>NC_092061.1:26160160-26498692 GCF_039877785.1 Chaetodon trifascialis | reverse complement strand
TTGAGGCAGGAACTCTCCTCCAACCTGAAGGGAGCAAGCCACCTTTTTCCGGTCGAGAACCATGGCCTCGGACTTGGAGGTGCTAACTCTCATCCCAGCTGCTTCACACTCGGCTGCGAACCGCCCCAGCGCATGCTGAAGGTCCTGGCTCGAGGAAGCCAACAAGACAACATCATCCGCGAAAAGCAGAGACGAAATCTGCCGGCCCCCGAACTGAACCCCCTCCGGCCCCTGGCTGCGCCTAGAAATCCTGTCCATAAAAATGATGAACAGAACCGGTGACATAGGGCAGCCCTGCCGGAGTCCAACATGCACTGGGAACAGGTCTGACTTACTGCCAGCAATGCGGACCAAGCTCCTGCTCCGGTTGTACAGGGACTGTACAGCCCTCAACAGAGGGCCTTCAACCCCATACTCCTGGAGCACCTCCCACAGAATGACGCAAGGGACACGGTCGAATGCCTTCTCCAAGTCCACGAAGCACATGTGGACTGTTTGGGCAAACTCCCATGAACCCTCAAGCACCCTGTGGAGGGTATAGAGCTGGTCCAGTGTTCCACGGCCAGGACGAAAACCGCATTGTTCCTCTTGAATCCGGGGTTCGACTATTGGCCGGATTCTCCTCTCCAGTACCCTGGAATAGACTTTACCAGGGAGGCTGAGGAGTGTGATCCCCCGATAGTTGGAACACACCCTCCGGTCCCCCTTTTTAAAAAGAGGGACCACCACCCCAGTCTGCCAGTCCAGAGGCACTGTCCCCGTCTGCCACGCGATGCTGCAGAGGCGTGTCAACCAAGACAGTCCTACAACATCCAGAGACTTGAGGTACTCAGGGCGGATCTCATCCACCCCCGGCGCTTTGCCACCGAGGAGCTTGCGAACTGCCTCAGTGACTTCAGCCCCGGTGATGAATGAATCGACCTCCAAGTCCCCAGTCTCTGCTTCCTCTACGGAAGACATGACAGAGGGATTGAGGAGATCCTCGAAGTATTCCTTCCACCGCCCGACAATATCCCCAGTCGAGGTCAACAGCTCCCCACCTCCACTGTAAATAGTGTTGACAGAAAGCTGCTTCCCCCTCCTGAGGCGCCGAACGGTTTGCCAGAATTTCCCCGAGGCCAACCGGTAGTCCTCCTCCATGGCCTCCCCGAACTCCTCCCAGACCCGAGTTTTTGCTTCTACAACCGCCCGAGCTGCCGCACGCTTGGTCTGCCGGTACCCATCAGCTGCCTCAGGAGTCCTATGAGCCAACCAGGCCCGATAGGACTCCTTCTTCAGCTTGACGGCATCCCTTACTTCCGGTGTCCACCACCGGGTTCGGGGGTTGCCGCCACGACAGGCACCGCCAACTTTACGGCCACAGCTATGGACGGCTGCATCAACAATGGAAGTGGAGAACATGGTCCATTCGGACTCAATGTCTCCAACCTCCCTCGGGATCTGGTTGAAGCTCTCCCGGAGGTGGGAGTTGAAAACTTCCCTGACAGCGGGTTCCGCCAGACGTTCCCAACAGACCCTCACGGTACGTTTGGGTCTGCCAAGTCTGTCCCGCTTCTTCCCCTGCCAGCGAATCCAACTCACCACCAGGTGGTGATCAGTTGACAGCTCAGCCCCTCTCTTTACCCGAGTGTCCAAGACATACCGCCGAAGGTCAGATGATACGACTACAAAGTCGATCATTGACCTAGGGTGTCCTGGTGCCACGTGCACTGATGGACACCCTTATGCTTGAACATGGTGTTCGTTATGGACAAACTGTGACTAGCACAGAAATCCAATAACAGAACACCACTCGGGTTCAGATCGGGGAGGCCGTTCCTCCCAATCACTCCCCTCCAGGTGTCACTGTCGCTGCCCACTTGAGCATTGAAGTCTCCCAGCAGAACAATGGAGTCCCCGGTTGGAGCACTTTCCAGTACCCCTCCCAGGGACTCCAAGAAGGCCGGGTACTCTACGCTACTGTTCGGCCCGTAGGCCGAAACAATAGTGAGAGACCTATCCCCAACCCGAAGGCGCAGGAAAGCGACCCTCTCGCTCAGCGGGGAGAACTCCAACACATGGCGGCTGAGCTGGGGGGCTATAAGCAAGCCCACACCAGCTCGCCACCTCTCACCGCGGGCAACTCCAGAGTAGAAGAGAGTCCAGCCTCTCTCAAGGAGTTGGGTTCCCGAGCCCAGACTGTGCGTGGAGGTGAGCCCGACTATCTCTAGCCGGTACCGCTCAACCTCCCGCACTAGCTCAGGCTCTTTCCCCCACAGTGAGGTGACATTCCATGTCCCCATAGCCAGAGTCGTTGTCCAGGATTTGGGTCGTCGGGGCCCCCGCCCACGACTGCTACCCATTCCACATAGCACCGGCCCCTTCTGATCCTTCCTGCGGGTGGTGGGCCTACGGGAAGGCGGGCCCATGTCGCTCCTTCGGGCTGTGCCCGGCCGGGTCCCGTGGGCAAAGACCCGGCCACCAGGCGCTCGCCTGCGAGCCCCAACCCCAGCACTGGCTCCAGGGCGGGGCCCCGGTGACGCCAATCCGGGCGACGTACGCTTCCTTGCTTTAATTTCTTTCATAGGGGCTTCTTGAACTGCTCTTAGTCTGACCCGTCACCTAGAACCTGTTTGCCTTGGGAGACCCTACCAGGGGCATTAAGCCCCGGACAACATAGCCTCTAGGATCATTCGGGTACTCAAACTCCTCCACCACGATAAGGTGGCAGTTCAAGGAGGAGATTCTATAATCCACTGTGGGGAAATCAGATGATAATTTGTATAAAGAGATGTCCTTTTTCCTTAGATCCTCTCGCAGGCGACAAATGTCTTCTGTGAGTAGATAGACCAACAATTCTCACACACACCCTGGTCAAACAGCCGGCTGCCCACAGCCGCCGGCAGCAGCAGTAGGTGTGAGCGAGAGGTGTTTTTTGAAGTCTATAACTGATCAGAACAGGCTCAGAGATGCGGAATGTGTTCCAGTAAAAGTCTCCATTTCAGAGCACTTTTGGAGCTACTTTGACTAAAAAACAGGCCAGTGATAGCTAGCAGCAGACTCTGTTTGTGCTACAAATGTGGAAATTGGCGATCATGAGCAAAGCTGGGAAATTCCAATCTGGGTGTAGAACAAAAGAGCCCATTCACAAATTAAACAATAATAAGCCATATTTCCAAAGAAGGATAAACAAACTGTATCAAATCATTCCAGATGCAGTGCCACAGAGCCAGTCATAAACTTTAAGACTATGGACAAACTTGTTTGTTACTTTCTTTTATCATTCATGACATTGTAGCTTAAAAACTAGTGCAAACTCCAAGGCCTTAAAAATCTCTGGATTTTGGCTCTGCTGATGATGTGGTGGTGCAGCTGTAGGAAAGATTGCAATATTCAGTAAAAACACAGAAGATGTCACTCTGTCTGTGTGTGTGTGTGTGTGTGTGTGTGTGTGTGTGTGTGTATGTGTGTGTGTGCGCGCGCGCGTGCGCTGCCTGCCTCCTCCCGCATTCTGCTGGCTTCTGACTGGACTGTGTCTCAAACTAGTTTTCAAGGTGGTCCAACTAAAAGTGCATCTTGTTTCTAGCTGCTGTTGTAACATCTGGGAAAACTCATGATGAGGTCATGACACGTCTTGCAAAATGCCCAACACGGCAGGCTTGAGCATGGATCCATGCTGAGTCATAGTTTTTGTCTTTAATCTAAAACATTTATCTGGAACAGGAAAACACTGGATAGTCTGCACTTGGCTTACACAAAGTCTCCACTAAGTTTCCAGCACCAAGAGAGGAGCTCACTGACTTAAGGCTGAAAGGTGAAACTGTATGTATAAAAAAGGTGAAGCCACCAGCCTATGTCTGCTGGGCTCCTATAGGCTCAAATTTGCTCTGCAGAGAAAACAGGAACAGACTGAAGACAAGACTGGAATGTGGAAGGTTGCTCACCTGCTTGTCTGTATTGTTCAGGTGCCTCACAAGGCTGCTCATGCATAACAGAAGATGCTTGGAAAGTTAAGAGCAGCTCTTTCATATTCTCCTCCGCCATGTCCAGTGCACTGAGGCCACTGACATTCTTGTCACTGATGTTTGACCCATACTGGAGGAGAAGCTTCACCACCTACACAGCACACACGCATTTCACAACATCTTGTTAGGAGGTGGAACCTCCAATACGGTGTGGACTTTAGTATTGTGCAGTATTAACTATGAAATCTATAGATAACAGTGTCAATGCTCCTGTTTTCACTGTTGTTCAAAATCTGCATCTAGCAGATCTGATGAATGGGAGCCCATCCATTACAAAACCCAATAAGGCATTACCATGACTAAGCCTTCTGTCTCCAGATTGGCAGCTATCATGTCATATTCAAAGTCATTAAAGTCCATTTGCTCATTCCAGTTGATGCCAAAAACAGTGCAGCGCCTGAGTCATACCACACACTGCAGATAGCAGCCTTACCCAATGTAACACATGCACCATAAGAGTTGCTGGAAGCTTTCACAGCGCATTAACATTTGTGTCATATAAATCACTCCCCATCCATCTGTCTATGTTCACTGGATATCTGTAAACCTTTGTGTGATTGAATCAGGCATTGAGCTGCCATGAAGAAAGCATCATGAACAGCTGCTAACATCAATGTTAGTATTGGGACACATAGCAAGTGACTCATCTGACGTGGGCCCATCACCTGATAGTGTCCAGAGAAAACAGCATCATGCAGGGGTGTGACACCATCGTGGTTTCTAGCATTAACATGAGCTCCAGCCTTCAACAGCTCCTCAGCCACTGCTTCGTCACCCACAGCAGAAGCCTCATGGAGAGCTGTCCAGCCTGACAATTCAAGTCAACACTCACTGGTAAGCATTGGTCTTGTGTTTGGTATTTAATACTTAAATGAGAAACAGAAATAATGTCAAATGTCAGAATATAAAAGCGATCAATTGTGTCTAAGCTGTGACAAACCTGCGTTATCCTCCATGTTGACGCTGATCCCAGCCTGAATGAGTGCTTTGACTCGTGCCACATCTTTTTTCTTGCATGCTCTGTGCAGAAGAGTCTCTCCCTTTGCATTTCTCTTGTGAAGATGTGTCTTGGGGATTTTCAGACATTGTAAGGAATTTGCTGCTTTGAAGATGAATGAAACCCAAAGTAGTAAAACAAAGAAGATAAAGCATGACAATCACATAGTAAAGCTCTCTCTATTACAGTGGTCATATGTATAATACAGCAGCGCATTGCTGTCACCACTACAAAAAAACCTTTGCTCAGTTTCTCCTCACAAGGAACTCTCTTTGCTTTACGTCATTCTTTTCACATTTTAACACATATTTTTCATCTTACTGTGACACATTTCCTGTTATTACTAGATAGTAAATTACAAGAAACAGTCTTCAAATAAAAAACATCACTTTATCCTGTTACATCACAAAACGTTCTTGTTAATGCACAAAACAAACATATGTCAACACACTTTTCTCATTATGATATGTTGGTGTTTTGTGTAAGTCTGTCATGCTTCATACAGCAGCCCACAGTGTACAGCGTAATGCTTCTCAATTTACAGTGTTACTTCTTGTACTAAAGGTGGACCAGTACAGTACTACAGTAAACGACTGTACAGAACACTACAGTGACTGTTTTAAATATGGGTTAAGTTTTACTGATGTTCAGGACACATCTGACTGAAGTACTATCCATCCATTACTGACAGAAAGACAGAAAGACAGAGACGTAGCCTGGTCACTGACTTCCATGACTTTTGGCAACATTACATAGACTTACATTCATTTTCTGCACACTTAGCCTAACCATAACCATAAAGACTACTTCCCTGACCCTAATCATAACCTAACCTTAACCCAAGTCTACACCCTAAATTTTAATGATTTACATTAGGGGAACTTGTGTTTTGTCCCCATGAGGAAGGAGAGTCCTCACATTGTCACTGTGTAAACAGATTTATGCCCCCACAGGTAATACACACATACACACACACAAATTCGTACACAATAATTACACATAGGCAGACAAACTGAAAGCAACTCACATCCATAACACACAATAACACTCTGCCACATATCTACATCATGTTATATGGTTGTGAGTCACGCACTGTATGGTGATAACCAGACTGCTCTATGGGCTGCAGTATGTCTTCAGCTAGAAATGGACCTTTTCTTGTTTTAACACCAAGTACGTAAGTTAGAAAACATACCAGCTTATTATGTAATAATGAGAAAAGTGTGTTTTAATGAGATTCGTTGGACTAAACAAAGTAATATGTTGTTATTACAAGACATGTTTCTTGTAACAACTGAATAGTCTGATATCTAGTAATGACAAATCTGTCCTGATAACATGAAAAATATCGTGTTATAATGTGAAAATGATCTTGCAAAAATGAGGAAAGTTTCTCCTTATAACAGGAAACTTTTATGTCAAGGTGGCAACAATACGTTGCTATAGCATGATGTTTCAGGAATTTCTAATTTATAATTACCTAATTTAGATGTAGAATTAGCACAGCCTGCTGCAGACTGGGTCCAGCTGGATATCCCTGACTCAGGTGGTTTGACTTGATTTATCTCCATCTCTGTTTCCTTTTCCTGCTCTTTGTTGCCAACTTGTGATTCTAAATCACGAATCCCCCTGTCCTCAGCTTGCCCTGTGCTTAGACAGGCATTAAGATTATGCAACAAGCTTAAAGAGTCATCATCTGAAGTTGAATCATCTCCATTCCCCTTGTGCTCGTGATTACAGCTGTCTGTCATCTCCACAACTTCTCTGGAAGAAAAATAAACATACACAGGAGACAGATAATGAGACTTTGGAGGTACTTCCAGATGCCTCCTAAAATGACCCATGTGAGTGTTTTATGATCTGACACACCTACTGGCAGGACAGCATTGTTTGTAAGTGCCTTATTACATATAATTAGCGCAAAAATGATTCATATGATTTGTCTGGCATGAAACCTACATGGAAAAGATGGTGGTGAAATGAAAATGTTGACTGTTGGGAGGAAATGTACAGCAGTTTCCTGCCCCCTAACCTCTCGCCTTTTTTGGTTTTGTGGCACTATAACAATGTCGAGATATTTCTGTCTCTGCTCCGGGATGATGACAAGAATCATAATTCACATGGCCTTTTTGTCACTTGAGGTGTTTGAAGAAGGCAATGAAGGCAGTCAATCTTCTGGTGAGCACAGTCTCTTTTAACTGTGTGCAGCAGAAGACGCAATAAAAAAATCTTTTTTTCCAATTAAAATGGTTTAGTATCAAGTACTTTTATTTTGCATTATCTAATTAAGAGATGTGCCACTCAGTCAACACCTTCTGGAGTCTCTTTCTGGAGCGTGAGCTCTCAGGCATGGTTAGCACAGGCCTTTAAGAAGAGTCACAACTGTGATTAAAAAAGACAAAACTCCTCTGTATTCAAAATAATTCAAATCAATTCAGGAGAATATACAATACCTACAACTACTACTCACTGTCACCATTACACGTGTGAATGACCAGAAATATTGTGAGTTGACCTCTGATTCCAGACACACTCCATCATGGTGTATTTTAGTTCCTTTTATATTCATATTTGTATTTCATTTCATGAGAAGCACTAAAATACTTCATGATGGGGTATTTCTTATTTGTCCTGAGTAATAAAACATTATATTCTACTTCATGCCAACTTCACCTCGGTGAACTGTGACTAGCTTAAATACTAACAACGTCATCTCCAGCCGCTAGCTTACACACTGTCTGAGTGAACCACAAACTCTTTCAACAACATATGAGTACAAAACGAAACCTTTCTTTCATACAAAACATCACAAAAACAGGATAAACTGTTATTAACACATGCTCTCCAGTTTGTCGTGCCTCGCGGACAGTAATTACCTTAAGACGGAGCAACACGGCAGCCACTCCTGTCCTAGAAGCGCGCGACCCCCCCTACTGGAGCTCCGAGGCATTACTAACAGATCGACGAACAATTAACCTCAATGTCAATGTAATCTGCGCTCCTCTTTTTAATCCAAACAATGCCGCGTACCAGTACAAGTCTACAACCAAAAAGGAAATTCTATGTCTATAAAATAGAATACAGAAATAATTGTAAAAAGAATTAAAAAGCTTTTCAAAGGAAATAGTTTGCCTGAATTATTCTTGTCTGTCACATTGTAGGCTGCCTGTCACTCCAGTGGCAGGTGTATTTGATGCAAACACTTCAAATCAACTGGGTTTCAATACTACAATTGGCTAATCATTATCTTAAAATTATTAAGATAACATAAGATACAATAAGATAAGACTTTGTTGATGCCACACCAGGGAAATTAATGAATTAATAAAAGTATATGTGTTGGAACAATTGAATGAACAGGAGAGAGATTCAAGATTCAAGATCTGTATTGTCACTCCGGTTGTACAAATACACTCATGTGAAATTTTTTGTGTGAAAATAAATACATATAGGCATATAATACATATACTATAAAATCAGAGTATAATAGCAACAAATGGTATAAAAGTAATGAAGAAATGTATAAAAAGCAATAGATACAAAAACAACAAAACTACTTAACCTATACTTAAACTACTAAATGTAACTAGGCGCTAGGCCTAAATAACCTATGAAAAGTATTGTTTCACAGTATAACATCAGGCAATCAGTCAGTCCATGCTAATGTTATAAACCACAAATTCTCATTCTAATGATATGACTGACTGGTTCCTGAATCTGACAACACAAAAAGAGAAACGTTCATGTACCACCACTGTTTTAAACTATTTCAGAGAGGAAGGTAAACATCCTCCTCATGTGCCTCCATGCTGCCCAGCAAGACTACAATTCTTTGAGGCTTTCACAGTCCAATCATGTTGAATTTGAAGGTAACCTACCATTTGACCACACCGAAACAAGCTGGCAGAACACAGTGGATGTCCTGGCTTGTTTGTGGAGGCGTGAGCTCTTTGTAGCAGGGATACTGGTGGAGGTGATGGTGGAAGAGGAGGCAACAAAGACTCTGTGCCCACCTTCAAGCCAATCAGTATGAAGGTCAGGAAGTGGAGCAGGTCACTCAATTCATATACCTCAGAACAATAATAGACAACCAGTTAAATTTGCAAAACCATGTGGACTATGTGTACGAGAAAGGGAGACAGCGCCTGGCCCTTCTGAGGAAACTCAGGAGCCTCAACACCAGCCAGCGCACAATGACCATGGTCTACAAATTTCTGACCGAGAGTGTGCTGACATTGAACACCGTGTCATGGTATGGGCACCTCTCGGTCAAACAGAAGAACACACTGGTACAAACTGTCAACCAGGCCAGAAAGATCATTGGACATAAACAACATCAACTTCCTCACTTGTACTGACAGATTTTAATAAAAAAGGCATTACAGGTTTATCAAGATCCCACTCATCCCCTCCACTGTTCTTTCCAGCTGCTGCCATCAGGACGGAGACTTGCAGTCCCAAAAGCAAGGAAGAATGGTTACAAGCAGTCATTCATTCCATCAGCCATGACCATTCTTAACAAAGAACTGCCCATGGTCAGATAGATGTATGCAGTTAGGCACTTTATTTATATATATATTTATTTATTGTGCATAGTGTTTTTTGTGTGTTTTTATGCCAATGTCAAAGACAAATTTCCATTTTATGTAAAGTTTGATGGACATTAAAGAAGTCTAAGTCTAAGAAGGAGAGGAGGTGGAGAGTTGGTCTCACTGAAGAATGGGAACAAACTTACAGTTGAGGAGTAGTGTGAGTTCTACTTTTGGATTAGAATGGGCAAAGGAAGGACAAAACAAGGTCCAAGAAGTTCTCAGTTGTCATCATACTCTGCACTCCGCCTCACTATTTTATAGGAAAATGTCAAATATTCAAACAAGAATGTGTGAAAGCTTGAGACTAATATGGCAAAAGGATCTCGGTGGTGAGATTAGTGAAGATGTATGGCAAGAAGTGATTTCATAGGCTGGGCTACAAGGGATGCAAGGAGTAAGTTCATCCACTTTAAGATTGTACACAGATATTATTTTACACCACTGATGCTGGAGATGTCATAAAGTGCTGGCCCACATTCCTTCATGCCATGAGGGACTGCCCTATGGTACTGCCCTTCTGGAAGGTGGTGTTCAAAAACCTCGAGGGATGGCTTAAACGACCTCTACCAGAATCCCCACAACTATGTCTGTTGGCGGCTAAGACTCTAACTCTAGCCTTAACAAAGCAGAGCTCCGGTTTTATTGTTGCAGCTCGGCTCATACTACGCAACTTGAAGAGCCCACATAAACCAGAGTTTGTGGAATGGTTTAAACTCATGACAGAGACTTCTGCCTTTGAAAAGATGATCGCCAGGGTTAATAATATTCAGAGTAAGATGAGTCAGGTATGGGATGTCTTTGTGGACTACATAAAGAATGTGACACCATAGAGGGATGCAAGGAACGGTGGGAAGGATAGGTATTATTATGCCTGTAATTGTGTTTATATATGCTTTGAATGTATATGAATCATGAGGGGTGCCAGGGGTGGGAGCTGCCTTTAAACTGTTAGATGAATTTTGTTTGTTTGTTTGTTTGTTTGTTTTTTTATCCTCTCATATCCTATCTATCTGTTTCTCCGTTTATTTTCTTAAACAGACTATTAATTTCTTTATGCTACATTTGTGTCATTTGAAAATGTCTGTAAAGATACTAAGTTAAAACAAATAAAAATTTGAATAAAAAAAAGAAAGAATGGGAACAAACGAGATACACATGCAGTCTACGTCAGTCCTCCTGTTTCCTACGTTCTGTTAAGTTTGGCAAATTTAGACATTTTTTAATTCTGTGCTTAAAATGTGTGAGCAGCAGTTATATAATATAAACAAAGCAAAAGAAACAAAATTAATGCAGAAATTATAACAGGAATGAAGACAGTAGTTCACACAACAGTTGCTCTAGAAATCCAATAATAAGTCAAATCAACCCTGGGTTATTTTTTAGACATCATTTGCAACGGAGTGAAATTTCACCAAATCCCAGCAATATTCCCACAAAAGAAGAGAAAAAAATCTGTAGAAGTTTCTACAGATTACCATTGGCCACATTTTTACTCAGAAAATAATCCAATTCAGAATCGCTGCTGTTCATTTTGGTTCTGAATACACTTGAGCTAAATGATCACATCTGATTTACACACACTGACCATCCATATATTTAATCACACTGGCTTAAAGAGAAAATCATCCCAAAAAGCTGGTTTAGCTCGAGTATAACATGCTTTCCTTACCAGCACCAGAGAGAGATGGACCTTCACTAGTTAAAGTTAATATTGGATCACTTACAACAACTCATGTTATATCAATGCAGCGTCCCATGCCACTGGACTTCAACCAAATATTCCATTTTCACACCACACACTAGATGGCAGCACAAAGTAAAGCAAAACTGACAGTAAAACTGACAGTGAGTACACACATGAAATGACATGAAACCTGAATCTGATCATTTTCTGTGGAGAAAGCACGTTCAGCCTCTCGTGTGGGACAAGGATGAGAAAAACAAATACATACTTTTAACATACATGTGCTAGTCTACTGGGTAAGACTAACAGTCTGAAAGAAAAGCTGTGTTTTGCTTTGTATAATAAAAGGTTTTCCTTTCTTCTGAGGATAACATAACAGTAACTAATGCCATTATAAGAGAGGGAAGAAGACTGTACATACATAACGTTCTCTGGTGTGTGAAACACTATCACTTCTCAAATGAACAGTCTGTGCTGTCGTTTCACCACCACTTCACTTATTTAGTCTTTTTAATTTTACTTTTGTTTTCAGTATTGATCAGCTTTGATTTACCTTGAAGACAAAGAGGCAGCGCTTGGACTAGTGATATTTCCTTTATATACATGTGTATGTATACTCTTTGTTGTGGCTAATTCTGTTATGTGTTGTGCATGGTGTGTGTGTGTGTGTGTGTGTGTGTGTGTGTGTGTGTGTGTGTGTGTGTGTGTGTGTGTGTGTGTGTGTGTGTGTGTGTGTGTGTGTGTGTATGAGAGTGGGATAGGTTGTGTGACTGTCGTCATCTCACCTGGTGATTGGCAGGTAAACAATCACTTGACCTATATATGGGAGTCACAGGTGAGCTACGGATGGAAATTGGGTCAGAGGAAGCCATACAGTTTTTCAACCGTGCGTGTCAGTCTGTCTGGGCAATAGAATTAATTTGTATGTTTAACACGAGCTCATCTTTTAAATGAGTACCCCCAGTCCTTTGTAGGTGTTTCTAATCTTTGTAAAACCAAATAAAGAATTGAACGCTACATCATGGCAGACCTCGTTTTTGGCACCACCACGCATGTGAAATGACTTCTAATTGTGGTTCGATGGCCACTGCAGTGTTTATCGACACTGCTCTTATGCTTGTGACAGAATAATGTTGTGATCCTTGGGCTCAACTGCTGGCTGGGTAACAAGCAAAAGAACAGAAAATATCATTACTTCTATTTGTTATAAAATAACAAGACCTTAGTGGAATAATTAGAACTAAAATTGTCACCTTCTTCAAATAATTGCCTAAGTCATTTTTTGACAAAAATGATTTTTTCCTCTCTTGAATCAACTCCTTATGATGCTGCCCACCTCTGGTAAAATCGCCTACATCCTCGGTTTAACCGATCATGTGATTCTACACCTTTAGTATGATGGCCTATGTCAAGCGTATGATTTAGTTCGATCAAAAGTACAAGTATACTGTAAGCCAAATATACTTAGACTTTTCTGTATACTTTTCAGTTTAAGCCAAGTATACTTAAGTATAACTTTGTTAAGTAAATCTCTCTCATCTCATCAATCTCTCATATCTCAAGTACATCAAATGTAAACTGAAAGTATCCTCTCTTATTTTTAGTTTAAAAGAAGTATACTAATAGTATACTTAAATAAACTTCTTTTTTGTAAGGGTTGGTTTCAGAGAGTTGTTGATTCAGCTGTATTGCATTATACAGAGAGGTGTTTGTGTTATTTAGCTCACCCTCACTGATATAAATGGTAACACTCAATATGCTTTGTAATAGATTACATGTCAGTCAGCAGTGTCAGCCACCTCCTGTATTCTGTATATGTTGCTCAGATGCCTGTTGGCCTGTTTCAACATGTGGCTGCTGTTCTCTTTTCTTGATGCTGTTTTCCAGTGTTTAAATATTAATATGATGGCTTTCAAAAGTGTCCTCTTTGATATTTTGATAAAGTCAGATTTTTTTACATGAAGTTTTTATATATATATATATATATATATATATATATATATATATATATATATATATATATATATATATATATATATATATATATATATATATATATATATATATATATATATTTATTAATTGATTTGAGGGGGTCCAGCAGGGGAGGCCAGTTAGGTGGATGATGTTCTTGCAGCATCCAACCAGATGTTAGGGCTGACCTCCTACACAGGCGTGGTCACTGGAGTCTGTGTGTGTGGCAGCTGCGCCTGGACCGCCTACAGGTGAAGGGGCACCATCACACCTGTCTGAGTGCCTGGAGCCTCCATCACACGTGTCCTGGGTGCCTTTAGGATCCTACCTTCCTGTCTCTCCTTTTGTGTCTCCTCTCCCTTTCCCTATGTGTGTGTCTGTCTGTCACCCCTGTTCCCGCGGCTGGGCATCCCTGTACCTGCAGCTGGCTCCACCTCCAGGTGCTCACCTGGAGCACATTTCCTGATTGTTTGCAGTACTTAAAGAAGTTGCAGTCTTCTCCCAGTCGCCGGATTATTCTCTCTCGTCCTCCCATGAGTGTGTTTGGTCATCTGGTTGTGAGTACTACGTCTCTTGTTCCTTCTCATTTTTCAGAGAAAGTGTTTTGTGTTCTGTCATCTACATTCCAGCCACTTATTGTGTGCTGTGTTTTTTCTTTTCAGTGTCTCCTGCCGCTTCCACGCGTGCCTCATACCCGCTTCGTCGGAGCTGATTGTGTTTTCCTCCGCTCAGTTCGAGTGCGTCTTTGTTTCTCGTTTTCCACTCCTTTTGAGTGCGCCTTTTGTTTGTTTTCCTATCCGCTCGGTGAGCGTGTTTTGTGTTATCGTTTTGTTAATAAATTTATTCTTGATTCTTTTTAGTCCTGTCTCCGGGTCTGCATTACTGGGTCCAGTTTATTATTGGCTCACCAGCCTAACACTTTTTGCCCTGTAAACAAAAACAAACAGACCATCTGGTGGCACGGATGTGTGAGCTCGTATACTTACATAGTTTCCCTGCTGGTCCGCTGCGGGTATTGCTGGGCGTGGAGGAGTCGCTCTCTCTCGGCCTGCTCGTAGTATCTGTCCTGCTCCTCCTTTGACAGAGACTTCCACTGTGGACAGACGACAGCACAGTGTCAACACACATGCAAACACCAACATAAAAACATTCAAAGACATAGAAATATGAAACACACAGAAGCAGCACACTTACTCTCTGACCCAGGACTGCATTCACAGCCGCGCTCCTTCTTCTGCTGACGTCGGCCTCAACGTTTGGCCTCTGCTCCTTCATGAAGAGCATGGAGGCATTTGGCGGCTTTTTGACGTACGGCCGATCGCCCTGCTGCTGGTTTTCACGCTTTCTCTTTCTAAGCACAAAAACAGAGTGAGAGCTCATGTCACTGCTGTGGAAATGTTCAGAGAAGCACAATAAATACCAGACGTGTGTAAATGTAACATTGTCTGTGCTGTGCATTAAAGCCATTAACAGACACTGATTCTAATAATGTTCATGCAGACATGTTTGGAAGACAAAGAACAGACGCCTGAAATCAAACAACAGCTGATAGAAGTTAAATATAAGAAGACTGTGATTTGATGATGACTCTGGCTTGTTGATGGTGACCACAGCCACAGATCAAGAGCCAGTCAGAAAAAAGAGAAACATCCGGTTTGATCCAAACTGTCCAAAGCAAACTTACTTGAGTTGGAGGTGATGGGTAGAGCAGCAGCAAAGGCAGGTGGAGGGAAAAGCTGTGGGAGCTCAGACAGCAGCTCTCCATTCCTACACAGATATAGAGAGACAGACAGACATATCAGACGATTGAAAGAGTGTGTGTGATGATGCAAACTGAAGCTCCGTCTCTGTGTTCACTCGTGTGTGTCTTTGCATTGATGTGTGTTACTTAAAGCTGTCCAACACAGCGCAGGTTTTGGGTGAATCCACTGGCACATCGTTATTCTGGAGACACAAACACACACAGGACAGGTGATTAGATGAGCTGCAATGGTGTCATCTGTCCACCAGGTGTCAGGATTTCCCCTGCCTGTAAACTCTAAGAACCGTTTGGATGAGCTGCTGTGACTTCTGTGGAGGAAAAACACACGTGGAGAATCTGCCACGTGCAGGTAAAGAACCATAATATGTCTGGATGTTTCTGCTGAGGGTCACAGAGGTCAGAGGTCAGGAGTGTGTTTTCATGTGAAGGTCATGTGACCACAGCGCTAAAAGCTAAAGCAGTTCTTAAAGCATTCATGCAGCATTCAATGAGTCCTGATGTGATTAAAACTGAGCTCCAACTGTGAATGAAAGATGAGCTGACCTTTAAGGTGAAGTAACATCCACCTGTGACCTGTAGGTTTTAGATTTAAACGTGTTTTGGGCCTTCATCTCTATCTGTATGTGTATCAATACAGGTATTGATCTACTCCTAATGACCTCATCTATGCTCAGTAGCTTACCTGTCCCTGCCTATAAGCCTGATGGGAGAACAGGTGACCTGGCTGCACGATGCTGTTTGGGAACAGCCACGGCCATCAGGTCATAGAAGGCCGTTTCAAGAGTGGAAACCACCTCTCCTCACTCCATCTCCTCCACAGCACGGTCGACCTCTGCTCTGAAATCCATTTCAGGAGCAGAGACGACTGTCCCGCTGTTAGCTGTCCCTGATCTATTCCAGAAGAAACTGTTGTCTGGTTACTGGACTCCTGTCACACACATTGATAGAAAGCTGCTTTTTAGACACTTGACACTTATGAGGAGTAACATCACATATTATAGAGCATTTTATACTCATTTAGTTCAAAACATTTATGGAGCAGATACAGTTACTTTACAGATTTGGATTTCACATGAATTTAATGACTCAGCAACATATAAAGTTGTTAAATTTAGCTTCAAGTGAACCAGCTCCAACATTAACAACATTTCTTTACTTTTAGCTCAGTAAGATTTGAAGGCAGCCAGAACATTTACTTTTAGCAATCTTACTTGAGTAGAAGATCTGAATATCAGTGATGTTTTTACAGTCAGTACAGTTTTGAGGTACTGCTCCATTTTCTTCTACTTTATGTTTTTATTCCACCACATTTCAGAGGCATAAAGTCTACTTTCTATACTACATTTATGTAACAAGTTACTTGGCAGATTAAGATTTAACATGACAAAGTAATGATTCATTTCTAAAATCTAAAGCATTGTTACAGATTTAACTGGATCTGTTCCTGCATGTGAAAGTATGACAGTCAGTGCTGTTGAAGTACTTACTGAAAAGGTTTGATGCTCAAGGATCGCTCAGTTTGGTTCTCTGAACTTGTCTTGATACAATGATTTCTGAGTTGTTGGCATGAAAACTGTGAAATCTTCTGGTGAAATGAAGCAGCTCTCTCTATATATACACTTGGTTTAGAATGGACATTATGATGTCATGTGTTCTGATTCCGATTCTGTCCATTCTAAAGCATCAGCTGACAGCCAGAGTTCATCTGTACATATGGTGACCATTATCAATGTCCCCATGTCCTTCTCTCCCCAATGGAAAATTCTTCATTTCAGTCCATATGCACTTTAAAAGTTGTCCACTCTGAGCTGCAGGGGCAAATGTTCAGACTAAACCTTCATTATATTCAACAACATTCCTGAGCTGCAGCTCAATGTGCTGAACATAACATTTCATTAAAAAAAATGTTTAAAACACTGAAACAAACAATTTTAAACACAATAAAACAGAGCAGACGATAGAGGCATTAAACAGTTTAAAGATGAGGAAATACAACACACATATGGTAAGAGCTCTGGGGCGCCGCTGTTGGCTGGCAGCCCACCGTTCCTGGTCCGCCGGGGAGGAAGGACTGACCAAGGATGGGTCAAATGCGGAGAAATAATTTCACATGAAGCATGGTGTGTGCATGTAGCGTGCATTGTGTTGTGTTGTGATAAATAAAGTACATCTCTTCTTCTCTTTTCTCCTGTTGTGCACATATGTGTAACTGCGCTTGTGTAGAGGTCGGCCTTGGTGACAGTGCGATCCTTGAAGCAGCGATACGTTTGGCCAGCAGCAGCCTTTCTGAGGGTGACACAAAGAGCAAAGAGCGCCACCTGTGGAGAAATCCAGCTGATGACAGAACCTGTTGGCGAGAAGAAAATGATTTGAGGCTATGACTCTTGGTGAGCATGATGTATGTGAGGTAATCTGGTGGGATTCTGACCTGAATCCATTGTAGGTGCTAGGGTCTGCCATCTGAGGGAAGCCGAAGTTGTGCCTGCACGGTGCGTTTCTCATACCACATCTTGCTGTCAATGCTGATGTCCCAGTGCTCGTCCACCACGATGTAGTCATCACTCAGGTACAGCACACACGAGCTCTTCATGTCAGCCTTTAACTGACTCCTCTCAGCCCTGCAGAGACAATGTGGCTGTCTTCATGTTTCACTGTGTGACTCTCATTTTGACTGAATCAGGCAGTGGTGCAATAAAAGTAGAAATACCACAATGTAAAACGACCCTACTGAAAATAAAAGTATCATCAGCAAAATTAATTTGCAGAAACGAGTAAAATTCCTTGTTATGGAGAATATCCCCTTTCATACTGTCACATTATCACTTTACTATTTTTGATGCCTTCATCTGTAGGCACCATTTCATGTAGCAGGTCTGAACTTCTTCGTGTACTGTTGGTTGGTTTAATCTGTAACAGTAGGTGATAGTTTATAAACCAATCATATGTTTTGATTGTAAAATGTCCATATTATGTACAGTATCAAGGGTTAAACAAATGTAGCTCTAAGTGGAGTAAAAACTACAATATTCCTCCCTGAAATGTGGGGTGCAAGCAGAAAGAAGCATACAATGGAGGTAAACTAAAAGTACCTAAAGTTGTACTTAAACATACTTGAGGAAATGTGCTGTTTCCAGCACTGGAATCAGGCAGGCAGAGAGACTGCAGAGAGCAATTTAAACATACAGACAAACACAAAATACTGTATATACAATTGTTGTAATGTAACAAAATAGATAAAGAATAACAGCAGTTTATTAAAAATATAACTAAGTATAAACCAATATATAGTTATATAATATGCATTATAATGTGTAATACATATTATATAATATTATGATGATATAATAAAAATGCAATATAACTCAGTATATAAACAAGTAGAGAGTGGTTCAAAATGAAAACACTGACTGCGAACAAATACGACAAAGTTGTAAAACAGCCTCATCGACATTAGAGTAAAAGAGCGTCTTAACCACTTAAACAAGAACACAACATCCAGCTCTCATTAAACGTGAGAGGAGCAGGTAGCTGCTAGTAGCCTTTCCTACAGTGGACGTAGTGTTCTTGTTTCTCATAAATGCACGAATGCCCTACAGTGACACCTGTAGATATATATAATAAAGGCTTTATTATATTTATTATTAAGGCCTTTATTATATAGTGACGCCTCCCCAGCTAATGTTGCTTTAAATAGCCGGAAAGACAACTTTTTGGTGAAGTGGCAGCAAATATATGTACAAGCTAGCATGTTAGCACCGTTGGTTTGCTAACGACTGTATGCTAAGAGCTTATGATAACTAGCCATGTGCTGGTATACCTCCTGTATTCTGTATTGGTCAGAGTCTGACCAAGCTACCTAAAGCTAGCTAAATGATGTGCATGGACAAAGCTATTTTGCTTAGCTATTTTGCACCAAGAGCGGAAAGTGGAAATTGATTTTTTGTCTATTTTTTTTTTTCACATAACAAGATCTAATTAAGAGAGATTTGAATACCTTATTACAATCTAACAGCTTGAAAGGTTTGTATAACTAATTACAAAGGATTGACTTTTTTTTTTTTTAATTTAATCAGAATGTCACTTGAACATAATATTTGTAATCATATCACCATCAAGAGATAAAATGTTTTTCCTCTTTGGTAGAGGATGCACTAAACAATTCAGACACTAATCAGGCCTCATCCAATGAAAATAACATTGAGAGCGTTACCAGGCCAAGACTGTGTTTCAGATGGAGCAGACATGAGCTGAAACACTCCTGTTGATGTTGTTGAAGATCCCAAGCAAAGGATTAAATGCAAACGCTATGGGTCCTCCCTGCAACTCGAAGTTCTGTCAGCGAGTCTCAACTCGACACTGCCATGCCATTATAGCAGCAGTGGATATTTCAGAAGATTTGGGCAATGAACACCTGGGATGAACGTTGGTTATATGTCTCCACTTTTGTCACAAAGGTCAACATGAAACAAAAGAAAGTTGCTGAGGGATCCCGACACAGTTCCTCATTGTCCTACCAACTGAAGCTTCAAGATGGAACAAGTCTCAAAGTGTGCACGGCACCTTTTTCCTCTACTCTTGGTCTCCCTGAAAGAACCATTAGATGCTGGCTGAACAGAAACACCACTGACCCTGATTAACAAGTGCCAGCGCTTAAATGTGGACCTAAGAGTGGCAAGCATGCAAAGCTTGAAACTGATGACAAGGATTTCCTTAAGGACTGGTTGAGGGACCTGCCCACTGTTGATTCACACTACTGCAGAAGCACAAACACCCACAAAGACAAAAAGTTTTGAAGGTGTTAAATTGCTTAAGTCACAGAGGTATGTTCAAAAATTTGCCTGTTGTTTTTTTTGTTTTTTTTTACATAAGTGACAGACATTGTTATTAGTATGTCAGTAGTGATGTTGTCATAACCTTGTTGAGTAAAAGAATTAAAGAAATATCATAGATTCAACATATGGCTCAATTTTTTGATTATTTTAAGAAGGTGACAAAATGCGATTTTAGCTGTCACCATCACCTTCAAGGTTGACCCCATTCTTCAGCATCCGACTTAAAATAATTGAAAGAAAATGGTTGATAGAAACTTTTAAAATAAAGCTCAGTGTTAAACGTGTTAAATAAGGCTCAATAATAGTGTTACTTAAATAGGCTATTAATATTAATTGTACATCAC
This sequence comes from Chaetodon trifascialis, assembly GCF_039877785.1. Taxonomy (NCBI): domain Eukaryota; kingdom Metazoa; phylum Chordata; class Actinopteri; order Chaetodontiformes; family Chaetodontidae; genus Chaetodon; species Chaetodon trifascialis. The sequence continues at coordinate 26,478,503 of NC_092061.1, read as the reverse complement.
TTCACTGGTACCGTTTGCCTGTGTGATTGGAGCCTTTCCCAGCATGCACTGCTAAACACAATGGTAATTCATTCCTCAAATGAAATCACGTCACCATTAAATTAGATTTACATTTATTTGTCCTTCTGCAAGGAAAATTGTTTCCACACAACCTCAGAGTACACAAACAGACAGAATATATCAAATTTTAGAAATACATACATGCATCCTACACCATACACTCACTACCAGCCCATTCTCAAACTTTCTATACACAAACACATAAACTCAGGCATGTTACTGTCAGGATGTTCTGTTCAGCTCTGTTACGGCAGAGGGGACAAAACTCCTGGGGGTCGATCGATTGTGGCTGTGTAGTTTTGACCATTGAGGGTTAATCTGTAGGTGTCAGACGCTAGTCGTGGTGTGATGTGGAAATTCATCTGAAAAACAAACCGAATACCTAAAACAAGATTTTAAAAAAGCAAATTGAAATGCATAGTGTGCAGCTGGAAAACATACAGTCTTTATGATGCTGCTGATGCTATTTCTGTGTAGGCTCCTTTATACTGTTTATTGTATATAGAATATTTAAATAAGCCACTGTGACCATCCATTGTGGTAGGCTGCAGCTGATGTGGGAAGGTGACAGTGATGTGTAACACTTTGAAAGGGGAAATGGAAATACATCTCTGAGGATCAGCTAGTTACTGAATGATTGGTTCAGCCTTGAACTTAACCTTGAATCATCCACGTCCTTACACAGTGAACAAACAACACTGAAATGCCATGAAATGTCTGAACTGTCCTGAGAGCGCCCCAGCACCATGTCAGAATGGATTTTGAAAGCAATGTCTGTAGAACTTTGCACACCAAAATGTGCATAAGGGCTGACATATGAAAATACAATCAAAAATCAGTGCTCTGAAAATACAGAGATAAAATGATCACATGCAACATGAAATGGAGCAACTTTGAAAAAATGTCAAAATGATCCCATTAAAATACAACTTATTTCTTCATTGAATAATTCAGAAATTCCAATTCCAATTCAGAAAACAGGTGTCAGTGCATACATGAGAGGAAAGCATATATCCCACAAACCGTTCCCTTATTATTCAGGTTATCGTGCAGTTTTGTGAAATATTGCGCTCATTAATGTGAAGTCTGATGCAAATGAACACGAACAGAGAGTATACAGCAGAGGAGTTTGGCTGAACTGTCACAAAGCTGCTGTAAAACAGTAATGTGACTTCATGAGGCTCAGTGCAAACACCGCTCCGCGCTTCTCACACTCTGCTGTTCCTGCCCGCGTGTCCGTGTGTGGTGGTGAGATTAGACGTCCTAGCTCTGGCCCTGCCCACTTACCGCCGTCGCCTAGGAAACGGGGCGTGGATAAAGCGCTCGTGAAGCAGGTGACCGACGTGATTGGCTGAAGTGTCGGAAGATGTAGTAGCGTGCCATCGTTCCATCGGTCTTCAGTGAGCCGCAGGGAGGGAGCTGCTGCTGCTGCTGCTGTCTGCGCACCGCACCGGGAGGCAGGGACCCGCTCACTCTCAACTCTCATTCTCCTACCGGCTCAAGGTCAGTCAGTGTGAAATATTCATTTTATGTCGTATATTTGAATACGCTTAGACCTGTACAGACTGTATGGATGAGTAAATCCATCCGGAGAGACGTGCGTCTGTACGTCAAAAATAAACCGCAACCGGAGCGGGCGCAAAAGCCGCAACAAAGCCGCTCCGCCAGACAACATATAAACTCAAATAAGAGATTTCAATCACCAGCATGAACAAAGAGCAGTACTTTTCATGTCATTTCTCAAGAACTATTTAAAGCAAAGGCGGGATATTTACTGTGGATTCATGGTGATTTTATGGGTGGTAATTTAATCTCGGTAAGAAATATCTTTTTTTTTTTCGTAGATTGATGATTTAATTGCTAATTCTATATTTTTCTCTACATAGTTTATACAGTGATCTTCAGATTGAGCTTTTTGTTCTTCCTTGATTCATTTTGGAAGTTGAGTTGGAGGCTTCCTGTCTATGAAATCGTAGTCTGTCACAGGAGTGTTTCAGTGATCTTTACCTACTACACCTAAGTATTGCATCTGTTTGGAATTAGTAACAGTGACAAGTATAGAAAATGTTGATCTGGATTTCCATTCAGTTTCTGGCAATATACAAAATGGAAACGACTTCTAATTTGTATGGACTCCAGGTGTCACATGTAATACAAAAAGTGGGCTTATACATGAATATAAAGAGTAATAAAATCAAACTTCCAAGAATAAATAAAATATGAGTATAAAAATAGAATATATTTAAATAAAAGTAGCAAAATCACCATATAAAATTACTGTGTTTAAGGCTTAAAAATGCATTTACTTGAAAGTATAAAAAGTATGAAATACAAAAGTAGGCATTAATATTCCAGAATGACTCTTTTAAAGCTATTTAAGAATAATTTTCCTTGTTAGTTGATTGCTGTTATGGTGAATACATTAATACATCAGCATGTAATTAGCAGTTTAATATTGTAGTTGGATGAGGTGCAGTTAATTTTGCCTATACATCGTTGGATGGCTTAAAGAATGAAATAATCACCGCATCTGACAAGATGATTGTATGTTTTGTCTGAAAAGTCTTACTCTGTGAAGTTTCTGATGAGTGCAGCTGTCAGATAAATGAAGGGATGTAAAACTGCAGTATTTCCCTTTGAACTTGTGGACCTGTGACTTGTGGAGGTGAAGTGTAAAGTAGCATAAAATGGAAAGACTCAGTAAATAACATGCACATAATGTAATGTATAATGATTTTTGATCTCCACTGTGGCTGAGTTTCCTGTGATCACATTGTGAATGCTTTTGTTTTCCACATTGCTCTTAACATCCAAGTCCAGGTAAAGGTGTGCAGTCAGCTTCTCCCACCTTACATTGATCTACCTGTGTTATTTGGTAGCTCTATTGCACCATGTTGACCCGCCTGTTCCGTATGCACGGCCTCCTGGTGGCCTCCCACCCCTGGGAGGTGATCGTTGGCACAGTCACCCTCACCATCTGTATGCTGTCCATGAACATGTTCACTGGCAATGACCAGATCTGTGGCTGGAACTTTGACTGCCCCAAAACAGAGGAGGTAAGTGAAGTGGATGATGAAGCACATGTCAGTTATCTGTAGTAGTGTGTCCACCACACAATGTAAAGTAGGCCACCGACTTAGATTATAAGAGCCTCAGGACTGTCCTTCTACTTAAAACGCAGATTATATGTCAGATTTACCGACAGTATATGAATACTTTTACTAATCTCGCAGCTCTAATGCAGTGCCCTTATCCCCATAAAATATGAATATGCATTGTTATGACCAAGAGCTATAAATCCATAAAAACATAAATAATTTCTGCCTGTGGTAGAGCCGTGGCTCTCTGGAAGGATATCAGGCAGTTTGTCACTTTGGTCTAGACCGAAGTATTTCAACAACCAGTGGATGGATTGCCATGTATCACGAGTCTGTAGTGATCTCTGGACTTTTCATGTGAGACTTTAGCACTTTCTTTGCTGGCTAGCTGCCAACCTCTCTGTGATGACAAGGCTCCAAGAAGTCACCGCCCGGTCTCCAGAAAAACCATGTCGTGTTTACAATTTGGTTTTTGTACATATTTAAAAAATGAGATATAACCAGTCAATTAGTGAGCTTTTGAGGTGCTGCTAGGTGGATTGTTTTACCTTTTGACAGAACCAGGCTAGCTGTTTCCCAGCCTAGCTGTCTTTGTGCTAAGCTAAGCTAACCAGCTGCTGGCTGTAGCCTTATTTTTACCATACAGATATTAGAGTGGTTTCAACTGGAACATCTAACTCTCAGCAACAGGTCCAGCTATTCTTTTTAAGCATTTCATTGAGAATTATCCCTTACAGTACATACCAAACATTTGTAATGAATTTCTGTGGCCTGCCACTGCTCAGATTTTCCTCTCTTTTTACAGCAAATTCTGAGCAGTGACATCATCATCCTGACCATCACACGCTGCATTGCCATCGTCTATATTTACTTCCAGTTCCAGAACTTGAGACAACTGGGATCCAAATACATTTTAGGTAACATATTGATGTTCATAAGATGTCATAAGATGGACATTGATTTTTTTGACCTAACTAACTACATACATTCTCCTTGCAGGCATTGCTGGCCTTTTCACCATATTCTCCAGCTTCGTATTCAGCACAGTGGTCATTCACTTTCTTGATAAAGAGCTCACGGGCCTCAAGTAAGGACACTCTCTGCATACTGCCCTTTCTTATCAGTCTGTCTGTTAAAAGCTCTAGTTGATTGTTCTGCTCTGACCTCCAGTGAGGCTCTGCCCTTCTTCCTGCTTCTCATCGACCTCTCCAAAGCATGCGCTCTTGCCAAGTTTGCCTTAAGCTCCAGCTCTCAGGTATGAAGAAATATTGACACGTCATGTATTGCGTAATTCCCCCTGAAATTCAGCAGCAGGTCTGACTGGTATGTTGTATGTCACTTTGTCCAGGATGAGGTGAGGGACAACATTTCTCGTGGCATGGCAGTCCTGGGACCTACCTTTACTCTGGATGCCCTGGTGGAGTGCTTAGTGATCGGAGTTGGAACCATGTCAGGTACTTGCTGCCATTGGGAGTTTTGTTTATTCTTTGAGTGATACTAAGGTTTGCAGTCGGAGGGTTTCATGAAATTTACTTCACTTCCTTGAGCTGAGGTCACGGTTTTTATTTTCTTCACAGAGGTCAAGTATTGACAAAGACAAGGCCATTTAAACCTGTTAGGAATAAGAACTTATGAACCAAGGTAAATGCTCTGAGCATATCAATGCTATGATCATCATCTGCTCAGACTCCTCAGCAGATGATGGCTTTATTTTACTGTAATTTGACCAAGAGGAAATGAAAGAAGGCAGGTAGTGAATAGTAGTTGTTTGATTTGGTCACTTTGGTAAAATAATGACCATTTCTCATCTGAGTTTCTGTTTGATCTGTTTCAGGTGTGCGACAGTTGGAAATCATGTGCTGCTTCGGCTGCATGTCTGTCTTGGCCAACTACTTCGTGTTCATGACTTTCTTCCCTGCATGTGTCTCATTGGTGCTGGAGGTAAGGGTGCAACATTTCACTGTATGTGTGTACATGTGTGTGTTTGTGTCAGACTGATTGATTGTTTATGTTTGCTCCTCTAGTTATCCCGTGAGAGCCAGGAGGGCCATCCTATCTGGCAGCTGAGCCACTTCTCCAGAGTGATGGAGGAGGAGGAGGACAACAAACCTAACCCTGTGACCCAGAGAGTCAAAATGATCATGGTACCGCCTCTCGTTCTTCGTTTGTTTCTTTGTTTTCATTTGGACATGAGTGTGATGTCCGCTCTCTGTTCTGTGTGCAGTCTCTGGGCCTGGTGATGGTTCACGCCCACAGCCGCTGGATCGCTGAGCCCTTGTCCATCAACACCACAATGGACATCCCACAGGTCGGCATGGAACTGGACCACCTCTCACCCAGGAGGATCGAGCCAGAGAAACCACTGTGGCACTTCTACCTCACCAGGTCAGGCCAGTGATTTGCTTGCTTTGAACTTCTTGTGTGCATGACGGCTACCCTGCGTACACTGCACTGCTTCATAGTGCGTGTCCTCAGAAATGAATACTCTAGATACAATTAAGCTTATGAACTGTGGACACTGTATGTCAGGATGTGAAGTAAGAAGATGTGAAAACTCTGTTATTGTCCCTTTTCTCCGACAGGATGATAACCATGGACATAGAGCAGGTGATCTGTTTGACCTTGGCCCTGCTGCTGGCTATCAAGTACATCTTCTTTGAGCAGGTTGAGATGGAGTCTACGCTTTCACTGAAGAACCCCATCACTATGTCAGCCCCCACCCTGACCCCACGACGGCCCATTGAGACCTGCTGCAGGAAGGAGCCATACGTTCCCCGACCCCTGGCCCCCCCCCAAAGTCCCAGCGTGGCTGCCCCAGTGCCCGCTGACAAAACAGAGAGAGGTGCGTCTGTGCAGTGATGATACTCTAGCTGATCGACTTGTGTAGTACTGTGGTATCCAATTTCACCTTGTTTCCCTAGATGAGGTTATCCGGCCCCTGTCCCCCCCGGTCACCGATCCCCAGCCAAAGACCTCCTTTGTCTTGGGAGAAGAAGAAGAAGAAGAAAAAGAAAAGCTCAAGTCCAAGACCGATCTGCCGAGTCTCTCCCAAAAGCCCAGAAACCTGGATGAATGTGTCGCCATCCTCAACAACCCTGAGGTGAGACAACACATGAACCCATAAAACGTCCCTTTCACAGCTAACCTCCTCTCAGGGGGCTGAATGTTACGTCACCTTGGCCGACTTCCCAGCTCCCTGAGGTGTCTATTTCAGTCATGGAGCCATGTCCCAATAAGACTGCAGGGTTTGAGGCAGTTGTGTAATTTAACTACACTGTAATGAGCTTAGTCACTCCACTATCTCTGTGAGGTTGAACCAATTAGAGCATGACGCCAACAGAAAAGACACCTGCACTGATTCCACTTGCTGTGTGTGTCCTCTCATCCAGCCAGCAGCTCAACTTTGTACTGTCTTAGATGTGACTTGAGGGTTCATTGCAAGTCAGACAGACGTGTCTCACACTGCATGGAACGTTTCTTGCTAAGACATGTTAGGTACTGACATTAATGCTAAGCTACATATACATTTATCATAGCAATTATCACTTTCCCTCTGCAGCCAGTACAAAGAACAACTCAAAAACGTCACCTGTAGTGCATTGGGAGAACTTGACTACTGAATTAACTGGTAAAAGATGAATTGGTTTTTATGTTAAATTGTATCCATAGCAGCCAGCTTCACTGGCTCCCCCCAGCAAATGACTGTAAACATATAGTATATCTGATGAAAAATACTAAGTGTACTGTAGTGTAAATAACAACCACAATCTGCTTTGTCCAATGTTGAAATACGTCACTGATTTTCAGAAATCCTTTGTCGATCTAAAGACCTACATTTTTTGTCTTCTAATCTGCAATGAGTTTTGAAATAGCCACTGGCCAGTGGCCACAATACACAGCGAATAGTAAGCCACTACTGTCTCTTGCAGCTGGGGCCCCGTTTCCTGAGTGATGCTGAGGTGATGCTGCTGGTCAACTCCAAACACATCCCTGCATACAAACTGGAGGCCATGATGGAGAGACCAGAGAGAGGAGTGGCCATACGAAGGCAGATGATATCTGCAAAGCTTCCCTCTCCTTCTGCACTCTCCTCCCTGCCATACACCGACTATGACTACTCCAAGGTAAAGACACACACACACACACACACACACACACACACACACACACACACACACACACACACACACACACACACGTATGTTGTGTTTTTATCACTTGTGGGGACATTACATAGACTTACATTCATTCCCTGGAGCCTAACCCTAACCTTACCCTCTGAGCGATTAAGGTGGGGCGGGGCAGGGATCCCCCTTAATGGGGGATCGTTTGCCTCACAATAGAGTGATACCATCCTTGGTTTTGGGGGTTGGCCTCACTCAGAGGATAAATACTTGAACCTAACACCATTTCATTAGACTACAGCTGTCCTATCTAGTCTGGTGCGCATGAACTGATGAAGCCTGCTCGGATGAGAGAAACGTCTTCCAAGACAAACTGACAAAGTCCAGTTGCGAACGATTAAATGCCCTGAAGTTTACAATGACCTGGATGAATGAGAATATTCACAGGCACACTATTGTCTCTGCTTCCTGTTTTACAAGCTTGTCAATATTTCTGATTTCCAGGTCATGGGCGCCTGCTGTGAGAATGTGATTGGCTACATGCCTGTACCAGTGGGTGTGGCCGGACCACTCCACCTGGATGGGAAACAGTTTCAGGTGCCCATGGCAACCACAGAGGGCTGCTTGGTTGCCAGTACCAACCGCGGTTGTCGAGCAATAGCTGTAAGTGTTAGCTATGTTGTTTTCCAAAGCTGCTGATAGCGTGCTACAGGGTGGACAAAATGATTGATTCACTCAGCAACATATGAATAGCAAATATTCGGCTACTGCCTTCAGTCTCTTATTAGGCGTTGTCTTTGCTGGTTTCGTTTGCTAGTTTTTGAAAAAGATGTCAGAAAACACTGGAAAAAATAATAACAACCATAAATAATAAAGTAGGTATAAGGTCTGTAGCTACATGTACAGGTGTAGGCATCCATTTCACATGCTGCTCTGCTTTGAAATCTCATGTCACACAGTGGTCATAGGACCTGTTTTAAACGTGACACATACAGTATTACAATCTGGACTAACATGTTCCTCACATGTGGAATGTTTTGGCTGTGTAAATTTACATCTGACTTATAGAAGATAAGATGATAGAAAGAGGAGGCCATATTGTACATAAATACAGAATTTGTACTTAGGTTATGTTGTTAATATGAGAACATGGGATTTTGAGACTGAGCTCACAAGGAAAACAAGAAGTGAATGAAAGAGGAAGATCGAGTGAGAACATGCACTGTACCTGACTTGTGGCCCTTCCCCCGCACGCTGCAGCTGGGAGGCGGAGCCAGCAGTCGTATCCTGGCTGACAGTATGACTCGAGGACCCGTCGTGAGGCTGCCCTCTGCCTGCCAGGCTGCTGAGGTCAAGGCCTGGCTGGAGAGCACAGACGGTTTTCAAGCCATCAAAGAAGCCTTTGATAACACCAGCAGGTAAAATATGAAACCTGACATGGACGGAACTAGACTAATACAGGATCAATGTGTGTGTCCGTCGTGCATCTACCTGTTGTTTTTGTATGAAAGAGTCTGTGGTTGCTGTTGGCAGGTTTGCTCGGCTCCAGAAGCTGCTGGTTGGTCTGGCTGGGAGAAATCTCTACATCCGCTTCCATTCTAAGACTGGAGATGCCATGGGCATGAATATGATCTCGAAGGTGACGGTTTTAGAATGGCTGTGTGTGTGTGTGTGTGTGTGTGTGTGTGTGTGTGTGTGTTTGATATTATCATATTGTTGAACAGTAGAAAAGTTTAAGACATGTAACCCCAGTGTATCTCACCCACAATGATGGACATGTGGTCTGCCTGCAGGGTACAGAGCAGGCTCTGAGCACACTGCAGCAACACTTCCCAGATCTGCAGGTGGTGGCTGTCAGTGGGAACTACTGCACCGACAAGAAGCCAGCTGCCATCAACTGGATCGAAGGCCGGGGCAAGTCTGCTGTCTGTGAGGCCACCATCCCCGCTAAAGTGGTCAGAGAGGTAGGACGAGCCTGGACCAAGAGAGCAGCTTACTGCTGCGTACTGGCACAAAGTTCTTTTTCAGGCTTTATACGGTCTTCACTGGCATTAATCAATTTCGCCATCCTTTAAACCACTGACCTTGGCCTTGTCTCATTTTAACTTGATATCCACTCCTCGTCTCTGTGCTGCAGGTTTTAAAAACCACGACAGAAGCTCTGGTGGAGGTGAACATCAGTAAGAACCTGGTGGGCTCGGCCATGGCGGGTAGCATCGGTGGATATAACGCACACGCAGCCAACCTGGTGGCTGCCATCTACATAGCCTGTGGACAGGTGAAGCACCTCTAAGGAACTTTTGTGTATCTATTCATTGCAACGTATCCCTGTGTTTCCTGTGTTAATGTGTGGCTGTGTATATGTGTCCTCCAGGATCCAGCCCAGTCAGTTGGCAGCAGTAACTGCATCACCCTGATGGAGGCATCAGGACCAACAGGGGAGGACCTATACATCAGCTGCACCATGCCCTCTATAGAGCTGGGCACTGTAGGAGGAGGCACCAACCTGCCCCCCCAGCAAGCCTGCCTCCAGGTATACGCACACGCAAAAGTTTCAGGCTTAAATACAGATGTTATGCCAACAGGTCTTAATTTCTGTGTGTGTGTGTGTGTGTGTGTGTGTGTGTGTGTGTGTGTGTGTGTGTGTGTGTGCGTGTGTGTGTGTGTGTGTGTGTGTGTGTGTGTGTGTGTGTGTGTGTGTGTGTGTCTGTGTGCAGATGTTGGGCGTGCAGGGAGCCAGTCAGGACTGTCCAGGGGAGAACGCCCGGCAGCTGGCCAGGGTTGTGTGTGCCACCGTGCTGGCTGGAGAGCTCTCACTCATGGCTGCTCTGGCTGCTGGCCACCTGGTCAAGAGTCACATGACACACAACAGGTAGGAACAAGGAACCTTCAGGTTTTCTTCACTGGGCCCTGTGTATGTTCCCATAGAAAGGGGCGTTTGGCACCTCATTTGACTTTTCTTTCACACAAAATGGAATTACCAATTTACTGCTAATCGTGTAAATTCTTAAGTTGATATATTTATTATACCACTTACAGTGCCTTCTGATTATTTACACATTCTCCAGCTCTTAAACCTTCATCTTGATGCAGCATACTCCAACATTATACTCAAGAACAGCCTTTAGGTCTGACTTGTCCCCTAATGAAGGATACGCGGAAACCACAGATTGAATATTGTATGTGATAAATACAGTAACTACACAGCTTTGTTCAGTGACATTATGAACATACAGCTCAGCAAGCTTGCATATATGATGTATTCCCTCAGCTGAGATATCCTGTAGGCTGTATTGCTCAGAGAGAGTATCATCAGACAAGAGTTCATGAAAATGTGGAGCTTTTTATAGCTGAACAGACGCGCCTCTGGAGCTGGTTAGGTGTACAGCCAAAGTTACCGTGGAGGTATAGCCAGGTTACAAAAGAGCCACCTCCATGACATTGAAAACATTGGTTTTGGGCAGCATACCTTGCTAACCCCATTTTCCAGCTATGCTCTTGTCACCCGGAATGATCCTGGCCCAAACAGTGAGGACTGTATGAATATTTAGTTGCAAGTCCAATGTTTGTTTTTTCAGGAACATATGCATATCAAATCTACAAATGACATTCAGTTAAAGTTTAACACTTTTATTTTTAAAAAGTATGTATAACCAGTGTGTATTTGATATACAAAACATGATGGAATCTAATTGAACTGTTTTGCATGCAGATCCAAAGTGAACCTGCAGGAGACTCCAGGAACGTGCACAAAGAAAGCCTCCTGAGAGCAGGGCGGCTTCAGTGAGCAGTAAACCCAGGAAAACATGGACAATTTGAAAGGGACAAATAATTCTGTTCAGTGAAAACAGACCTCAGAAGTCCAAGTGCTCTCCAAGAGATGCAGACGTGTCTCTTGACCAATCTTTATGTTGGATACAAAAAGGATCCATACGAGCTAATCAGACTATTTTGTGGAAGTTTATTAATTTTCTGTTTGTTTGTGTTATGGAGTTGGCAAGGAGCGCTTAATACTGATTTAATTTATTTCCACATTAAATAATTCTGTCAGGGTTTGGGTTCAAATGAAACAGTTCTGCTTTCCTGTTGCCAAATGGAACATTGTGAACACAGAAACAGTGATACCAAGAAGGTGCATGTTTTTGACTGTTTAATGTGCGTGGCCATTCATGGAAACTTAAGAACAATGCTCACTACAGATTCTGCCTCCATTGATTTCTTCATCAGGATGGTTTGTGACGGTAACAAGAACAGACAGTGTCACAGTTTTGAAGCGGCTCACACAGTCCAGCAGTACTGAGAAGCAGACTAAAGTCCTGGTTCCACCACAGGAGGACAGAAAGATAAACCATGACTGACTACAGAAAGGAATAAATAAATATATGAAAGAATTATTATCTGGATCCAAGAGGCACTTTACACCTAAGACTGCAAACCTCTCCCAAAGGCCGAGCTGACCTCCTGCAGGGACAGAACAAGTGGGGACTAAATTATAATTGTAGTAACATAAAGTGCCTGCACTGCAAATGGGACTATGCAAGCAATCATAAGCCCATTCATGCTGAGATTTACTAATTGATACAAAGAAACAAAACCAATGGCTCAGCTGATCTCTGCACTGTGCATTTGCTACACTACAGATACAGACTTGAATGTTGTGTGTGTCAGGCACTATAATCTTGAAATGTGCAGACTCAGTTGAGACAAATGAAGACATGCTGTCACTGTGTGGTGGTGCTGTGACAGGCTTTTCAAATCAATTTGCATTTAAACTGCATTAACATGCAACATTGATATTAAGAATGGAATGGAATGTGATGTGCTACAGATGTGGTGTGGGTAAAAGTCATAGTCTCCCTGTTGTTCTAGCAAATGGCAAATATTTTGGATATATTTTGTAATAAACAAAATGACTTTACATTGACAGAATGTACTGTTTTGGTTAATGATTCATGAGTCATGAATTGCACACGAGAGCTATGTTAATGGAATTTAGCAGTTGAGTTTGTATCTAATCTTTGAAGCTCAGCACGCAGTAGCTTCATGTGGCACAGCTTTGTGTGAAAAGCAACAAACTGCCCTGGGGCCCTAGATCCTGATGGGGCCTATATGGACCAGGTTCAGTGTGTCCGTATAAAGTGAAGAAGGTGACACCCGTATCGTTGCTTAATCTTGATGCCCTGGCTTGTAAAGAACTGAGGAATTTATACTTATTTATTATTATCTACTATTGTAATGTTACCACACATAATATTGACATCTACATAATCGGGTAGTATTCTCAGAACTGTAATGCTAAATACAAAAGTGAATGTATTCATCAATAGATAAATCAATTAATAATATTGTTTAATATATTTTACATAGTCTAATTAACACAAACTAATTTCTAATTGCAAACTAATACATACATAATGCAGGGTGGGCCCATGCTTTATTTTTGGCCCCTGATGTGGGTAAATGTGGTCCTGAACAGATAATTCTCAGGTGCTTCTTCTTGTTCCTGTATATAGTTGAACAGCTTCCATTAGTTATGTTGAATTTTACCTCCAAATTAGTGTTTTAGCTCAGTTCCTAGAAATACTTTCTTTACATTTACATTTGTCAGACTTAAGCATTCTGTGATAATGACTTCACATCAGTCTACACTTACCTACAGTAAGTCCTGGAACTAATGAAAACCAATGGCTGTGAAGAAGTGGAAGAGTGAAACATGCAGAAAAATGAAAACACTATCGCATGCTTTGGACAATGGTCATTAGCAATGCAAGTCTGTAACACTGCTTCCATGCATAATATATAACCAGCAGTACAAAAGGGGATACAACATGCAAAAACTCTGCTGTGGTCTTCAATTCCAGAAGGCAATAAGAGCTTAAGCTTGAGTGTTTGAATCCTGCAGGTGTCCTGGTTTGAGATGTCCAGTCAATCCGTTGAACTGAGGAACACTGCCTTAGCACAGATCAGTCTAATCAATGAATGACAGTTATAGGTTAGTGAAAGTTCCACTTCTAATGAGATTACTCAGCTTTGACTTTCTCCCCTTTTCCCCACATCCCGTCTAATAGGTCTCAGTCAGAAATCCTCTACTGATCTCTGTCAGTGCATGGCCCTCACCAGAGAAGCTGTCATCCAATGAGATGAGTGCCCGACACATCTCACCAGCTGTGAGTGGACTGATTGGATAACCCCTGGTAGGAGGGCTGCAGGCCACAGTCATGAATAATGTAGGGTGTGAGCTGGTCTGAAGTTTGGATGTAAATAACAGAACAGACAGGGGTTAATGGACGCTTCTCTGTTCTCCACCTGAACACACTGAGCACATGAAGTCAGACATGTCACATAGCATGAACGCATGTTTGGACTTCATGTGTTACTGTGATTTAAGTTGCCTCAAGAACAAAAGTCTATGTGAGAGCTGAGGGATTTCTTTTATTATTCATTTATTAACTTACTCACACTGGTCTGCAGTTAAGCAGACTGTCCAACATCACATAGTTTTCACTGTGCTTACATGTTTTATTTATTGTATTATATATTTTTCTACTGTGCAATAATACAAAAACACTGCATTTATTGTCGATCTTACTCAGTTTTCCCATTCAGAAACTGAGCCATCCTTCTCAAGACAATATCATTTTTATACCGTTTTGTATATAATCTACATATATAGAGAGTCGATTTAATGCTGTATCTTTTATTGTTTATTTGTTCTTTTTTACTTCTCCTTTTCATTCTTGCTGTCTGTAACAACAAATCCTCAGCATGGGATCAATAAAGTTTTATCTTATCTTATCTTATCTTATCTTATCTTATCTTATCTTATCTTATCTTATCTTATCTTATCTTATCTTATCTTATCTTATCTATAAAGAGGTTCAGACCCTGCACAGATCACATGCTTTCCAACAACATGACCTATGTTTGCGGCCATGCAGATGCACTGCTGACTGATCATTAAAGTGCAGACTCGTCCCCTTCTCTCCCACTGTCCATTAGCGTTAACCTTTCCTTAAAAAATATAAAAAATAAAAAGAAGGACGGGAGGCGTAACAGCCTATTTGATGTTTGCTAAATTCCCCTCCGCTGCAGCAGGTGGCAGTATATAGAACTGTAAGCTGTTGCTGTAACATTAATTGATGAGGAGTCTGAAAGTTTGCTTGTCTCATCCAATGAGAGGAGGTTCAGCTGTACCTAAGAGAGACTAACGTTAGTCACAGTCAATTTATAAAATCTACCAGCCAGCTTTTAGTCTATCAAGCGCACGGACAAGAACAGGACTTGTCAGTGGGATTTGTGTCCTGTGTGGAACTTGTGATATTGTTTAAGTGTTCTTGATATACTGCAAATGTACTGTGCTGTTTTTCAGTTTAAAGTAGAACTGAATGCATTTATAATGTAAGTTGTGCTTTGTGTACATAAACAGATTACAAATGCATCTACATAGGGATACTAGTTAATTTTTACATGCTTCTTGAACATCTTCAGTACCCTTAAGTGTACTTGCTAAACTCCTAAAAATGTATGTTAAGTGAGGATTTAAAGTGGACCACTAATTTGCTGAAATATGTTGCACTTATAATGTGCATGAAGTGTACTACTCATGGATTACAAGTATGTCCACATTTGCATATTTATATATTACTTGAACATTTCCAGTACACTTCAAGTGTAACTTAGGTATCTTAAAATTAGGTTACTGGTGTATTTTAGTAATTTTTTAATGTCTGCCTGTCCTTGAAATATTTGGCACCTCTTATTGTCTGATCTTTGGAAAATATCAGGTCACTTCTTATTTTTCCTGTCATTCAACAGCATAATACAGCATTCTGGATGTTTGATCTTAACATGATAAGCTTAAAAAATGTGACACCTCCTTGCATTGTATGTTATTATGACAGAGGTGTAAATTAAGTTTATGTATGAGGTCAACCTCTTGCCTTTGTGTATCTGTATGTGCTACACTCAGTGGCAAATAGATATATACAGATTAGCCAGAAAAAATGTATTTTTGAGTATGCCATGACAACATGACATTACTATACAATCCTTGCCCCTCTGATAATTTGAAATGAGTGGTGGCCTTGTGGTGAGTTTAGGATTCACTTGTTAGATTGTCTCTTTAGAAATTACATTTTAAGAATGGCATGATAAAAAATTGTGTGAAGTATGTGCTGCAGGCAAAATAAAGCACATACAATGCTCTAGAATTTCTAGGATCTTTGCTTCATTAAAAATAAAAATGTAGGTAGTTGAATTAATTGACTGCTTTAAGAATCAGCAGCATTTTGCATTTGAGGAACATGCTGATGAAAGAATGAAAGAGTTGGATGAGCGGTGCTCTGACTCTGTGCAGTGTCTGTGTGTACAGTCTGCTGCACAGGAAGTGCTGCATGGCAGGAAGGAAACATGGGCCAGGCCCAACCAGAAGTGTCCTTCACTGCCCAAAGCGCCCCTCAAAATCTCAGATGGTACAGATTCCTTCCTTCCGCTCTGTCTGCAAGTTTCTAATACGTCACATAGTTATTATTCTCTTTTTCTCAATATTGGACAGGGGTGCTTCGAATGAGATATCGTACTTATGAATAGTCGGATTCACTATTAAAATATGATTAAATGTTAACCATTTGTGTTTTTTGAGTGGAGTGGAATATGAAATATGAGCCGATTCTATTATTTTCCATAATTTAGAAACACATTCAATCTGACATTATTTAAAAGGGAATAAATTCTTGAGCCTACAAAATGTGTTTTGTAGCTGGTGTACACATGGTTCCTGCTGTGGAGGACAGCCTGGGAGGAATTATATCAAAAAGAAAAAGAAGAAGAAAAAAAAAGCCTAAAGTGAATCAAAATGGAGCCGTTTTCACGGCCCTTGAGAATGAAGTGTTTGTTAACGAACACACACTACCATCTTTCCAACAGCGGCCAGTAGCGATATTGAACGTTAGTGTGCATCTAACCAATAAACACGAAGAAGAAAAGACGGAAGGAGAAGAAGAAGAAGAAGACGACTTAGGGCGCCGGTCAAGTTTTCTGGAACGTACACAAACTACCAGTAGACCATGCTTTTCTTCACTAAAACTCCTTGTATTTACTCACAGTTATGTCACGTTGCGAACACACAGCTCAGCATGTTGACCGCGCAGAGGGTCAGGAAGCTCGCTGACCAGGTAGCTCAGAGCTGACCACACACGCTGCGTTGATGTTATATAGCTAACGGTAGCTAACAGTGGGACGCAGCGCTAGTTCACGCTAGTTGTTACATCATACGGCTCGCACGGTCCATCACGCAATGACTTACTTCGATATTTTTTTATATTTTAGGTCAGGACCTTGTCTCACGTTACGGGGGTTCGCCCGTTTACTAAATACACACCGCAGCCCATCTGTCGTCTTCCAAACAAAGTAAGTTCTGCTTCCAGACTCCATTAAAAAATAGACAGTTTAAGGATTTCTTTCTCACTAACAAGAGATTAAACGCGTAGAGCGCATTTTGTAAGAGTCTCCTCAATCCCGCCACATTTAGCTTTTAAGACAAAGTTGTATTCAGGAATCTGAGTGAACTCCGAAATTTCATGGGATAAATAATGACGCAGGTCCTTCATTTCACCTGCGATCAGACAGTTCAACTGTAGTTTGGTCTAATGCAGCACTGTGTTTATGTACTTACTACTCTGCATCGTTTGCACTGTGATTCTATGCTTTCATCATCATGCCGTTTACATTTCTTTCAATTTTCTACTTTGTATCTTATTCCTTTCTACGTATTTTTATACTTCTGATACTGCTGCTGCTGCTGCTGCCTGTCACACCCAAAATCCTATCTCTTATCTAATGAAGCGAGAAACTGAAAATAAAGGAAACCAACATTGGTGTAGAGAACCAGTACAATTCTGATGATCCACAGCGAGTCCATGTTGTATCGTATCTGATCTCAGTTTTTCTGTCAGTGGTTTGAGAGCAGAGGTGATGGTGGTAGGTGGAGGAAAAGCATCCATCTGACATCACTCAGACAGGAGAAACCCACCCCTGTGCACATAAGGTAAATCACAGTTTTTACACTCTCTAAGCATCACTAGCTGGTGTTGAATGTTTCTGCTAATATGTAACTTTGTGTCTAAAAGTGAGCTGTCTGAAGCGGCGTATGAGAAGCTGGTAGATGAGACATTGGATGCTCTGGCTGATTATTTTGAAGACCTGACAGATGAAGCTTTCACTGGACCAGACTATGATGTGGTGTTCGCTGTAAGTCAGTCTAATTCCTGCTCACTGTCACTGTGGAACATCTCTGACCACAGCTCATGGTGTTTCTATAGTCTAGGATGATTGACATCATTGCATATGGCTCTCACCTGAGAGGAAGACAGCAGGCTTACTGTCGTGGTTCTTGTTTTGTTTTTTTTGTTTTTTTTGTTTTTTTTTTACAGCTTGGTAATGGGGAACATGAGCATAAAATAAAGAAAAAAGAACATCATCACATCATCTGTAAACCATAAATAATTCTACTAAATAATAACAGTTAACGAGCAAATGCTTTTGATTAGCTACCAGAGTCATTTGGCTTATAACCAACTAATTGATTACACAACTAATTATGAAACGAGCCTCTACGTTGCCCATTACTTATGGCAGCTGCATGGCTTGTTTCCCTTTCATAAACATCTCATTAACAGAGGTCCTCCTCCTGTCCTTCAAACAGCACATGTGTATTACATTGGTGAACATTTGCCATTGGCCAAACTCACCCATGACAGCATTAGCAATAGATTAATAGAAAGTGATCAAAATGAGCACACAGACAACTTTTAAAGAGTAAAAACCAGAAGCCAGAAGAAGCTGTGACGTAGGAATGTCCCACCCGTCTATGCTGTAATTGTTTTGTGGAGAGACGACAGAGGAGACTGCAGGTGTTGGCTGTGTGCACGGCCCATTACCCCTCTGTGCACCATGATTCTGTTTCAGACGTGGCCTGTTGTTTGGCTGCTGGGCTCTGTTGCCTTATTGATTTCTTGCCCAGTAGAATCACAGTTGGCAGACAGCTGGAGTTTATCTGACAGGAAGCTTAAAAACTGTAAATCCGGGAATTACACAGAAACAGTGAGAGACCTAACTCTGACCTATCAGAGAGGAGGATACATTTTCAGGACAGAGAGACAGGCTGAGGATCAGGGAACAGGAGAACATTTAGAGGTCAGACCTGCTCCAGTTTTGTTATTTTTATTCAATCAATTGTGATAGAACCTTACTGACCAACTTGCTAACCCTAACTTAGCTCAGAAATGAAGTGGTGCCTCTGTTAGAGACAGGTGCACAACAGAGTGCACAATGACTGTACATAAGCAGATACACTGTTAAACCACATGATCTAAACAAATCCATTGGAAAAGTATTAACCAAACAGGTATTGCATCAGGCAGATGGACATGCTGTTCCTAATATTCTGATGTTATTTCATTTTCAATCAATGAAAGTGATGTGGGCAGAGTTTCCACTTGGTTCTGGTCCACAATCTCCTGGACAAACAGGAGGAATTCCAGTCACATATTATCTGATTATAAACCTTACTTTCCCATATTTTTGCGTCCAAGTGGCAGTCGGGAGCCACGAAATGGGCTGCCATGTAATCGCTTTGGGCATTGTGCAGCGTCCATGTACGCCCACTAAAAGTGTTTGTTTTTGCCGCTGACAGACTCAGATTGTTATTCTAAATGTCTGACAACATTATGGAGAGGATCCCTACAGAGATACATTTGTAATAAAGAGTAAGACACTTTTTGTTTAACCAGCCGTTACAGTGCTCTGTCAAAGCCACTAGACTGCATTCCCAAAAAGTCATTTTATCATCATAAAACACACTTCATTCAAACACCACAGAAACAAACTACAGCTCAACAAAACCTTTGTGGTTTGTCTTTTCACTGTTCCAACAATCATCGTTAACTCTGGTTCAGTTGAAATAAACTCTTAGTTCACCAAATTATGGAGAAGTGAGAGGGCAGACATCAGAGAAGCAGCAGGGCAGATAGCCTGTAGAGCCGCAATATTTTCACATCTATCTCAGGAATTGTTTTCACCAGAGACATTTATATGTGTCAGGCTTCAACACATTTTCCTGGTTAAAGAAAAAACAAAACAAAACGGTTCTTACTGGATGACAGAAACTCTGGCTGTGTGACTCCTGTCCGTCATGCAGTGCATTCAGTGCCATGCTAGTGTTGCTTTTTTCCACAATCAAATATCTGTTTGTTTTTTTTACAATTCAACGATATATTTGTATTCAGAATATTCATTGTCAGCCATTGTATTCTAATTTCATTGAATTCTTACTGGAACTTCTTTCTAGGTTGCACAAATGGATAGATGAGTGTTGTGATGTGTTTACAAGCTGATGCTATTGTAGTGTTCGAATGTGTCATCTCCTGTTCAGATCGACACATCACCAGGGTGTGAACCGTGATGGGCTCCATGCGTGTGTTTGTGTGTATCAGCCTGCCTTTATTTATGCTCTGTGCTGTCACAGCCAGGTTTGGAAGCTGCCTCTCTGACTGGCTGCCTGATAAATATTATCAGAGTAAGATCATACGAGGCACATTAACAAGTGTTGTGAATATTTTAAGCAGATGTTGGGTGCATGTGTTTGCTTTGTCTCCCTCTGGTATCCTCACACTATACTGTCCTCCTGTCTGTCCCCCTGTCCCCCTGTCCGTCTGTCCGTCTGTCTGTCTGTCTGTCTGTCTGTCTGTCTGTCTGTCTGTCTGTCTGTCTGTCTGTCTGTCTGTCTGTCTGTCCTCCTGTCTGTCTGTATGTCTGTATGTCTGTCATGTGTTTGTCCTGACACTGTTGGTATTCCTATGGGACGTCCATTCTACAGACACATATGACCGTTTTGTGTATCTATTTCCTTTTTGTACCTCTTCTCCTCTGTAACATCTTATTCCACCCTGTCAGTGGTCCATGAGAGGGTGATTAATAATGTGTGCGTGCGTGCGTGCGTGCGTGCGTGCGTGCGTGCGTGCGTGTGTGTGTGTTTTAATCGTTTTGGTTGGACAGCGGCTGTCTCTGCTGGCTCTGACTGATTGGCCAGTGTTCCAATCTTGGCAGCTGACCCCCTTTTTCAACTGGCTGCAGTGACATATGGGGCCATAAACAAAACACACACACACACACGCACACACACACAGCTGCATGAAGAGAGCTGTGACTCGGCTGGCTAAAGATGAGCTAGGAGCATTACTGCACGCTGCAGAGGGTCTCAGAGAGGTGCCAGGGTAAATGTTTATGGAATAATCAAGAAGAAGCTCCTCGCTCACTTCCTTGTGCTTTTTTTCATACGTAAAGGGCCATCCTCCATCTTTCAGAGCATCATCCCTGTTACGCAGCGGCTTCAGTGAGCTAGGTAGTAGCATGCTTAAAGGATTAGTGTTCCTCCCCCTAAAATCACAAATTTTTAGGTTGCTGTTTGTGCACAGATTAAACAAGATACCACACACACACACACACACACACACACACACACACACACACACACATACACACACACACACACACACACACACACACACACACACGACATGTATGACAGAAGACCTATGTAGAGTAGAGTAGAAGCTCATTGTAAGTATGTGTACATATTTATGGAATTTGGCTTGGTTTTAAGTTGCTCTTAATTTTCCACACAGTTTCAATAGAAATTGACACAACTAAAAGGGGGTTATTGACACTGTTAGACTGATCTAGCCGTTCACCAGTGTTGGCCTTTTGTTTGGTTGTTTTGGTGTTCAGTGTTCTGTAGCCTACCAGA
This sequence comes from Chaetodon trifascialis, assembly GCF_039877785.1. Classification (NCBI taxonomy): domain Eukaryota; kingdom Metazoa; phylum Chordata; class Actinopteri; order Chaetodontiformes; family Chaetodontidae; genus Chaetodon; species Chaetodon trifascialis. Next base: position 26,457,417 of record NC_092061.1, on the reverse strand, counting down.
GTGGAGATGTTGGCACAGGTTGCGAGCAGGGTGTGAGTGGTCTGCAGTGATGTTTCCTGCTCGTTTCTGGAGGTGTGTAAGTCCTCAATGGCAGAATGGCACCAATGATTTCCTTTGCAGTCCTGACTGTCCGTTCAGTCTGTTCCTGGCTGATCCAAACACAGAACACACCTGATGATTGCAGTGTAGAACTGGATCAGCAGCTCCTGAGGCACGCTGGACCTCCTGAGCTGGTGCAGAACATCATCTGCTGGGCAAATTTGATGATGATGATTGTGTCTATGTTGGACGTCCACTTTAGGTCCTGGGAGAGAGTGGATCCCTGTTGAGTATGGTGATGGGGGCTTCTCCTAAAGTCCAGGGCAAACTCCACAGTTATGAGCATGTTCAGCTTTAGGCGGTAGTAGAAGACAAGCTGTTCAACCTCCCATCAGTATGCAGACCCCCCACCGTCCTGGTTGAGGCTGATGAGCGTTGTGTTTAACCGATGAGTCTCCTGAAGTGCTGTCATTGGTGTAAAGGGAGAAGAGCAGTGGGCACAGCACACATTCCTGGGGGGTGCCAGTGCTGATGGCCCAGGTGATGGATGTGATTTTCCCCAGCCCCACCTGCTGCCTCCTGTCTGTCAGGAAGTTGGTGATCTACTGACAGGTGGAGGCTGGTACAGTGAGCTGGGTGGGTGTAGAGTTGAGAACCTCTGGGATGATGGTGTTAATCACCAACCTGAAGACCACAAACAAGATCCTTGCATGTGTCCCAGGGGAGTGGAGGTGTTGTCAGGTGTAGTGCAGTCCCATGTTAACTACATCACCTAAGGAAGTGATTGCCTGGTAGGGAAAGTGCAGGGGGTCCAGCAGGGGGCCTGTGATACCCATCTGGTGGGTCAACACCAGTCTCTCAAAGGGTTTCATGAGCACAGAGGTCAGGGTAACGGGGCCATGTTCATTTAATCCTGAGGTTGAGGACCGAGATGGTTGTTGGGCATTTGAATCATGATGGAACTTCACACAGCACCAGGGATCAGTTGAAGGTCTGTGTAAATATAAGGGCCAGCCAGCTGGTCAGCACAGACTTTCAGACAGGAGGGTGACACACCGTCTGCCTGTGGAGGTGGGGTTCAGTGGGGAGGCTGAGGAGGAGGCAGAGGGTGATGTTGGTTATGTGATATTTTTGTATCACTTGGAAATGTGATGTTATTTTTTTTCCATTTAGGTTTGTACTTCAGATGGTTTGTTAAATTTCATGTGTTATAAGAAGTGTGTTCACGTGTGTCTGTTCTGTCTTTGGCTCATGGACAGAGTGGTGTGCTGACGGTGAAGGTGGGTGGGGACCATGGCACCTACGTCATCAACAAACAGACTCCAAACAAACAGATCTGGCTTTCTTCTCCCACCAGGTAAGACCGGAGAGTCGTGCCACACCTGACTCCACTCTGATGGTTTTGAGCAAGCGATCACATGAACCAGGTGTCTTTGCCCACATTTTATTCTCCACTGAGTGTGACTCACACAGCACACCATCACAGACTGGTTCCCAGGCACCTGCCTCACTGCTCTCGTAGGCGAAGGCACCTCTACAACACTAACATCTGTCTGCAGCTGTCTGTCTGTCTTTCTCTGCACTGCAGCAGCTCTGTTCTGCCGCAGAGCTCTGCAGAGCAGAGCCACTTCTGCTCTGTGTCCATACAGATGGACATTTAAAGTTACGGTGACAGGTACATGAAAAACAATAAAGAGAGGTAGTACCCTCATTGAGACAGAAGTGCATTAAATAAACTTTGAGAGAGGAGAAAAAAAAGCTTTTCTCCTTTTTCTGAGAAATCTGAATCGACAACATCACAGCTGATTTCCTTCCTGTGTCTTTGCAGTGGACCCAAGCGCTACGACTGGACAGGTGAACGCTGGGTGTACACTCATGATGGCATCAGCCTCCACCAGCTGCTTTCTAAAGAGTTTTCCATCATCTTCAATAAAAACATAGACCTCTTTGATCTACCCTATTCCTGAGAGCTAACGGCCTGTTGGCCTGCTGTGTAACTGCTGTGACTCAAGAAACAGTTAAACCATATGAGAGCCAAAGACACAGTGTATATATGTACGACTCCACCTAACTTGTCAGCGTTAGCCTTTAGAAGAGCAGTTGTATCTGATGTCTCTGATCTATATGTGTGAGCTGTTCTTTTATCATCTGGTTCTTTATTTTTCATTTGTATTTCATTGTATTTCTTAAAGGCACGTTCTCATTAAATGTGTGAAAAACCCACAGATGTCAATGGGGAATTCAGCCACATTCAGTCTCCATAGAAACTCCTGCATGTCCTCAGTGTCTCACACTGTCCAATCAATGAACACATGAGCCTGTTTCAGTCGCAGTCAGCATTTTCACATGCTAGTGACATTGTTGCCAACAGCTGACTTGTTCTGGATAACAGCTTACCCCAACAACATGTACGCTTCTGAAAATATTCTAATGTTTCACAGCACTGGCAGCCTGTAAGACATTAGCTAGTGGACAGTGTCAACATGTAGTTTGGATTTTATTTTGTTTGTAAGGAACCATGCACAAAATGAAACATAAATATTACCATTTGATGTACTTCATCAGAATTAAAGTTCGATTTCATCTTGTGTTGGCAGGTCACAGTTAACACATCCTCAGTGAATGAACAGCACTAAACTAAGATGACATGATTTACAAGTTACACATCATCATGGCAGCAACAGGTGGATGTTAGACAAAGAAAGGATATTTGTTTATAAAGCAAACCTATAAAATTCAGTGGTTACAGAGTTTAGTAGTTAAATGTCATGTGCTGAAGGGAGTAACCAGTAACACATTTGTCCATTTGTTATTTTAACCCAACATATTCCACAGTTTCATTTCTCAGTTAAGCAAGCAGCACAAGTGTGTCGCTTAATAACCAGTGTGGACAGTGGAACTTAAAAGCCAATTCTGTGAATTCCATCAATAAAAGTATTCGAGTGCTTTCCTGTAATGTGTTGGCTTGTGTGTTTGTGCTTTGTGTTTCATGTCTGAGCTGAGATCTCCTCAGTTTACTCCACATTCAGGTCACTTCAGCAGCAGACAGGAGAAACGGAAACTTCGACACACCCAGTCTGCTTCCTTTCTGTAATTTGGTCTGCTTTCATTCTGATGTAATTACATGATATTTAATCCATCCCAGTCATTTGGCTTTACAAAGGAAAGTCTATTCACTGATATGCAATAGGCATAAACAGATCACTGATGCATTTGAAGTCACATTCAGTCATATTGAGATTATTTGAACTGATTAGGTGTTGACACAGATGTATTTGAAAAGCAGAGGGATTATTCCTGCAGATTGCATTTATTCAAAATGGTGTACTGTAAATATAGATAGTCAGACTTTCTGACTTCCTTCGTATTACACAAGGTACACCCATGACTGTGATGGACGTCTTGTTATTGTGTAATTATTTATAGCTTTTTTTCATATGCTTTCCTATTTTCAATCAAGTCAATCAGGTGACTGCAGGTGTTTCCTCAATGCACTTCCAGATTCATGTGGTCCATCAGTGGTGTCATGCACTTTCTCCCTCCCTGACATCTATCTGTAGGAGGGCTGGAGAACACAAATGAACACTGACTCTCTGTCTCAGCAGGATGACCCACAGTCTCTCTCAGCAGTAAGAAATTCATTTCCTCACTTCTTGGGAAGTCAAGTCTTCAATCTCCATTTCGTCTCAGCTCACCTTTACGCATCGTGCTGTGTCATCCCCACATGCAGCAACTGGCTGAGTGAAAACAAACACAGCAATCTAAAAGACGTGTTTGAGGCTCAATGCGACTGATTTGGTCATTACACAGCAGAAACAGCAGATGCAGAGACCACTGTGCACGTCTTGGATCCTGACTAGCAGTGGGGTAAAAAACGGTGATGCTTTAAGGCTGGACCACGTGAAGATGTGTGTGTGTGTGTGTGTGTGAGAGAGAGAGAGAGAGAGAGAGAGAGAGAGAGAGAGAGAGAGAGAGAGAGACAGTGGAAATGCAGCAACACAGAGTGCTGAGCTGAATCACAGGAATGGAGCTTTCCATATATTTAACATCACTCTGCTCAAAGAACTACACTTCCCAGAGTGCACCACCAGCAGCAAAGCAGCCACTCATTACCTGATCAGTCACTGTCACTGATTTGGAGCAATTGAGAAGGAGGCAGGCATTCAAACAAACAGACTTCAGAGAGACGGAGCAACAAGTTCACTCATGGGTTCAGTCCAAAGATGCCAGTGGTCTGTGAAATATTTTATTTACTTTTATGTTGTTTGAAATGCTGCTTAATGTGTTCAAGTTCATGTTTAACTGCTGTGTAGATTGGTTGGTTGAGGAACACACTGCAGCATTGACTTCATTGACTTTTGATGAATGAGTTTGCACTGATATTTCATTTGGAGTTTGGAAAATGAAAAGTATAAAATACAAAAGGATAATACAAGGCTAAAAATGTTAAAATTCTGTTAAATGTTAAAACTCTACTAAAAATGTGGGAAATTCATGAAATTAAATGTTTAAGACAAGCTACAAGCTTGTAGATCAGCTACTTTTCTTAAGATTTTTCTTTGTTTCTATTTAAAAGGCTTAAGTGGTTAATTAATGTAATTCATGTAATCATGAATGGTGAATTAAAATATTGGCATTTAATTGAAGATTCATTTAAAAATGTTTAATTAAAGATGTTAACTTTGTTTTCTCTGTCTTTAAAGGTTTACAACCTAATTTACTGTACTGACGATCAACTGATGAAGCCAACCAATCACAGAACAAAACGCTGGAAGAAAAATAAAGTTGATGGAGTTGGAAATTTGAGTTGTCCTTGTGTCCTTCCGAGTTGAACAAGAGGAGGACTTAACACTGAGTGTTTTCCTTTTAAATACAAAAACATCTTTATTTCTTTCTTTGATTTTGGCCCAGTTTTGACATAATGTTAATCTGAAAATTAAAATGGCCTTAACTCCACAAGCACACTGTCTAAATACATAAAGACATCTCAGTGTCAGTAGCACTCCAGTGCAAACATTTCTTAATGCATGATTTCCATATCCCATAATAACACCATGACTAGCGCTCATGTGGCTCAGTAGACTGTGGTCTGCATGCAGCAGTAAAGGGTCTGTGTGTTGCCATGTTTCAGAGGTGGGTTTGGGACACATTGTGTTGTCCATCCTCAAAGCCTCAAACAGTTTCATGTTTGGCTCTTGTCTCTCACGTTAAAGGCTGCAGAGTTTGTCTCTCAGCCATGTCACCTGACAAAAGTGTCAGTAGTGGTTATAGCATCATCATCAGTAAAGAGGACGCTGAGACAAATGGATGGTTCACCAAGAGAGAGCACGAGAGACAGATGTTTGTGATCATTCCCAAACCCCTTCACCACTACCTGACCCTTACCCTGACCTTTACTGACCCCAAATATTACTTAAATTTGCCACAATTTATTGTATGTCTCAACCACATTGAAATGTATACCTCCATTAGGCCTTTTAGTATTGAACGTCTCAGTCTAACTCTTTTCAGCCACTCTATGTGAGTACCATATTTTCATGTATTTTTCCTCTCTAATGGAATATATGGCACTGGTTCCTTCTGTCCCTCTTGAATGAGTCATTAACCTGCAAATAAAAAGACAAAATATGATTAGTATTATTCCAGACTTACGATGCAAAGCAAAATCTCACACCCTCCCTTTGCTGTTTTTTTTTTTGTTTTTTTTTCTTTAACATTTAACATCAACAGGTTTCATCAGTATACTATTTGGTTTCCACTGAAGGCATTTGAAGATGGCGTGGGATGAATCCTGTGTCTGTTGTGGCTGCTCTGCTTGATCAGTCACTGGCCACCAGACAGCAGTCTTCCCCTGCAGAGCACTGTGAGCAGCTGATCCACTGGAAAGCAGCCCGATCCTGTCTGCTGCTCCTGGATCAGACCAGCCTGACACACTCTGACTGGAAGATGAGTGAAGGCTGAGGCTGCTGGGAACAAGAGGATTTACTGTCTCTCTACCAATCACATCCGACTCGCACAGGATTGCAGTCTGGATGCTTAGCTGTGAGCTGACCTCCACATTACACACCGGCTCCACCGAGCTCGACCCAACAAGAACCCAAATGAAAAGTTTGTTTGTGCTGAGAACACCACAGTGTCAATAACTAATATGACAAAACAAGACCTGTGTTGCACATAGAGATACTTTAGATAGACAGACAGAGACAGCAGAGAGAGAAACAAACAGCTCAGTTTGTTTTGTGTCCCACTCTACTGGAAGCTTGAGTTAAAAACTTAATAGGTTTCATGGTGAAAAATCCTCCCAAAGGTTCAGCTGTAATAGTCCAACACTGTCCAACACGTAAGTGGAGAAGCCCCCCTCTGTCAACACCAGTTAGACTAATAACTTTCAATCACATGTAACATTTTTCTCTAAGACCAGAGTGAAACAATTCCAGCAAGTCTAGCAAGCAATATGTTCATCATGTAATGACCTTGTGTGCCATGTGGGCACCTGCAGATTGTAGATGTGACAAAATCCTGAAGTAAAAACATGCAGGCTGAATAGTGTTGGCCGGTAAAGTCAGGTCCCAAATGATGGCAGTTGTCCAGCTCCAGCTACCCATCATTATCTACAGATCATTATTGTCTCATTGTGTTTGTGGAACAGGCATTCATGTTTAGAGTGTCCACAAGCTTGAGAGCATTTTTAAAAAGCTCCTATTCGGCTGCAAAGATACAGATCAACCAGGCAAGAAACTCATGTTGCAGATGCTTTAAGTCTGAGGAATCACACCTCAGCTGCCCATATCAGAGAAAAAACTGCAGAAGACCTTGAAACGCAGCTTCCGAGAGACACAACACTGAATGGATGGCTGAGTGAGAGAAGTGCAGTGCCATACAAAATCAGCCATTTTGGAGATTTAGGCATGAGATCACCTACATATCTGGGCCGATGTTCAAAGCAGTAAAGCTCATTGTTCCACATTGGGCAAGACAAGAAATGCTTAACAAAATCCACGAATCACACTTAGGAACTGTGTACCCAATCTGTAAACAGGAGAAAATATCAGGATACAAAGAGGAGAGACATGGCAGCTGTGCTCCTGCACAACCATGAGCTCCTGCGGCTCACACTCCAGATGGGAGACCGTACAGGAGAAACAGAAAGTATGTGTGGACAACAGAGCAGAAAACCTTTCCATCTACAAATGAAGAGGACGTTGACATGCTCAGAGACGACAGACTGCAACAAAACAGACAACAAACAGGCAACACACTCACATCCGTCTGACCACACAGGTGTACGAGGCCCGGTGGACAGCAGGAGTTCCTGATACGGCAGATCAGCTTACTGCAGTTTGCTGCGTTTATGACCTTGACCTTGTTGGATAAGAAATGATGAGTCAGAAAGCCTGTTGTAAGACATGTTTACAGTTTTGAAGGTTTAGTAAAGCACATATGTCCTCATGTGTGAAACAAAACACACGTTAAAGAAGAGGATGGCATGTAATGGCCTTTTTTATGCCATGCGGGCACCCGTAGATCAAAGATCTACGCCACAGAGAAATAGTTATATTCACAGGGAACTGGAGTTGTCTCCCTCCATTTATATAACAATGATTAGGGATTTCTGTCCTGATGAAATGTCATGTGGGTCATTCTTCAGTGATTACTTGTTACATGCATCCAATTTAAGAACAATCCAGGTCCATGAACATTTTCATGTGGGTGAGAACAATTCAGTGGCCTGTGCAGATTTTGTGAATTAGACTGGGAGGATTTGTTTCTCTTATTCAATACAAAATTAAAAGAAAAAGACCAATAAAATGAATGAAATGAATGTGGCCCATTGCCATAATGTATGTGAGGCTTTTCTGTCCTTCAACAAACGCTGAAAGAAAATTACAGTGGTAATAATAATGATACAATTTATGAATAAAGCATTACTCATGGTACTTTACATGAGTGATCATAGTCAACAACACATTAAAGATAACACACCACATCAATCACACATTGAAAGAGGGCTTGAAAAGGTGAGTTTTGATGAGTGATGTGAACATGGACAGATTGGTGCAGTTGTGTTTGGGATGGAGTTCCAGTGGGAGGGGGCACCTGTGGAGGAGGTCTGTCACCCCAGGTCCAGTGCTTGGTCCTGAGTGATGGAGACAGGAGGCTGGCATCAGGGGAGTGGAGGCTGCTGGAAGGAGTGTGGTGGTGAAGCAGGTTGAGGTAGGGTGGGGAGGTCCCCCTACATCTTTTTGCATACTGTGGAGCCAGCTGCCTTCTGTTTCACTCGCTTTTACTGTTCACACATTTCTTTTGCATTGTGAAAGGATGAGCCTCACCACTGGAGCTGTTGATCCACATCAAAGCTGAATGGTCATCTAAATCACACATCTTCATCTTTAACAAAGACAAAAGTCCAGTTGTGTTGTTAGAGTCCAACGCCTGTACTCAGTTTCTCAGGGATCACTGGTGCTGATGCTGCTAACTATGGTGTCGTTATGGTGACAGATGAAACAGACGCTTAAGACACAATCCCACACTGGCCCATCATACGACACCAGGCATCCTCATCCTCACTACGGAGTCTGATTAGTATCACACACAGGAAACATGCTCACTCGTGATGTTTATGTGTGTGTCTGTGTGTTCCCATGCATCCATTTACAGCAGTTTATTGCAGCGAATCCCCCCTTTTTCATGAATCTGTCAGGGAGAGTGGAACAGAGCTCCTGTTTCATCCTCCCACCAGGTTTGCTCCATTAATGTACCCAATGCTGACACCATCGAGCACCATACACATACATGATCTCACACTGACGTCATGAGGGAAAATGTACCGGTTTCATTCAATTTGCCAAACCTGTGTGGGTAAATGAATGAAAGATTTATTGGTGTGTTTTATTTTTCATGTAATACCATTTAAATGTCTTATCCCTCAGTGGCTTATACAACAACAATGAACCTCAGTGGAAAGAAAATAAATGAACAAATAAATTATCCATAGACCTAAAAAAAAAAAAAAAACATTTTTGATGACAGTTGTAGATAGTGACTTATGCGGATTATCCAGGGTAACAATACAGCCCAAATCCCTGAGAGAGTCCAATAATCCAGAATCCAATAATTATTACAGCATGAAAATGGAGGATCACAGGGGATCATTCATTCATTCATTCATTCATTCATTCATTCATTGCTGGCTGCATGGCTCGCTTTATTCAAACAAATTTGCTCACACCCAGAAACAACAATGCACAGATGTAAGCTGTCAATCGATAACAATATTAAATGCAAATTGTGTGACAGCTCAGACTATAACTGATCTCAGACCAGGAACCCCAGTTCATTCTCTTCTCTTGTCTCTGTGCATTCATGGAAAGAAGCCATAAAGAGACAAACCCACCACTGTTAGCATCTAACTGCACCTTTGCACTGATTTTTTATGCAATGTGGCAACCAGCTAGCTTTTGAAATGACATGCCAGACTACTTCCACCTTTATTATTATTATTATTATTATTCATATGACCACATGTGGTTGTTTGTTGTTGTTTCCTGTGAGGACACACAAACAACACGATGACAAAATTTTATATTGAGGGTGGCTCTAGAGACAGCATATTTACTGAAAACATGTACATCTGCCCCTAGAACTGTGTCATTGCCTGACTTGTGCAGGGCCTCTCCAGCTACTTCCCACATTTTTCTATTTTACATTCGCTCCTTGCCCGTTACCTGCGACTAACCCTCTGTCTCGTCTCCCTGCAGTCCCATCTGCTCTGCTCTGACCCTTCATCTTGTCTGGCCAGCTCCTCTGCCTCCAACTCCTGTTCAGCCCAGCAACTTCCCAGACCTGCTCGGCTCTGCTCCCCACTCCTTGGTCTCTCTGCTTGACTGTTTGGCAGCTCATATCTCACTCGTTGCCCCCTTCCAGTCCTTCCACCTATCTGTGTTGTCACCTGGTTTCACGAGCTTGGCCCCTAAACAAAACTGCAGGATTCATCCTGTGAAAATTCACAGCAAACGTCAACGTCATTCTGGCCGGTTGTTATCTGGATATCTTTCTGTGGACCAAAGTGCTTGATCTTCTGTGATCTGCTGAATTGTGAAAGCTGATAGAAACCGTAGATCACAGTGTGAATGCTGACTAAAGATATCTCCAAACTGAAAAAAAAAAGAAAAATGGAGATGGATGTGGCGGATTACCACTTTAAGCACCCAGAGGCTTAGTGCCACTATTATCCTCCTGTGGTGGGATTTTCTCTGTGAATTATGTAACGGTAATGCTTCAACACAAATCACTACATGGCTGTTTTGTTTTTTGTCTTTTTTCCACTGCTGCTCTGTCTCCTCTGTTCAGCACTCAGCTCTCAGACGTGCTCGATTCCTCAGCCCTGCAACCAGAAACACAGACTGACAGGAAGGGTGGACCAACTGGAGGCAAGCGGAGGTGTTGTCATGGTTACAAATTGACTGATAGGTGTTGTAATGATGCTAGAGCATTGATGAGCAGTAACATGAAGTATAAGAAGTTCATAACCATCATGCAGGCAGCTCTTGGAGTTGCCCCCCTCAACAAGAGAGAGCTGATCCCACCGCCACGCAAACTCTGGAAACCTGCACAGTGAGTTGTTGTGTTGAGTTGTTGTTGTTGTTGTTGCTTTGTGTGTGTGCATATGTGCTATATCTAGGTATATTTCAACTGAGTATATGTGAGTGCACTGGAAGCAGGCCAAAGTGGTGTGGTCTAAGAAATCAATGTCAAATCAAAGAGAATCTATTTATGGTAATGATACCTCAGCTCACTGCAGGCCTTCAAATCAAAAGCAGACATTAATGTTTAACAGCCACTCCAACTGTTCGACCTCTTACATGTTTTTGCTTATGCAAGCTCCATGCATGTTCACTGGTTTACAGAGCGGCATAGCTGAGTTTTTTTCAATGCATTTATGAAGAGAATACCCACTGGTTATGGAATTTCTATCACATCTTCTAAAGTGTCTTATTTAATTATTAGAGAGGAACCTTGCAATATGCACTGATTTGATTAATTTAAAGGGGTGAATGTTGCAAAACTAATGTGATCAAAAAACACAACTGAACATAGTATGCCCATTTAAAGTAATTGCGCTTAAAACAATTGGTTAGAAAATGAAGTCATATAGTGGCATTGCACAGAGATCCATGTAATTCAAGTCAGTATGAAACAGTGTAATAGAATTACAACATAATAAAATACACAAAAGAATGTAGTTTAAAATAATGAGTTAAGCATCTTCTATTTGAATACAGTATGACCAATACTTTGATATCATGCAACATCACTCTACTACTTGTCACTTGAATGTAAAAGCAGTATTTTGTCCTTGTTGGTGTGCTCACATGGAACTTTATCTCACGGTCCAGTGTTATTTTCCAAGCCTACCGATCCTGCCACATGATTCAAACTGACTACAAACCTGAACAAATTCATCTCAAGATCCCTTTTGAAGTCAGCTGAGGTATTCACTTCCACCTCATCCATTATTTTCCTTCTGCATTATTTCACTTATTGCTCACTCATACTCCATTAGAGATGCCCACCCTTACTGTTCAACAGGGAGTTAAACACATGAGCAGGAATAATGAATGTAGTTGCAACGTGAGGCAAATTAATGAATAGTAGATCTTTTAATAGACTTGATGAGGTGACACACTAACATACAGTGTGCACGCTGCACACTAATGATGGGCAGTAATAAGGCCAAAGAATGTCCCCAGTGGAGCAGGTTTAACACTGTACACGACATCACCCACATGGACCTTATGAATCATTCAATCCATTTGATTTACACAAAAGCTTGGGCAGCAGAAACACTCATCACTTTAGGCTTTCAGAATGTGCTTTCTTGTCTGTATTTTTTCATTATGCTTTATTGATGCTGTAAAGCATTTAGAATTGTTTTTATCTGTTATGATCATTGTTGTTGTTGCTGCTGTTGTCATTGTTTGAATGAGGAAAATTGCCCCTGTTTATTATGTGCTTATCTAACCAGCTATTTTTATACGCTTGGACACCCACCATTGATTGAAAGCAACACATTTACACCCTTCGCACAGGATTGCTGAAAGGCATTATGGAACATGTCAGTCACAACTCGAGCACTAAATAACTCCTTAAAAGTATTTAACAATGGAGGAAGAGCTCAGATGTTTTCAACTGCCTGTGTGTATGTGTGTGTGTGTGTGTGTGTGTGTGTGTGTGTGTGTGTGTGTGTGTGTGTGTGTGTGTGTGTGTGTGTGTGTGTGTGTGTGTGTGTGTGTGTGTGTTACCACTCATAGTTCTTCCATAATGTGGTGGGCACATGACATTACAGATTCAGCACAACATCTGAATAATGAATAGATTCAAAGGGCTGAATTTATATCAGTTGTGTGTGTGTGTGTGTGTGGGGGGGGGGGGGGGGGGGGGGCATGTATTACTCATGTTGTGGAGACATAAAACTATCATATCAGTCATATTGTGGGGACTCAAGTCCTCATAATGTTAGGGGTGAAGATTTGGATTAAGGTTACGGTAGGTTAGGTTTTGGTTAAGTTTAGGGTAAGGTTAGGGTAAAATTAGGTTAAGGCTGCATTAATCTCTAAATAAATGATGGAAATGTGTGTGTATGTGTGTGTGTGTGTGTGTGTGTGTGTGTGTGTGTGTGTGTGTGTGTGTGTGTGTGTGTGTGTGTTTACAAGGGCATAATTGCCACTGGGGGAATGCCCCCTTCACAAAATCCTACTTTTGCCTCAGATTTGTTCCAGTGTGAGGAGAAGAGAGGAGCAACACAATAATGTTAATGCTCTCATGTGAGTCACCTTCAGCTTCTATCAAGTACTCACAATAATTCAACTGACTGTTGAACATTTTTCAGGCAATATACTGCATGCTGCATTACAGGGTGGATGTTGTTGGCTTGTATGTAAGACTACAGGCACTACTCAGAGCTGACAAAGTGCTTCAGTTTGCCTAGATTTCAATTAAAAAAACAAAAACATTTGACTCGTTTTTAATAGGTGAGTGTGGAGTCTGGTATTCTACTTTTAAAAGACTTCATTGCAAGAAATTAAGGCAGCATCAATGCTTCAGCTCAAATCCCTCTAGTGGACATAGTAAATATGACAGGAGCAAAGAAGAAGAAATGGAAACAGCCGCTCAGTGTTATGTATCTCAATTAGGAGCGTAAGCTGTTGTATTTTTTTCATTTCTATTTGGGAGGAGAATGTAGCAATTTGCAGACTGATTTACAGTAATGTGTATAATGTGGTGCTGAATGTGAATATAGTGTTTGGTGCATGTAAGTGTGTAAAATGGAGTGTAAATGGTGCTTGATTTTGAGAGAGAGAACAGTTCATGAATTTTACAACATATGCTCACTGAATGCATTTTGTGTGAGGGCAATGAAAAGCGATCCACAGTTCAGTCCACGCTGACCTCTGCTGACTGAGTGAAGAGTTTTGAAAAAGTGTTGCAGAAATGCAAACGTTATCGATTTAAAAGCCTGTAATGTGTTGCTTTTGTCATCCTAAAGCTGAGCATTAGAAGCACACACACACACTTACACACACACAGGTGCACTCACACACAGGTGCACGCGTACACAAACACTCACACACACACACACACACACACACACACACACACACACACACGCACACACACGTGCACGCGCACACACACAGGCGCACAGTCACAAGTCTCGCATGCAGTAGCAGTAGTAGTGCAGCCATCCTCCTCCCTCTCTCCCTCCATCTCTCCCCTCTCTCCTTCTCTCCTCCTCCCTCCCTCCCTCACTCCCTCTCTCTCTCTCTCTCTCTCTCTCTCTCTCTCTCTCTCTCCCCCTCTCTCTCTCCTCCTCTTCAGTCTTGCTCGGTCTCTGCTCTGTCAACAGCTCCTGCATCTCTCTCTATCTCTCCTCTTTTTTTATCTGTGTATCTCACCGGCGTTCTTGTCATCTATCACCATGCGTCTCGGCATCTCCTCCTTCATTTCGGACATCCTGAGTACCTCCAGTAACATTTGTTTCTGCTGGACTGAGGGCAAGGTAGAGTACAGCCTCCTCCACCTCCACCTTTACCGCCCTGCTGCTGCTGTGCTCTGGAGCAAGGCAGCAGCAGGGCCCCTGGCATCTGCTGGGGACACACACACTTTTATTTAATGTCATGGTGTTCCACTGGGCTGCTGTGGATCCACTATGGTGTGTGTGTTGTGTTAAGAGTTTGCTGTGTGTGGGTGTGTGTTTGTGTGCAGGAATTTATCATTATTGTCAAGGTCTGGCTGGCTCAGCTGTTTGCTATTGGATTGGCTGAATTCATACTACAATAGCTTACAATATATAGTCGAGGTTTGTGCATTTAGGCCCTCTGTATGTGCTGGTATTGGTGACAGTCTGGTGGTGTGCTGACAGAAGAAGTGTACAGAGTTCATACTCAGTTCATAGAGGCTACTGTGGTTTTTTCAGTATTCTTATATTAGCCAGTGAGATCCAGTATCTTCTCGTACAAATGGACTGTTGTATTTATTTGAAAACTAAGTTCTGTCTTTTGAAACATAAAATCCGACCTTAACCTTGTTACACCTAAAGCCTAAACATATTGATTTAATTGTCAACCTTCATCCTGGTCAGAGGAGAAGCCCAGGTTCCTGTCTGTGGATCCAGTGCTGGGATGTCTGGGATGTATTTAGCCTAGCTTAGCACAAAGACAGGATGCAGAGAGAAACTGCTGGCCTTTGCAAAAGTTTTCCATTGCTTTGTCACAAGTGGAAAAATATACTAGAAAATGCATAGCTGTCCTATAAACCGCCTGTATCTTTGTAGCAAGCAAGCTAATTGCCAATGACATCATTAATTATCTTCATTTTATCGTATCATATATCATATCACATATATCATATATAATGTTTTCTTAGGGATGCACAGAGACAACAGCCAGCATTCTTTCTGTGATTGTGACGCGGCCTCACTCGTCCTGGGCTCGGGCTTGGTTGCTAAGAACCAAGAGGACTCATGAAGGTGATGCCTGCAGTCATGGAGCCCTGTGGCTGCTTATCAGGAAACTGCATCTAAGACAGTTATTTCTTTTCAAATAATTGCAATTTTGACTGGTTGGTTGATCCATCACTCTGGTCCAGACTGAAATATCTCGACTACAATTTTGGATTTGCCCAGCTTGTTTGGTTTATGACCAAAAAGTATCTGCAAAACTAATGATGTTCCCTTTAGCCTCAGTTGTACTTTGTGTTTAGAGCTAATTAGAAATGTTAGCATGCTAACATGCTTAACTAAGACAGAGACCATGGTGAACTGTTCCATCTGTAGCCAGCATATTCACATCTTTTATTGTAAGCATGTTAGCATGTAGTGTTAGCATTTAACCCAGAGTACAGCCTCACAGAGCAGCTGGCATGGCTGCTCACTCAAGATACATTTCTCATTATTAAATGAAAATCTCTGATTGTGGTATATTAGTCTGAACACACCCTATGTAATTGATGGACAGGTCAACTTTTTTTTTTTTTTTTTTTTTTTTTACAAACTATCAGACTATGCCTTTAACCATGCTTGCATCACTTAGCTCACAGAGGTTTACTGGTCACCAGTGCTGTCTGGGGCAGAAATGCATACTGTAGGTGCATGTGTTTCCTATTAAAGTTGATTAGTTTTCATTTGACTGTGTCAGGTGAATTTCGCATCAGATTTAAACATGAATGGCCATCTCTCTCAGGTCGGCTCATCTGTGCACACAGTCAAAGGATGTTATACAATGTTTGGTTGTAGAATCCATATTTATTTTAGCTGTGTTTGGCTCAGCTGCTTAACAAGGCTCTATCAGCGTATCACAACAGATGCAGTGTGTGTGGGTGTGTGTGTGAGATCGTGATGACAAGATAAAGAGATGACTTTATTGATATTGACAGACATCCTTTAGGCGTGTGTGTGTGTGTGTGTGTGTGTGTGTGTGTGTGTGTGTGTGTGTGTGTGTGTGTGTGTGTGTGTGTGAATCAGGGATAGAGACACACAGAGAAACAGTTATATAGAGACCTGAATGCTGAATGTAATGTAACACTTCTGCTGAAATGTTCCTCAGACGGACGTCGCGTGTGTGTGTGTGTGTGTGTGTGTGTGTGTGTGTGTGTGTGTGTGTGTGTGTGAGAGAGAGAGAGAGAGAGAGAGAGAGAGAGAGAGAGATTGATGGATTTGTCCCGGGACTGGAGCAGTATTAGATTCAGTGCTGGGCGTCGGCGGGGGAGTGCAGAGGCAGCTGCGGATCTGTCGCTGATAAACCAATCAAACACTACAGCAGCCTCTCTGTCCACACACAGCTGGAGAAACACATCGTCAATCCTGCGCTATTTATCTAGTAGTCATTACTGTAACACAGCCCACAGGCATCGATTCAGCTAAAGCTAAGGTGTGGCAAGGTCATCTGACGGCAAAGACGGCCAACATACAGATAGCAAAGACAACAGTGTGTTCACCTGCATCTCACTTATTTTGGCCATAAGTCTTCAAAGCATCTAACATCATTCCATTACGTTATAGCCATATTATGGTATGATATAAACTACAGTCAAATCAGCAAATTGAGAGAGTGACATAATATGAGGACGTTCTTAATGCTTCAAACGTGACTGTAACCATAGATTGAAGGTCTGACAGTATGTGCTGCTGCATGAGATGAACAGGGCTGGTTTTTCAAATCTTTTCATCAAAAGTCATCATCCCACAAAAAGACTAAAACCAGCAGTCTGCTTCTCAATACTTCTTCATTTTAAAAACAGATCACAAATAAGCACGTTCATTTTCAAAAAAAACTTATGCACAAGTGGAAAGACATTTGCTGGGGACGATTTTTATTGGTGAATTCATCCACACTCGGTGCTCTGCTGAGTATCTGGGGCAGCAGGAAGGTGTGTGTGGTAGAATTCAGCAACCTGACCTGAACCAGACGGGTTCTAGCACAAGACCAGGGCTGTGTCTTGCCTTGGGGTCGGGTTGGATTATTTTCAAGTAAAACTTCTCTCTCTTTTTCTCTCTCTGTCTACATGGATGCTTGTCATGTATTGCAAGTAGATACACATTGCCCACTGGAAGCAGGAAGAGAGAGAGCATGTCGTGTTAGCCTGGCAAGCTTACAAAAATGTGCAAATGGAGGGCTTCTTAAAACCCCAAATAATTCAGGGAAGGTCACTGCACTGTGGAAACGTTATGACATTGTCATGACAACAGATAAAAACTTCCAGTCTTCCTCGAGGCCTCGCCTGCACAAAGTTCTGCTCTGGATTATAACTGTTAAGGCTGTTTTCAAATCAGCCACGTTCATCTGGTCGATGTAGGAAAAAGGCAAAGTTCATTAACTAACATGTAAGGCAGGTCATGTATTATTTTGACATTCTATAGTGTTACATGCAGCTTTTTGACTCAAACATGTGTAACTAAATCTCTGGCTTATTGGGTAGTAGTGGTTCTGTATGTTATCTGCTGCTCAGTTTCTGTGTTGGTCTGTCAAAGCAAGTGTATAACTTTGTCTTTGAAAAAGAAATAACAAAAATATAGTCTCACTCAGGTTCGGGTCTCACATTCAGCAGTACTGGACAGGTTCAGCTGTTGGGTCTGAAAAGCAAGGTTCCATATTCGTTTTATTATTACTTTTATTTATTCAGTCATATAACCGAACTCAGATCCTTATTTAGACCAGTCAAAAAACACTGAAACAGTGTGTTTCTTAGATCAGTAAAGTGTTGTCCTGCTGGCTGAGGACTTGACATGTAGTTGCAGCTTCAGAGCAGTAAATCAGAATGCCTTTATTAGTCCCCAGAGGGGAAATTTCATAAATGTAAATGTAATGTAAATGTAAATGTATTTGGATGAGTCTGCAAAATACAATAGAATTCAATTCAATATAGAATCAGAGGAATTCTAAATCTAAAACTCTTTGTTGTGTGTTTTCACACTGATTTGAAACAGAGACATTTCTGAAGTAAGAAGAAATCCACACATATTAATGCAGCACTTCTGAAAGCTTAGGTCAGAAACCCTATCATCACACATGTGCTGTATATGTACATACATTTGAGTGCTGCAAACATTCAGCCTGTTTCTGACCTGTCTCACTTTGATCACTAATGTCTTCAGCTGTTTAGTGGCTGTGAATTGAATCTTCACGCCTTGTTGTAGACCGTAGCTCAGTGTGAGACAGAGTTTCTCCATTGCTCTCTGTGCAGTGAAGCCTGTGTGTGTCAGCACAGTGTCACCCTACACTGGGGGGGGGGTCGTTTTTATTTTGTGTGTGTGACAGTGTGTGTGTACTTGTGGCAGAGTGTGAGTATTTGCCAGGGGTGGGTGGGTCCATATTTCTTATTCTAATCAGTGCTGTCCTGTTGGGGCTATAGGCGAGCGCTTCTACAGATTAATGTTCCTCTATCGATTGATCCATTTGGCTGTGTGGATAGATGGCACCCTAAGGTGACCCACAGCCTACAGCATCCACTAGCTCTTCGTTTATACACTGCTGCACACTGGAACACACTACAAAAATACTGCCACACACACACACAGGTATACCTCATAAGAGTAGCAGAGTGCTGTCAATGCAGGATAATCAGCAGCAGGCTGTATGTTAAACAGTCAGTGACCATGAGGTGACAGCTTGTACTGGGGGGTGGCTGCTCCCTCTATTTCATCCACTACACAAACGCACAGCCATTCTACAGTCACTGTGATGTCACCTAGATATGTTTCTGAGGAAACGTTTTCAGGCCTGGATTTAGCGCTTACAGTAGACACCAGCTGCCAAGGCCAACCATGACAGGAGCCTGTCAATCAGTCAACCTTTTCCTCTGATGCTCTCTACATATGATCAGCAGGTAGGGTGGAAGGTACAACTCAAAGGCAGGAAAGTGCAGGGAAACGTGACGGACAAAACAAGACTTGGAAAGACTTTTAGTGGGTTACGCCAGTTTATAAGAAGGCAGCGAGATTGTTCCGATTGAATGGTTAAAAACCCAGCTACCATGAACCCGTTTTCAGCCATCTCAGGTCACTTTCAGGTTATGTTAGGGATAGCTGTCATCAATATCATGGTCAAATTGAAACTGGTTGAACTTGAGCACAGCAGTGCGGCGTAAGAGCAGCTTGTAGCAGCCAATGGAGCCTTTTTCAGTCATCTGTCTCATGTGCATCTGGTGGAACAGATACACTTCTGTCCTAATCCGTCTACACAGGCTGCGATTTTCTAATCTTTTTAAGTCTACTCATGTAAGTACAGTACAGTGATTGTGTATTGGGTTCCGAGCATGTGACCTCCACAGCTGTACTGTGCCTGAATGCATCCGGTGTGATGCTGACATGCTGCTTTCACTGTGCAGCCCGTGGAGACATGTCACACATGAGTCGAGGTTTCTCCTCAATGTTTTAATGTCCCCCTGATGTTATGAACATATCCCAATAGAATAATGATTATTATCATTTACATCAAGGCACACATTAGAAGTGAATTTATTGTATGTTAACACTGAGACGACTTACGGTAAAAAGGAGTTTCATATAGTGCTGCTTGGCTCAGAAGTGGAGTTCTCACTCATGAAGTAATTTATGCTCAATACAGCTGCTGTTAGTCATTGAGTAGAATACAGACCTGGGCCTCTGAAATGATTCAGGGCCCAGAGCTACACAGGGGCCCTGGAAGATTCTCAACAAAAGCGCACCTGAGGATGTGACAGGCAACCGCTGGTACACTGTTTACTGTCACATGGATCTCTAAAATTAGAGTCCAGTCATAACACCACTGCAACAGTGAGCCCTCAGAAAATGTCATCAGTCTGTCAAGTCAAGGTCAGAAAAGCTGAACTACAAATAACAGAGAAAAAAAACGGTCTGTGGTGTTAAAATAGAGGTCTTTATGAAACCAAGTGCAGTCTGCACACGACCATCATTTTTTCAATCCAATCTCAAAAGACCAATTGAAATGATTTTTTCATTGCTTTTGATCTCTGCGTCTGAACAACTGCATGAGTGGAACCATGTAGGACCATTATATATTGAACTCTGTGACTAACCAGCATTGTATCACAGCACAACCTTCAGCAACGTGATTGTGCAGCAGACTTATGATCGCTCGTGATACTGAACCTTAACATGCTCTCCTGCTAATGACTGCAGTCAGCAGTGAGGAGAATGTCAAGGAGACGGTACCAGACGAGAGATGCTTACACAGAGAAGTACAGTGAGGATCGTCCAGAGCGGTGATGGTGATGAAGATTTACATCAGCTCCAACAACAGGCGAGGATTCAGTCCTTTCAGATCAAGGACACTTGAGCAGGGAGGGTGTGTGTTGACAGCAGGCTGACCCCTGGAGTTCTCCAGGAGAAGGTTTGTATTTGGAAGCCACCCTGGAACACAAACCTGAATTTTCAACTAAGTTTACAGTCCCAAAAAAAGAACTAGTTCACATTCATTCCATCCATTTTTATATGAGCTGCTCATTAGCTGCAAACAGATACATTCAGTTTACCAAAAACATATGCATGTTTAGTGCTCTATTGCTGATTCATGGACAACACTGGTGCATAGTTTTCACCAACCATCAGGAGTAATTTTGGGTTCGGTGTTTTATTTACACTTTGACATTTGGGGATCGAACCAACAGTCCTGCAGTCAGTGAACAACCCACTCTACCTCCTGGCAACAGCTGCCCTGCTGAATGCTGCTGAATAAAACGGGTAGATTGTAGATAGCCCATAAAGCATGTGAAATATAACCACTCACTGACATACAGATGATTCTGTTTTGTATAACTGTGGATCTTCTGCAATCTCGGAGCCTATTGGCTATCACCAGGTGATGATTTAGGCTCGGGGGGCAGCGTCTAATGTCTCAGGACTTCCAGCATAGACAGTGGATATCCAGATAACAGATATCTGGATCAAGACTTCCTCTTCTATGCGCCAGTCATTGTTCTCTATTTAAAAATATATCCATAATAATAATAAGAATAATAATAATAATCAAAGCAAGTTAAAAGCTAAATCATTGTCAGGTGATAACCAAAATTGCATTTTAGCAAATGCGCTCAGCCTCTTTCATTCTCCACACACACTGTCTACCTGCATGCAACCAGAGCCCGCTCAAATGTGATTGGTCAATACTGTTCCCGTTGACAACAAACCAGAACGTTTCCTATTCAAAAATCACACCTATAGCCTCCAGATTCTGCAGTCATATACACATATCTGCATCGAGAGATTAGAGCTTCTGTCCCAGATGCACTTCATAAGTTAAGTTTGTCTTTAATATGTTGCAGAACGTGTGCTGAATGCAGTTAAAACGAAGTTGATTTTTATTGTCGACACAAGTCCTCTTTCTCTTCTGTCAGGCAAAGGCTGCTCACTGCAACCTTTCACTGGTCTTTGAAAATGGTAACACAATAGCTCTCTGTGTCCATGTTTGGGCTCCAAAAATAGTACACTGACATGTAGAAATAAAATGAGCATCACTCGTGTATTTCATACCACCCTACATGTTTTATGACTTGTCTAAAATTTCTCAAACATTAATACTTTTCATTTAGCAGTTGTTTAACTGTTTTGTGGCCTTCACATAAACAAGCACATTGTAACTAAGGAGCCTCCAGTTTGTAGCCATTCACTCAAACTATCCAGCCCTCCAAACACATTTATACACACGCTTGCACACACACCTCTGCCAGAGTTTCTATTTAAGAATTCTGCTCTGTTCCAGTTTTGTCTGCAGTTTGGATTAAAAGCAGCTCGTTGTATTGATCTGTCTCACTTCCTCCATTTCATTAAAAAGGCATAATGGTAAAGAATCCTGCAGACTCATCTTACCACCTTACAGAGCCTTACCTGATGGCAGAAGCACACACACACACACACACATGCACACACACACGCACACACGCACACACGCACACACACACACACACACACACACACACACACACACACACACACACAAGGAAATTATGCACTCTCATTACTCAGTCTCATTTTGACACGTATCTTGCACCAGGAAGATACACATGCACACAGACACACGAGCTAATTTCACACACACACACACTTGGTACATAGAAGCTCGCGCACACAGCACTTTTTTTGCTACCTTGACACATTTTCAACAGCCACAGTGACACAGACTAAGGTGAAAATAAAACATGGCTCTGACCCAGTGTCCGGGGGGGTCACCTCGTCTTCGTTTCCCATCCTGCCCTCTTCTCCTCTCTGCCTCCTGCTGTCTCACTCAACAACCCTGCAGCCGTTATCGTGACATCCAGAGACCAAAAGACACTGTGCTGCAAGTATTCATTAAGCTCACAAAGAATCAAAAGGGCAAGAAGTAAGATTTATAGCGTCTCTTATTACAAATGACTGCGACGTACTGTATGTATAACTGCGGATGGCTTTTCATCACTACAACATGATGCACAACACAATTAGCCCCCAGAGTCACGCTCTGCTTTATTGACCAAGTACCGTGTGAAGTATGTTGCTCTAACACACAGAGCATGCACAGTGTGGCACTGCACAACAACTGCATTGCAGAGTATACAGGAGCCATGTTTCCATCAAGGGTTTTTTTTATGCATGTTTGGAAATATCACATTCGAAAAGCTTGATGGAAACAGCAAAATTAAAAAAAACCCTCAATTTCACAAAAAGTTTTACGCTCACTCCAAGTGGTTTTCTTTTTCCAAAAAGTGTGCGAGATGGAAACACCTTTGCAGACTAAATTCTGACATAACGAATGTAACAGACATGACTGATCAGCTGTTTCTGCTACAAAACCCAAAGAAGAAGAAGCTGTTTCCACTGTACTCATCTTCCTGGATATTCCCATAACGCTCTTCATCTTCATACTCTTCATTTCTGGACAGCATGCAACATGGCCAATACTAGCTGACATGAAAGAACTATTACAGCTTGCCCAAACAAAATAAATTCCTGCAAACTACTTCTACTCTGTTCAGGGGCGGGGCTTGCGGACAGGCAAGCCAGGCAGTTGCTTGGAGCCCCCGGCCACTAGGGGGCCCCAGCCACTTATTTACGTTAACGATTATTGATAGGCCTGGGCTTTCAGGGACCTCTATTGGTCCCTGGACCTCACTTTGAGAACCACTAACCTCTAATTTTTCAGTATTCATCTCAAATGTCCCGGAAAACGTGCATTTATGTGTGCAAAAACCAAATTTTTGCGGCAAGCACAGGTGGGTTGGGGGCCCCAGGGATTTCTTGCTTGGAGCTCTAAAAAGACCTGAGCAACGCCACTGACTCTGTTTATTAAAGCCATGCGTAACGTAGCTTATACAACCAACTTCTGACAAAACTAAGCTTTGGTTAACCTAGTTTATTCACTCCACAGCACTTAATAGAAACAGGTCTAAGTTGCATTTTTCTTTCTTTAGTTGTCACATTTCAAAATTTCACTTAAATTTTGCTTGACAGTAGATGGAAACACAGCTCATAAGTGAGAGTGTAGGAGTCCTTTAAGGGCAAGAGTACTACAGCAAGATGGTGTGGTGCACAGTTTGTGACAAAAGCTCATTTTCTGATTTACACTGTGTGGAAAAGAATCACTTATTGAAGTTTCAAAGCACTCCACTCCCTCTGCTGCTCTGTGAGCAGGTGGCCAGTAACTGTCACGCTTGTGCATACGTGGAAACAAGGAATGCTTCAGCAAGGACCCAAATACAGACTATAAATGCAGAGCTGGTGCAGTTCAAATGATTTATTTTAAAAAATGGCAAAAGACAAAAGGCTTATGGGATGGAGAGGCAGGCAAAGGTCAAAGCCAGAGAGGGCAGTTCAAACACACAAACAAATCCAACACAGCCCAGGAAAATCAAAGCAAAGGTCCAGAAACACGGAAAAGCCTGGAACGCTTGACACATAAGGTATGAAGGCGAACTGACGCACTGAGGACAGGTCAAGCTAATCAACAATCACAAAGGCGAGAAAACTCAGGAAGTGAAGCAAATGATGACACAGGGTGAGAACTCTTTCAACTTAAAACCAGAAATAACAAAACTAAAATGAAAAAACATGACAGTAATGCCTTACTTTGCAGTCACAAAGACTTAAGAGCCTCACTGCAAAAGCAGTATCATTCTAATATTCAGCATACGGTAACACCTTTTACCAGTGCATCCTCCTGAGGTCACACTCTGGCCATATGTACATGTAAAGTAAATCTGCTGGATTTTGTTTGAGCTACTTAGTTATCTTGCTCCTTCCTGTTTTGATCAGTTGTCACAGCTCTATTTTGTCCATGGGGCGCCCCGTAGCTCAGCTGGTAGGGTGTGTGCACCATGCATTGAGGCTGTCGGTCCTCTGCAGTGGCTGCAGGTTCAACTCCTGCCTGCGGCTCACTTGCTGTGTGTCTTCCCCTCTCTCTCTGCCCCATTTCCTGTCATCCCTTCAGCTGTCACTGTCATAAAGAATTAAAAAAAACAACTATTTTGTTCATTGATTACTACTCACACATGCATCAGTTCCATCTAGAAGCTGGTAGGTGTAAACATGTAAAGGGTCAGTTCACCCACATTAGTCAAAAAACAGATTTTCTCCTCCATCTCTAGTAGTATCTGTCCATAGCTTTGCCTCTATTAGGCCAGGTGTTGTGATAGCTGTCGCTGAGATATCTGCCTCAACTCCAATACAATGACACCTATTGAAGGTAACAGATTCAACAGCAGCATTTATCAAATCCCATTCACTTCCATTGTATTGTCAGACCTCTCAAAACCTGGACAAAGAGAACCAAGACCAATCAGTATGGAGAGATATCACTACTACCGCTATAGCGAAATCCGAAAAGGTGAAGGTGAAGTGACCCTGTAATAACAAGAGTCTTGATAAGAAATAGTTGTGGCAACATGTTCTAATAGTGAGGAAGAAGTGCTGACTCAGTTAACAGTTGACCTGTAAGACCATTTCTGATTCCCAGAGCTGGAGTTTTCCACATTACAGCACACATTATCAGAGAAAACCACACATCAAACTAGTCTTCTCGTCTTTCTTTCGTGGGACTGATGAACATGCATGTATTTGTTAACACAACACAAACTAAAATCTCCTTCTCTCTTGCTATTCTTCAACATCTTCCTTCCCTCCCTCTCCTCTCATGTTTTCCAGCCTCCAATGGTCCCTTTATCGTTTGTCCTTTTCTCTTCCTCCTCTCAGCTTCTTGTCCTGCACGTGCTCTCAGAGTCAGAGATGTGTGTGTGTGTGTGCGTGTGTGTGTGTGTGTGTGTGTGTGTGTGTGTGTGTGTGTGTGTGTGTGCACATCTCCTGCAGCAGTGTTAATTAGCAGAGGCCAGATGGATGAGGTGATGGTGTGTTATAGTGCCCTCCACAACGCCACTCCCACTGTCATCCAGCATGAGCACACATACACACACACATGCACACACACGCACACGTACGCATGCACTTATACACACACACACACACACACACACACACACACACACACACACACACACACACACACACACACACACACACAGGGTTATATAACACAAACACAGTGCAGTGCAGATGTGCCCTTATTTACAGTTATATCTATTTTGGGGTAAAAGTGAAAGTGTTCTACAAGCTGTCTGCAGATGATTAGACTGCACAGCTGTTGTCATTTGAAATCTTTGACTTTTCAACTCCATTTTTCTTCCTTTCTATTACTTCTATTGCTATTTCTGGTGCCTTGATACAGTGTATTTTTGGAAGAGGTTCAAAGGGCGACACAGTTATAAGACTGCCATTTTTCACACCTTTCCAAAAATAATGTGAGCAGCAGCCAGTGAAGAGCCTGATTCTGAGAGAGAGAGAGAGAGAGAGAGAGAGAGAGAGAGAGAGAGAGAGAGAGAGGGGAGATGGAGGTAAAGCCTGGTTTCAATATTCATGATGTTACTCTCTCTGCTTAGACGCACTGCAGTAGTCTCTCTCTCCTTCTCTCTTTCTTCCTCTCCACTTCTCTGTTCAGCTTCCTCAGCAGGTTGCCACTATCCCATAAGCATAATCTCTCTCTCTCTCTCTCTCTCTCTCTCTCTCTCTCTCTCTCTCTCACACACACACACACACACACACACACACACACACACACACACACACACACACACACACACACACACACTGACACAGTGACCTTGACAGACAGGCTGGAGGCAGAAGTTGCTCTTTGACTCTTAATCACTGATTCAGGATCAGAACAAGCAGTATTTACCATAAGCAGTATAATTACAAGGTCAGACCTGAAGCAGAGTAGAGTAGTGTATGGTTACACTGTTTGTAACAGAACCTCTGCAGCAGATTTGCTAGATATTACATGTGCAGAGTGACCCAGCTCTGCCTTGCATTAGAAATGATTGTAATATTAGCAGTGAGTGACAGCGGAGTCATGAATTTAATGACATCAAACTTAATCTAACCATGATCTAAACTTACTCAAAACTAGAAGCAGAAGTAATAAGATATGTTCATACCATAGTAACCAGTTTCACATGGGAACAAGACATAAATAAGCTGCAGAGACGGTTTTCTCAGGCAGCCAGGGACAGTTTAGTAAATAAAAATGGATTGCTGCATCCCTTCTATTTGCACTAACTGAATGGGCATGAAAATCACTATGAATACAATGTATTAGAACTTTCTGCCTCACTGAAAAAAGTCAAAGATACAAGACTGTGTCCAACAACAAGTCAACTATCTGTGAGAAAGAACTTTATATTGACAAACGTCCCATCAGAGAGATTGTTGCTGGGTCAGCCTGGATTGTAATTCAATATAAACTTTATTTTAACTTTTAGGAGTATCACATCATGTCTACATGATCATAGTATATAATCCCTGCATAAGCCCTGTTCATGTGGTAACTCAATAGTCAAGTAAAAGCTTTAATGACAATGATGTGTCAATGCAGGAAAACATAACATGTTAGTATAAGAAGCTGATGTGCTGCATCATTTTGTATTAGCACAGTAATGAAAGATTTGTACTGACTGACGAATCAAGTCGCCGCAACAGGAAGTAAGAAATGTGCTTGGAGTTCATTAGGTCATGTGTCTGTACTGTTAGGGATCTGCAGTATGATTCACTTTTCCAGCTTTGCTTAGCTCATCTATCTTGTGTTTTGTATTATGGGACAACAGAGTCCATTACCACTGAAAAAATGAGCAATTCTACATACTTAATTTTGTCATTGTTTCAGTTTGAGCATATTATGCACTGAATAGACAATAGGACATATTAAACAATTTGGACACAGAGCAATCAGCAGTGACTGGCTAAGGCAAACTAGGCTGAACACAAACTCAAGCCCACAGAATGCAGTGACTGCATATTAAAGTTCTGGAGATCCACATCCGCAGGCCTGTTAGGCTAGCACCAATAAATTCAATCAGCTTGAGTCTATCCGAACGCCTCCATTAGAATTACAGAGGCATTTGAGATTTCCTCACTGAGGCAGACAGATCCTGGACGAGCTCTGGTCAAATAGGGTGTCCTCTCGTACATCACACTGAACGTGGAGGGTATGTCTGATGCTCTATACTGCAAAGTGAGTTTGAACGACGTTTCTGCAGATCCTGGCAAAGCCTAAATGTCAAAAGCCTCATGAATGGATATGAGGTCTGGGGATGAAGAGAGCAAGTTCAAGCTGAGATCTGCTGACTGCTGCTTCTACAGGACACAGCACAACAGAGGGGATGTCTGCTGCATCTCAATGCTCATCCTATGCAACTGCTCTGTTGTCATGACACAACAGAATCCGATGTTACAACCTGAATGTGGCTAATGTGGCATATCGATTCATTTCATGCTGAAGTCATGAATCGAAAGTTAAACTTTAAAAATAGGTAGCAGCAATTGCTTATTAACGAAAGATCATGTGCCTTTTCTGTGTCTGTCTGTCCTCAACACAGCAGTGAATTAGCTCTGTGCCCCTGACAGTTGATCTGCTGCATAAAATGGCACTCCTGCCCTGAGGTATCTGCATGCTTGTGTGTGTGTGTGTGTGTGTGTGTGTGTGTGTGTGTGTGTGTGTGTGTGTGTGTGTGTGTGTGTGTGTATGTGTGTGTGCGTGCGTGCGTGCGTGCGTGTGTGTGTGTGTGTGTGTGTGTGTGTGTGTGTGTGTGTGTGTGTGTGTGTGTGTGTGTGTGAGGCCTGCCTAAAGGTATGACATTGAGAAAAGATCTTCATAGAGTCTTGAGATTAGTTGCTTCAGAAGATAATCCTGCCAAAGAAATGTGTGTGAGACCTATAATCAACCACATTTGGAGCTCTTTGTCCTTCAAGTGACTGTTTTATCTCGCTGCTTGCTCTATAAATGTTAATGAGGACTGGACCAATATGAGGTTCAATGTCAGAACATCATCTTTGTAATAGAGGAGATGTATAAGAAAAAGATGTTCATTTGAAATATGACATGACATGATTGGAAAAGTGATCCAAAGATCTGATGGAAATCCCATCACCACTCATCAGATATGTTCACATTAAACTACTAAAACCCATCCATCCATCCATCCATCCATCCATCCATCCATCCATCCATCCATCCATCCATCCATCCATCCATCCATCCATCACTCTAGGTCTTCTCAGACCAGTTAGCATATGTAATTTCTCCACCACGTGCTTGATCTTATCCAAGTGGAAATGCCTGAAATTACTGCTACATGTAAGTGTCCACCCAGCTCAAATTTGAAATTGGTCTCCTTCTCGACCAAGAAGGCTTTCTTCACCATGTGTCCACCAGTGTCTTTTGTTGCCACACCTCAGAGTTGCAATAATTATCAAAATGGGTGGGCTCCTATCTAATTTAGCCATCCCTTTTTACCTGGTGTTTCCATTATTCTGTCCCTTACTTTGGGATGCAGTGCCTTTTGCTAGTCCTGGTTAGCCTCAGCCTAGCTTTATTTATGGTTGAGTTGGCTGTCTGATCACATACACTAACAAGTTGTGCAACTATATTTCTTTGGGCGTTCTTATTCGTTTTGTTCTTTCTGTAGGACACATTGTTCTCTTTCTGGAATATTCCTTTCGTCTCCATTTTCTCTTTTGATATCACTTCTTTCTTTCTTTCTTTCTTTCTTTCTTTCTTTCTTTCTTTCTTTCTTTCTTTCTTTCTTGTCTCTTTGTTCTTTCTTTGTTTCTTTCTTCCCTCTTTTTTTTGGATAAGCATGTATAAAAAAAGTTCATCAGAGGTCTGTCAGTAGTCAGTGTCAATGACAAAGCTATTACAGAATGTAGGTACATGCTCTCTCTGTCTGTCTCCCATACACACACAAATACGCACACACCAGCTCACTGATTGTAAATGCTTTCCATCCGTTTAAATTAAAACTCCCTCTCTCTCTCACCACACACACACACACACACACACACACACACACACACACACACACACACACACACACACACACACACACACGCACACAGACGCATAGAGGATGATGGTGGTATGGTCTGATACAAAGTGACAGAAATAAAAGACTGACTTGCTTCTGCCTGTGTGTGTGTGTGTGTGTGTGTGTGTGTGTGTGTGTGTGTGTGTGTGTGTGTGTGTGTGTGTGTGTGTGTGTTAGGGAGTATGAAGTTGTTGCTTTCAATCAAACATGGGTGCATATTATTTCTCAGTCTTCTATTCAGTCAGACGGCTACACAAATGTTAGGAGTTGTTCATGGAGATGATGATAAGGGATACAAAGGGGGCAGGTATTCTGGTTATTTTGTTCTGACCAATCACAAGCTGCTGATGTATTTGCCCCCTCATAGTCACTTTCAGTTGACACAGTAGCAGCTGCTACTAAAAGCTGATTATGAAAGTTAATTTCCTTACATTACATGTACGTACATGTTATTTATTTCTGTACTTTAAAACCAACATTGATGAGCAGCTGTTAAGTGCTTGCTGGTCAATGCAAGAAAGGTTGCAGAAAAGGTTTTTCTGAATCCCAGGTGAGGTCAGGAACCTATTCGCCATTGCTCCATCCATTCCCCTCAGTTTCACAAACTCGACTGTGAGGTCATACCTACCCTGTCTGTTCTTCCTCCTGTGTCCTCAACCACACCGTGAGCTCGGCTGGTTTCAGTTCATTTAGGTTAAGAAATAGAAACTTAACCTAAATGCTCAAGGGATTAGGATTATCATCCATGGTTCATAGTGATGGTAACAAAAGTGTTGCATACAAGAGAAAAGAAACAGATATAGAAAAAGCTGTCAGTCTGGAATGGCATGAAATCACAATTTATCAGCATACTGCATGTGAAAAAAGATCCTTGTGTCCTCTTTAACTGGCAGATAATCGTCATAGTGTACATCTTCCATGTCAATGAAGTAAAAAGTGCCTCTAGATTCAAGGATGCTGAGTAAGTGGCGCAAAGGATTTCCATCTGAATCAGGCCTGTTGCTAAATTAAAGAGTTGCAAAAGACAGTAAGTGTAAACTGTAGATGTGTTTCAGGTAGTGAGATAATTTGTGAAATCATGTTGGATACTTCCATCCAGAGGAGAGGTCTGTTATAAAGTCCATTTTATTTTAAGTGGACTGACAACAGCTGTACAGCTGTGTCGATCTCATCCACACTTCTCAACAATTTATTCTGGATTAAGGTCAGGTGCTTACTGATGGATCATATAGAAACAGGACAATCCATCAGGGAGCACCTGACCTTTTACAGTCTCTGGAAAAAAAAAACGAAAAAGTGGACGTCGATTAAGAGGTTTAAAACCAGGCTGTGGAGAGGATTACCATATCACATCTCTGGTTCAAACAGCCAGATATTCAGACTGAATGGCCATTTTCTCGCCATCCCATTATTCTGTCTGACGGTGCCTTTCTGCTGGCAATTTTCTGTTGAAGTAGGATTTAGTGTTGCTCTCTTTTCAGGCAGCACTGAGGCTGCAGTATGATAAACTGCAACTCAAGCAGAAAACCACAGCTGACTTTGAGAATATGTTGTTTGGGCAAAGACACTTTTCTGCAAAAGTTTGGAATTTTGTCTAATATTCTGAATATTTCTAAATGCTTGCATGCTCTGCCAATCAAAACACTTTTCCTCATAAGATGATCCACATTTCTAACATTAGTAGTGCAAGAAAACTCAACTGTGGTTCAGAGACCTTCAGGTGCAATAACCAAAAGACAGACGATGCATGTCAAACATTTCCATGTCCTGTCCAATCCCTGTGAAGACAGAGTGCTCTCACCGGAGCTGGAGTGCTATTAATAACATAAAGAGATGGTTTTTACTGAGCATGAAGAGAAAGGAGAGTGAGAGGAGCTCGTCCAACAGCGAGGCTGACCTGAGGTATCTATAGAGAAGATGAAATTTAATCCTTCAGGGAAAGACGAGGATCAGAGGACTGTGACAGGCTGAGGACCAAACACACTGAACCGTGGTATGAGGACAAAGGTCTTACTGTGCAGAGTTTGTTTCGTCAATTAAACTCAATCAAATGTGTGTGTATTCTGGATCAGCAACATTTTGGCAAACCCTCTTGTTTTCTGTCTCACATGAGAGCATCCATATGGTAGAGTTCTGTTCTGTGCGTCCAGTACAAACATATTTAACTAAGAAGAAGGAATGGAAGCAGGGGGAAGCTGCTAGCATATAGCTCAACATTAACACAACATAAACAGCATATTTGTTCCCTTGAAAGAGCCCAAATAAATGATAAGCCCTATGGAAAGAAAGAGTAAGGCTGCATGTTATCCTCGGTTACATTTATGTAGAATTCCCCCTCTGGTTTATGTTGCCTATTTACTTTTGTCTTGGAAAGTTGATTCTGAGGACAGACAGGGTGGACATCTACAGTATCTGAAACTTGACGTGTCATTAATGTTGAATAAAACACGGTGAGGTAAGGTCACATGCAGGTTTTCAATGCTGTGGCTGTGAGATTCTGCATGGCCTAAGTTCTGTAATCAGCCCAGGTCTGTCACGCTCTTATGCAAACCATGGAGTGTAGCTTTAACTTCAATCATATGGATCAAACTGCTTGTCCTGCTGGAGGTGTAACTCTCAGAAAAGTACAGAAAATACACTCCATCAGTCAGTTGTTTCCTCTAAACATTTGTACGCATGTGCACGTTAGCTGTCACACACATGCATGCATCTTGGACAGCCCTCCTTCTGCAATATTGAACCTAAACCACTTTCCCTAACCTTTACTGGAGTATTTCAGAGTCCTAAATCGAACCACATGAAGGTTTTGAACGGCAGTGTCTGCTGTGCTGGACCGCTGCTCGATGTTTCCAGTGAACATAATCCAGGCAGCAATTGCAGCCTCCTCTAGAGAATCAGGAGTGAAACCAATTATAGAACCAGCCTTTTTACTAAATGTATCATTGGCAGCGCTGTTGACCCAACTCTCTACAGCACCAAACTAAGCACTGGTTGCTAAACTCTGATGCCTCATTCAAAGATACTCCTTCCCACGACTCCAAAGCTGTCTGATGATGACATGTTGTGTCCTGTTTCCTGATGTTATTGATTCTGCTTTAATCTAACTTTGAATGTGTTGATGTAGCTGCTCTATGAGTGTAAATCTGTTCATCTGTGTGTCTTTGTCCCAATATGCTTTTGTGTGTGTGTGTGTGTGTGTGTGTGTGTGTGTGTGTGTGTGTGTGTGTGTGTGAGCAGCATTAAAACAGAGAGAGTGCTGACCCTGGTGTTTCCTTGTAGGGAGTGGTACAGCTCAGAGGTGTGTGTGCTGAGGCATTTGGATGGCTTAAACACACACTGCCTGCACTCCCAGCAGCCTCACACCCTATGTGTGTGTGTGACTCCCTGTCGTCACCAGGTATTCCACCAACACACTCAACTGCTTCTCATGTCTTGGATATACTGTACATTACTGTAGGTCAGTCAGACTCCAGAGCAGGTGAATCAGCTGACCTGGGTTATGTGTAACTTAACGTTTTTTGTTGTTGTTGTTGTTGTTGTTGTTTTAACCTTTAACCTCCTCCTTTAACCTCTACTTTTCTTCAAACACTTTTCCACATAATTCACATACTGTATCTGCAAAACAGCTGCAGCTTTGAGGGTTTTTTATTATTAATTTTCACTTTGTGTTCTGTTTCTACAAAATTCCACATTTTCACAGCATGTGTTTCTGCTCTTACACTGCATGGTTATGATTTCCTGCTTCTCTGCTGAGCTCCTGTTTCACACTTTATTTCCTGTCAGATTTAACCTGCTTTGGTTTTCAAAATCCTGTTACTTACGGGGTCATTTTAGCCAAAGTGTCCCCGTCATGTTTAGTGCTGATAGTTTTATCCAGGATTTGTGATATCATCATGATATGGTGGTGAGTGAGTGGCTGAAGGTGACATTTCAACTACACTTCATGTCTTAATTTCAATTTCTGATGTTTCTGCTTAATTATTTCCTCTGAATGAGTTTGTGAATATTCTGGTTTCCATCAGCCTCCATATAAACTGAAGCTGTGAGACATGAGAAGTTTAGCTATAGATAGTGACCTTTTCTTTCCTCTCCTGATGTTGCTGTGTCTCTTTGATTAATTGTAGCCTGTTTGACTTCAGGAGAAGAGAAAATAGCTGCTGTCTCCCAGCATGTGACGATCTCCTGTGCACCAATTACAAGTAAAGAGGGAAGTATTAGGAGCACTTGTATTTAATGAATTGTAATTATTTGTGAGAAGTCGACGGCCGTTCAGGAGTGTCTAGGACATAGACAGCATCTGTTTTTAGCAAAGCCCCATAGCTTTACTGTTTGTCACGCTGGTCATTTTATGCACTGAACCTGTATCACTGCTGTGTAGCAGCCAACGTGCACTAAAATGAAAGAGGTGAACACAACACGAGACAGTCACTGTGCGGAACAAAGCTGTAAAAGCTTTAAAAGATATTCACCAGACTGAGAATTCTGTATTGTAAGATAGAGACTTATAGGTTCACATGTTCACCTGATTTGTCTGACCTCATTAATCTATGGAATGTATATTTACACATAATAAATCTGTGGATTTTGTCCCCCATCACATCACAGGAAATCATTTCAAGGTCAGTTTGAACAGGAGGAATGAGCAAAAACTGTTTCAATGGAATTTTCTTTCTTTCATTTATTTGAAAATGTGTTGAATGAGCACTATTATCACACACACAGACAAACCTCCACAGCTGGGGTTGTACAGGTGTGTCGGTATATCTGCAGGTGTGAAAGGTTGTGCAGCAGCATCAGTGCAGTGTGCTCCCTGACATCACCACTTTAAACATGTCTGTTTGCTCAATAGACAGGCCTGTGCTGTATCAGTGTGCTGGGGTCACAGCCAGACTACCCATCCACAGGCTTCACCTTCCTGCAAACACTGACTGTGCTCCGCTTCCTCCTCCTGCTCATCTTTCCTGTCATCATTGTCCATCTTGCGCCTCCTGTTTATCCAAAAGCAAAACAAACTTACTTCACATTGGACAATTTGGCTCTGCAGCCATGGAAAAAGCTAGTTAAGAATACTGACTACCATTCGGCCCAAACAATGCCCAAATGTCCAGTGTCAGCGTGTAGAATGTTTGGCTCACATCACTGTGTGCAGTGTGAAAGAGGTTGCCTTGCAGTGGTAAGCTGTGGCTCATTGTTTTGGTTTTATGGATGCAACTGACTTTCCACAGAAAAACTCTAAAAACTCACAATATGCTACTTGCTCAGCACTAAACAGCAGACAGGCACAGCTAGCAAGCAGCTGGTGTACATACCAGCATAGAAGGTGGAGAGACAGATATTTTTCTTTTAGGTGGAGACCAAAAACAATTGTGAAAAGTGTGAAAATTGGACTTATGCAAAATTACTGCAGATGAAAGAGAATGTTGCTCTGTGTCTGCTGGATGTGGTTTGTTAACATGTTCACCCTTATAACTTAATTGCTACTTTGCAACTTGTTACACTTTCCCTAGGTGGCCAAGAAATCAGTTAGTTAGTCATTACAGTTAGATGGAGAAACAGACGAATACCATGGATACAAGTGCTGGCTATGATTTATTCAGGGTTAGGTAAGATCTGTCAAAACGTGTTGAATTTTGAAAACCGGCTATTTCCTGTTTTGCATATGTCAGGTAGATTAGCCTTTTTGAAATAAGATGACATTAGTGGGTAACTAGGAGAGCACAGTATATGATTGACAGTGGCACAGAGTTCAGTGACGGCCAGCACAAACACTGACGCACTCTGCTCCATTCATCTTCTCTTTTCTGTCATCCTGACAGGCGGCCTTCCTCCTATATGGAATCACAGAGTTGGGATGGTTATGGTAATTTAGGAAACATGTCATTTAGCTATTTTTAATCAGAGAGAGTGTGAGTGTTTTGTGCACAGGCACAACAGGGACAACAGAAGTCAACTAAAATGTCAGGCAGGATATGAAAGCAGTTTGTGGATTGAAGTGTTGCTCGGGTGTCCCTCCCGCTGCATCACAATTCCATTTAAGAAACTGATTCATATTCTGCACGACAGTAACTGTAGACATAAAAGACCACATTTACAGAGAACCTCATCTCAAATATGACACAGTAACACATCAATAACCTTCTCTCACTGCTCAATTTTAATTCTTCACCTTATTGCACTACAAGCTGTTTATCATTCTGATGTTTGATTTGTGTGTGGGTGTAGTCTGTGACACACAGCACGGTGTGTGTGCCACTCTAATTTGTATGGGAGAAGAAACCCAAATGCAGATCAAACAAGTGACTCAGCAGCTCCAGAGATTTCATGTCATTGTTTCAAATCCTGTAGAAAAACATCCTGAATACTGACATCAGATCACAAGAACAATGTAACATTTACATTGAAGATAAAATCTTAAAGATAAGATAAGATAAGATAAGATAAGATAAGATAAGATAAGATAAGATAAGATAAGATAAGATAAGATAAGAAAACTCTTTATGAATCTCCCATAAGGCACATTTGGGTGTTACAGGCAGCAGCAGTAGTATCAAAAGGATAAAAAGACATAGAAAGGAACAAAATACAAAATAGGAAATTTTAAAAATCAAAACTCTGTATATATACATTCTGTACAAGAGAGTACAGTGTTTTCAGTATTGCACACTGGATAAAAAATAAGTAGTAGTCCATAAAATATTATTGCTAATGGAAACAATAAAAAAAAAATGCACAGGGAATGGAGAATTGCACATGGATCTACACTTGCACATGGTTCAAGTACAGTGTTTTTCACTATTGCACATAAAAAATGTAATATTCCACTAGATATTGCATGAGATGTAACAGCATGATGATGAAAACATGGAATCACACAGTGCAAAAACAGTGCAGAGCAGTAAGTACGTAAACACAGTGCTGCATTAGACCAAACTAGAGTTGAACAGTGTGACCACAGTTGGAGTGAAGGACCTGCAGTCCTTCTTACAGACTGGATGCAGCAGTCGGCTGCTGAAGGAGCTGCTTAGGGCCCCCACTGTCTCATGCAGGGGGTGGGATGGGTTGTCCATGACTGGTGTCAGCTCGGCTAACATCCTCCTCTCACCTCCTCGATGGTGTCCAGAGGGCAGTCCAGGACAGAGCCGGCTCTCCTGACCAGTCCGTTCAGTCTTTTCCTGTCCCTGTAAAAGGAATGTGTAAATGTTTGCACTATTAGCAGTTTTTCTGTTTATCAGTTGTCTTAAGGTAAGTATGTCTTAAGTGCAAGATAGGGTTTAGGTAGCAAAGGGAAACCTGCTGTAGTTCATAGTGTACTTTGGTGGTACACATTTTCAATTCAACAGATTGAATGTTGGGTTTCTGCGGGGTCAGGATCCCCAGGGCAGTTGGCCACTTTCCTGCGTTGGTACTCCAGCTTTGTGCTTCAGTCTGTCCATCCATGACTGATGCTGACATGATGAAGACTTCTCATTAAATAACAGGATATTCAATATCATCAGAGGATAAATCAGACTGTTTTCCATACTCCTCTTCCTCTATTCCATGAGACATCATGGAGTGCAGATATGGAATGCCTACCTAAACACAATCATTTAAAAATCAGTACGATTCATTTGGTGATTAATCATCATCATTACTGCTGCAGTAGCAGTAAGTAGTAAATGTATATATTCCTGGTGCTGTTAAATTGCTTTTTGAGCCACATGACTAATTCATGGTGTGGCAGTGTGCAATATGGAACTGCTTGAGTTTCTCTCTCTCTTTCTGTCTGTCACAACATATTTCATCAGTCTCCATCAGTGAGTCAGTTTTGGCAGGAGAAAGATTCATCTGCCCTTAGTGTGACATCTCTGAAAGACAGATGGGAGAAAAACATTGCAATTCTAGGACAGTGGAAGTGTGTGTGTGTGTGTGTGTGTGTGTGTGTGTGTGTGTGTGTGTGTGTGTGTGTGTGTGTGTGTGTGTGAGAGAGAGAGAGAGAGAGAGAGAGAGAGAGAGAGAGAGAGAGAGACCTGGTATTTATCATGTTGTGGAGACAAAAATCTGTTTACACATTCACATTGTGGGGACTCACCTGCCTTATGGGGACAAAATGCAGACTGAGGATAGGGTTACGGGTTAGGTAAGGTTAGGTTACGTATAGGGTTAGGAATAGGCAAGGTGTGTGTGTGTGTGTGTGTGTGTGTGTGTGTGTGTGTGTGTGTGTGTGTGTGTGTGTGTGTGTGTGTGTGTGTGTGTGTGTGTGTTGTTTTTGCAGCTGCTCAATCTGTTGAACTTGTGGTGGATGAAGGTGGGGTTTAGTACAGAGTGTGTTTGGTGTGCCAATAACAAGAACCATGTTTCTCAAAAGCATCTTAAGGCTCTGTGATTATCTTAGTCTTATGATGCTTTGGGGAATGAGGGCCCAGTTCTTTTGTTAGATCAACATTCAGCTGGTGCTAACTTATCTGTGCGATAATGTTGAATGTTGGTCAGCTGCGTGAGTTATTGTCATTGGGTAGTGAAAGCGTGATAGTGTCATCGGAGTGGCTGATGTGTATGGTGTTGGGCGAAGGGCCGAAAAAGAACGAGATAACCCTGAGTGCAAAGATAGAAGAAGAAAAAAATAGAAGATGAGAGAAAACAAGCAAATGAAAAACTGGGATGCATCAACACATGTTCAGTCCTTAAAGATAGACAGTGAAAATACATTCATGGTAAAATCTGGAGAGGAAGAATAAAATCAGTTAATCATACTGTAGAAAAAATGTTTGCTGAAATACAAAGAAAAATGTGTGTCAGATCAAGTAATCCCATCCTTCTGCAGTATGTGTAAAGATCCTTTCTGTGGTTGTTCAGCATATCAGTGTAGATGCACAGCCACAGGACTCCACTGCTCATTACTGCGTGTAATAGCAACTTTTCACCAGTCACTCAAAAGAGTTATTGCTATCTTTGTCTTAAAATAATAATAATAATACAATCCTACAACAGTTGAACGTGGCAAATGCTCGTCTGTCTCATCCTACTGTTTGGTGTGTTTCCCTCAGCAGCCTCTAGATGTCGCTGCCTATCTGTGAGTGTCTGAGGCTGGAGTTTAACTGAGCTCTCAGCTGCTTGGACTATCTTTAGACTGAAAGGGGGGCTTTGTCTGAAGCATGGCAGGCCAGCTTGTTAGGGCACACACACACACACACACACACACACACACACACACACACACACACACACACACACGGTCACAGGCCTGGCTACATCACAGCCCATGCGTGATGAGTTTCATATAAAGTTTTTGTTTGTTTGTTTGTTTGTTTTTTTCCGGGAATTTCAAGATCACCAGACACTGGATGGACTTCACTGCAACTGACTGAGTAGTGAAACTACTGTACACACTCACACTGTCCCTGAACAAGTACAGTCAATTGTTACATGTCAATCCATCGTTTTGGTCTGCCTAATCATTGTTGAGGATGTTCTGAAAGAATTAAAGCGAAAAGAAGGTTGGTGCAAAAGGAAATGAAACAAAGGGAATTATGAGTCATCTGAAGCAATAACTGGCAGCAAAGGAACAATATGCAATACACTGTTAAAATGAAACGGGCCCACTATCATGATGTCATGCTGTGATGAAAACAAGAGAACAGGGAGGACGGAGGGGATGGTGACGATGATGATGATAAGACACTTAACTGAACATACAGCTCACACTGATGAATTGTGATGGATTATGGGGAGTGACCATGGTTTTTGGAGGGCTGCT
The DNA here is from genome assembly GCF_039877785.1 of Chaetodon trifascialis. Lineage (NCBI taxonomy): Eukaryota > Metazoa > Chordata > Actinopteri > Chaetodontiformes > Chaetodontidae > Chaetodon > Chaetodon trifascialis. The sequence goes on along the minus strand of NC_092061.1, from coordinate 26,418,203 downwards.
GTCAGAGTGTGATCATTATATAAATAGTATATTTCTGATGCTGGTGCTGCTCAATGTGTCTGTCTGCCAAACACCTTGATCCTGCAAAACATCTCAACTATTGACCAGCGTGCCAGAATTTTCCTCAGAGGATGAATCCTTATCATGTTGGTGACCCTTTGACCTTTCCTCAAGCACCAAAGAAAACTATAATTCAAGAAAAATGAAAACATGGCAGCCACACAACTCCAGCTGGAAAATCCAAAACTAATTCACCAAACTGAATTCCCTCAAGATTCCCACACAGCCAAGTCATGATGTAATACAAGACAATGAGACAGCAGACACAAAAACATTTTTGATTGACAATAGAAGATCAACCAGTTCAGCCGAAAACAGGCTCCACCAACTCCTTCAACAAGTCTGTTTTTACAGTCCAGTAGCTTGTACAGTTCGTGGTGTGATGGCTTTGAGTGTCATGACTGTGTGCTGGATAGGAGACGTAATTTCCTCATGAAGGAAAAGTACAAGATGAAGTTTAAGTCCTGAAATTCAGCAGGGAAGCAGCCATAACCGTGTGTTTACTGTAAGCCTACAGTGAACGCAAACTCCCTGACTGTGGCAAAGGACGGCTGGCTTCATGCTGCTATTTCCAGCTGCGTATCCAAACAATGCTCCCGACGAAGGAAACAGGAAATGTGCTTCTCCGTGCTCGTTGCGCTGTCGTCGCGGCGGAGCGAGCCCTCCCTCTCCGCGCCTGTGGGCTGTCCACCCGGACGAACAGCAGCCCGCCCGCCCGCCTACGACGAGGGCGGAGCTGGCCTGGCTGTCACAAAGACATGTTTCATTTCAGAAAGTAGCCCCCGCGCTAACCGCCTCTAAGTCCGCACGGCTTTGGCTTTAACCGCGACGACAAAGCGCCTGTTCAGCCGCCTCGAGGAGACGCAGGATGCCGGTGAAAGGCGGCGGAAGACTGGCCTCTTACCCGAGCAAGGGCGAAAATGTCGGAGTAAGTGCCACTTTGCTGTGTTTGACATGTGTGACGGTACATTTTGGCTGCATGTAGTGAGTTTTTCGCGACGTGGACACGCTGGTTGAAATCGTATTACTGTCGTTGTCCACGGCGTTTATGTGCGTCATTTCCAACCTGCTGAAGCGACTGAGAGGCTTCGCTCAGGCTGTGAGGTGCGTGGGGACCAGCCAATGGTCATCTTGTCAGTACACCTGTTGTGCTTCAGGACAGCCAATAGAAAAGCACGTTACGTAGCTGAACTAATATTTACTCCGCTGTTGTTTCCAGTTGTTGATCAGCCTGAAACCTGAGAAAACTGCCAGAACTTTCGCCTAAACGCGGAGTGGAGAGTTGAGTGTGACACCACGCGGGCATTGTAATCCCGTCCAGATTGACATGCTTGCTTTGATGGGGGAGTTCTCCGGAGATTAGAAGGTCACAGGATATAATCTGTAGAACAGTAGGAAACATATGTGTGAGGAAAATGAAAAGCACCCTAACCTGCTGATGCCCCCTGTGGAGCTTACATGTGTGTGAAATGACTCCAGAAGACAGACGGTTTGATGCTCCACAGGACAGAGTCCATGTTTTCTCTGCTCCATCTGCTGTAAAGCCTGATGACACTGAGGCCCTGTTCAGTACAGAGCTGTGAACTTTAAACCTATGGTTGTACTTCATGTGTGAAAACACTTTGTTTTTTAATGGAATGTAAACAAAATATTTTACCCCAAGTTACAATAACAATTACATCTGTGCTTGTAGGTCAAGGTTGTCTCTTCCTGTGTGTGTGTGTGTGTGTGTGTGTGTGTGTGTGTGTGTGTGTGTGTGTGTGTGTGAGTATGTGTGTGTTCGCGCGCCTCAGGCTCCCTCTGGTCTGGCTGGCTGGGTGTAAAAGAAGAGAGGCTGTTCAGATTAATGGTCATCCTTAATGATGAGCCTGGGAGCTGTGTGTGTGTGTGTGTGTGTGTGTGTGTGTGTGTGTGTGTGTGTGTGTGTGTGTGTGTGGTACTACATTCTCTGTGATCACACTTAATGACTGTATGAAAGTCTTCAATCCTCACAGTCCTGGTCGTCTAACGTTTTGAATGCTTCTCGTTGTGTATACATGCATGCAGTGTGTCTCCGCTGTGTGTCTCCTCCATTCAAACTGTGCATTAACTACAAAAAAGTCCTGAGAATTGCAGAACTGGTCAAAGTGTCTTAAAATGTTAATTCTCTGCTTGTGAATCATTGTAAGAGAGGTACGGCTGAAGTTGAAGCCTGTGTTTCCTTATTCTGCTGTGGTCATGGTGTTTGGGCAGTTGGCGTGTAGCCTCCAGCCAATAACAGCGTGCAGGTGAGGTCGGGGCTTTATCCAAGAGGAAGCTATGAAAATGGTGGACGCAGTGAAGAGCGCTGTTAAATGAGCGACAGTTCTTGCACGGTCTACCTTTAAAGCATTGAAGTAGCTGAAGTGTGAGGGAGTGATACTGAAAGGCTCCGAGGCTCAAAAAGGAATTGTGAAGTGCCAGCTGATGTGTAATCACTGAGAGCAGACAAACTCTCCGTCCAGAGTCGAGGGACTGTCGTTTGGCGTGGAAGCGCTGAAAGCAGGCGAATTATTAGTTGACGTGTGAGGCCTGGAGATGGTTGAAAGGTGTGAGCTCTAAGCAGTGAGGTGTGTGTTGCCTTCTGAACACTGACACAGTCAGAGAAGTCAGAGCGGTGCGGTTTGCAGAGAGAGACAGCTGAAAGCAGTTTCAGCGTCATTTTAGGTGAAACTTGAAAAGCTCAGCTGAAGTGGGAGCTCGTAATACAGCTGAACTGTCAGGTGAAGTGTGCGAGATGTGAGCGGTGCGTGTCACAGACGAGCCTCCTGGAATACACAGAGCTTTTTGGACAGTTTTTTCTCCTTGCGATAGAGTTTCTGTGTTGATTGTTAGAGGTGCTTCTCATCAAATTTGAAAAAAGAAACTCAGCAGTGGTGCGTTGCTGAACTCAAATCCACTGCATTTCTTAAGAAGCTAAATCCATTTTGGCTCTTGAACTGTGTCTGTTCTGGTCATTACACATTGTCCGTTCACACAGACAAACTGAGTCCAGCTCAGCACCTTATTGTGTTCTGGAACATGAAATCACATGTGAGTCCTCTCTGGAAGACAGGAACATGTACCATCATGTGTACAGTTCACCACCTCCCCAAAAAAGCAAGCCCTCAAGTACGCTGAGTGTCATCAGGTTTCTTTCAGGACTCCCATGATTCAGTGGGGTCTGTTCATCAACCCCATTCTGTTTTCTTACAATAGCAGAGAGCTGAGTTCAGTGACGTATTCATCGTAACGCAGCTGCTGACGGTGAACAGGGAGAGCGTTCACTCACTGGCACGTATCAAACAAAAATGGCTGGCGCAGTCAAACACTGACGTAACCCCGTCGTGGGAAGCACTGTAATAAACCTTGACTTGTCAAGTATTTGATTTGCTGGATGAGGAAAAAGACACACATTCCTGTCTGGGAATGGCATCCATTGTCTGCAAATGTCTCCAGGAAGTGCTTTATCATCATATCTGTTCATATTGTTATGGCAAAATGATATATAACACAAATATAGGATGGTATCTATATTGTCCACTGCTGCTGAGGCGGGGGGGGGGGGGGGGGGGGGGGGCAGAAGAAGCTCTGAAGGTGTGCTAGAGACATTTTTTGCAGCTGGAGCCATGCTCTCAGCCCCAGCTGCTTCAGTTTTGACCGTTCTCATTTTAAATCTTCTCTGAGATGACGTTGATTCTCTTATCTGCTATACTGCTTAACTTTGCACCCCCCATGCCTAAGTTTTCGGACTTCGGGTTGAGACGTGATTGAAATTCAGAGTTTTAACAGAGAAAAGGCGAATGTGTGTATCCAATATCCCAGCGAGGGGCTTCAGAGTGTGTGTTTATTGCACTTGTGTCTTAACAGTAATCTCTGAAGTGATGGTGAATGTGCTCAGGGCTTTGGACCAGATTTGGGCATTAACCCCCCACCCCTCCTCTCTCTCTCTCACACACACACACACACTCACACACACACCCCTCTCCCCACCCCACCCTGTAGTGCAACACACAAAGGCTTTCTATAATTAGACTACTCACATTGGGATGATTCTAAAAGATTGAGGCTTTCTGCCTGTAGGATCAGTACTTCCTGTTCTTGTGTCACCATGTCCATGTTTAAGACTCGTTGGTGTGTAAGCAGGGAGTCTGGAGCCCACAGGCCCTGAGCGAGGCTTCACGTGTCTTTGTTATGAAGATCCTCAGTACATTTTCTGTTTAATGTTTTACAGTGATAAAACCGCACGGTCCTGAAATCAGCCCACTCATATACATCTGTGCAGCTATTTTACTTTCATGCTCTCTGTTTTCATTTAGTAGGTTTTTACAGCCATACAGAAGATGCTGTGACCACATTTCACGCCCTTATTCCTTCCATTGTGGAGGCTTCTTAAGCATATAAAACAGACAACATGAAAACAGCGGGTACATCAAACTGACTAAAGATTCAAAGGTTTTCTGCTTAAAATCGACATGACAGGACAGTTTCTGTTGCTAATTTGCTGATAAAATCCTTGTGTGTGGCATTGGGAGGATTCTGAGCTTGTTAGTGCCAGTTGTTCTCACTGGTTATTTCGAGCAGGGTTGGTTTCTGCAAGTGAAATGGAGACATTCAACATAACAAGTGTGCAGGGGAGCAAAAATGGCATGCAGACACAATCAGACAAGTTGTGGGCTGTGAATACTGTCTTATAAGCAAGTACTTGCAGGCTTTAGTGCAGAGCTCAGCTCAGCCTCACCTCGCTCTGACAAAGACAAACACTCACCTGCCTCTGTGCAGTCTTTGTTGTCCATGTATCTTCATCCACCATTTTAGCTGAATTGGCTAACCTCTTTAGCCTTTTCTCAATGAATGAATTTATGATGGAGCCAGCTTGACTGCAGAGATAGCAGAGACGTTCATTCTGCGTGTGTCTGAATTCCTGGAGTTGTGAAAGTCGACTCTCTGATCTCTAAATCTCAACTATGTACAAATTTTGGCACAGCAGGGTAGACATGAATACTGTGATTGTTTACATTCAGCTGCAGTCTGTGCCTGTACCATCCTAGTTGACTGTTGTGCAGAATGGCTCAATGTTTGTGTAATGCTCTTCATCTGTACTCTCTACTTGAGCTAAAAGATAAATGCGTTTAATGTGACAAATAAATAATGAAATACCTGCAAGTTCCAACTCTTGTAAATTGATGGGAGTCAGTATTTCTAGACTTCCAGCAGCCTTCAGGCCTCTGGCTTTATCCCAGCGTGCCTTGCTGTTCCGTGGAAATGTTTCACATTATGTTCAGCTTTCTTTGTCTTGCAGTCCGCTCTTTCCTTTTTATACATGTGACTGCATGTGGGAGCAGGAGGCACAGCTCTGCCCTCTGCTATGTATTCAGGCAGTATTAGAAAAGACCAGCACAACTTTAATACAGAGGTCCCAGTGTGGTCCAGATGAGAAACCTTGGCACTTAAGATAAACGACTGTACCCTGAAGTGTTTGAGGAGTTTGCCTGCATGAAGACACTCCTCAAAGTTTAAAGATATTCCAAATATTCCCTGACCATTGGGAATCATCCCACACGGGCTCGGACAGCTGCTGGGAGTGGCCGACTGATAAAATTCCTGTGTGTGTCTTTATATCTCTCTCTCTCTGTCTGTGTTTAGTGTTTATTGGTGCTGCCCTCAGAGGCCAAGGGCGTGGTGCACTGCTGAAACCCAAGCTAACATCAGGGAAGACCACATTTGGTGCAGTGCTGCTCTCTTGCTGGTCTGTGCATGTGTACAGGACTTAAAACAGCATGCAAGCCTGGTAGTACAACCTGAGCACACAGACAGGGTGCTCACTGCATGTGCATCAGATTGAATAGAGAAGACTAGAAACTGACAGTGGTTTGACAGTTGAAACAGCTTTGAAGCTGCTGGAAGGCGTATTTTGATAGAGCTAGGCTAGCAGTTTCCCCTTGCTTCAAGTCTTTGTGCTAAGCTAAGCTAAACACATCCTGGACCTACAGACTGGTGACCCAGAGTCCAGCCCTGCCAGTTACTAACCAAGGGTACAAGTAGTCAGACTCCAGTGGTCCTGTTTCACCAGGATGTGAAAATATTGTGAATATCTTTGCTGTATACTGTGTTTTATTTGCTACAGTATAAGCGAACCTCCAAGTACCTCATAAACCTGCTGAATATGAAAATGCTGTGTACAGTTCACACCGTAACCCCATAAAGCTTTCATGGTAGCAGTGCCTCAGTGTTGTTTTCACATGATTTGTGTCCACAGCAGCACTGCCTGAGTGTCTGACTGAGCGTCGACTTGACGAGCCTGTGTGGAACAGTGTTGGCATGCTTGTCCTCAGCTGATGAGCCGGCAGTGTCTCTGCCCACTGGGAGTGACACGCTTGGCACATGCCACTTAATGACATACCACTTAGCAAAGCCTACCTCAGCTTTTTTGCTTCGTTGCCAGTCACGAATAACAACACACACACACACACACTGACACACACACACACACACACACACACACACACACACACACACACACACACTGGCACATGCAGACACAAATGCTCATACCCCTGATGCCATGCACTCCAGTGTTAGGGACTGCAGTGTTGGCCCGTTATTGCAATGGATAACAAAAATGCTTCCTTTCGTTAGCATTCCGACCCCCCCCCCACACACACCACACCACTCCCCCACCCTCACCCACTCAGATCAGTTGACATTCTTAAAATACTCTGTCTGGGGCAACTTGTTGTGTGGATGACTGCGGTGCTTACTTCACCACACAGGCACTCAAGATCCATTCAGCACAGCAGAGTCAAAGCTTAACTGTCATATGCGGAGAACAAATTGCGCTGTACAGTGAAAGTCTTCGCTTGCTGTCCTCTCTGATTTCCACACATAGTGAAAATGTAAAGCAAATAGTTGCATAGAGCTGCAGGTCAAACACCAGGCTGACACACTTTAGCTAACAGTCTGCATTGACCTCATCATATTGTCTTCTCTTTGCTTTGGCTGGTAGCTCAGTCACCACAGTACTAATTTTCACAGTTGAATGTATGGATTTTTTTTACAATTTGAATTTACAATATTCATTGCCAGCCTTACCACAGAGCAAGGAACAGTAAGCAGCAGTGATGCTTAATCAGTTTTCGTGAAGGCACACTGTTACTGCATACCATCTGTTTCTGAACTCCGCCTCAGGCTCGATGTCACTTACGGGTGGAGAGTTAACTCGGTGAGAGGCAGGTGCACTTTGGAGATTTTGCAAAGAAAAGAAATCTTTCAGTTTACTGTTGTGTCTTTGGATTAACAAATGTATTTTCCCTGAATTGCTAAGAGCACTCAGGAGTGCTTTCTTTCTAGGCAAACTCTCCATTGTTGGATTGGCAGCCCAGTTTGCATGGTAAATAATATGGGCTATCTTTGCAGGGCATCATCTAATAATAGTTTTCAGCCACACTACCCGCGTGGCTGTAGGCTTGGCACTGTCAGTCAGTCAGCTGATCCACCACTTTAGTGCAGACTGAAATATCTCAACAGCTATTAGACAGATTGTCATTCATTCTGTATAGACAGTCGTGTCGCCCGCAGGATGAAGCCTAATCACTTTGATCTTTCATGTTTCCTGAAAAATCAGACCAAGTCCTCAGTTTGTCATTTGAATCAAATCTGAACGTCAGCCTCTGCTATACTTTGTGTTTAATGCTGATTAGAAATGTTAGCATAGTGAAATGATGTGTTATACCTGCTCAACCTCCTCATGTTAGCAGTGTCATTGGGAGTATGCTGACGCTGGCATCGAACAACGTGCGTGTACAGCGTCAGACCGTCGTAACTGTTTTTACATTTAGGTTGTTTCAAGAGGTCTGTGTCTGTTTTTTGAGGTTTCTGTTTATCTTTGGTAACTGAAGATTAACTCGAGAGGAAGAGATCTGAGATTAGGTTCTCTGGGGAGCTGCTGGATGTGAGTTCACACACAAAGTCAAATCTCTCCTAACGAAACACTCCAAGAGTGTCCATCACCTTTTCAACTAAACATTACAAACAGTGGCCCTGAGTGCAGTGTGGTTGCTCTGTACTGGTTTTGTGAGGACATTTGAATGTAGGCGTTGTTGTATTTGCCTGTGTGTCTGAGAATACAGGTCAGTGTGTGTGCGTGCGTGTGTACCACCACAGATTGTTGTTTCCTGTGAGTGAACATGACTAAGAAGACGTTATCTGTGGAATGACAGGAACAGGGAGTGATGGTTTACAGGCTGCTTCCTGCAGCAGAAGGCCCCTTTCCCTGCGTTTCCACCTCACCACTCCCTGAGTCCTGAGGCCAAAACAAGACCACAACCACTGTTTGGACCAAAACAAAGATACACAGTACTCACTTTATCCCACAGGACCACCACTGCTGCCTCAGGCTCTCAGTTATCAAGCGGTATAAGCTGATGATGATAAAGCACACCACATGTCATGATTATCAGCAGTGGGATCTTGGCACAGAGGCTGAGGGGGCTGTGAACTGAAGTGCATTCGCTGTGTATACATATGTGTAAATGAGCCGACTTCATGCAGGCCTGTGCTTCTGGTGAATCCTGATGACACATCAGACATGTTGCTGTGCTCCACTCTGAACTGTGTGTACCACCCTCATTTAATAGGAGTTGCCACACCTGCATAAATTGGCGTGTGTGTCATATGTAAATAAGGGACTGGTGAGTCATGTTGTTGTTCTCACAGCTCATCCAGTTCAGAGTTTAGCTATGAAATCACCACTGACAGCGTAAAACACGACCGTACAGCCTCTGTGCTGACAAACACACCACTGTGTTGTTTACATATTAAAGTGTTGCATGCCTTTCAAATTTGTTGGACAGGTTCAATTCATATGTAAAGTTGCTTTATTATCACCCACTTTAAAGCCTTAGTAGAACTGATCATTGTCTTTATATTGGACTAGATCAACACTGGATTTCTGAGGTCAATAAAGATATAGATAAAGATCTGAAGATGATGATATATGACCATTAAATGGATGTTTTTGGCTTGACTGCAGCAAAGCCACAGCCCAGTAAATGCAAATATCTGTCCCTGACTCACTGACTGAGTTACACACACACACACACACACACACACACACACACACACACACACACACACACACACACACACACACACACACATGACACTTCTTATTACGACATTAACACCATACATTTGTATCAGCAATAAGATAATATCACCCAACTGATCTGTTGGTGTCAACATTAGTATAAAATGATGTATCTTTGCTATTGAGAATAAGAAACATAAGAAAGATGTTTTTTTTCCTAATGGTTTAATAATAAGGCTGCACGGTGGCGCAGCAGGTAGTGCGCGTGCCTCACAGCACGAAGGTTGCCGGTTCGATCCCCGGGTCAGGCGGGGCCTTTCTGTGTGAAGTTTGCATGTTCTTCCCGTGCATGTGTGGGTTCTCTCCGGGTACTCCGGCTTCCTCCCACAGACCAAAAACATGCTCATTAGGTTAATTGGTGACTCTAAATTGTCCGTAGGTGTGAGTGTGAGTGTGAATGGTTGTTTGTCCTTGCATGTGGCCCTGCAATCGGCTGGCGACCGGTTCAGGGTGTACCCTGCCTCTCGCCCATTGTAGCTGGGACAGGCTCCAGCCCCCCGCAACCCCGAAAGGGATAGGCGGTATAGATAATGGATGGATGGATGGTTTAATAACAAGTATGTTCCAAACTAAAGTGCAGTGACGTCATGCCACTGGAGTTTGAATGGCATTTTTCCAGCTGAGTGAACTGAACATCTTCACATCTTCACATACCAAACAGGTCTGGTGTGAACAGGTCTTTCATAGAAACGGTAAAACACAAACTGTAAAGGCACAGAACAATGAAACCAAGCACACAGAGTGTAGTTCATGGAAAAGGCAGCCTACATATGGAAATTGTAGCACAGACTATAGGCTTCCCAAAGTCTGGATTAGAAAGGATGAAACTACCAGAAATAAACCACCTAATGTGCCTAGAGAACCTTAATTCTTGAAGTGTCTTGTATATGTTTTATTGAGAAGTCTCTGCACCAACATGATGCTTTCACAGAGGGGAAGTATTTCAGTTCAAGTCAAGCGATTCTAGAATCCTGTTTAGACGAAAAGCCTTGAAATGATACCGCAGGTCAAAATTGTGATGAATGTCGTCTTTTTAAGAATAAACTGGTGTGTCAGCAGCTGTCATATCTTTTCCCAGCAGCCACATTTCACTGATTTTCAGCTCTGCGGAAAATCTCTCAGACTTGAAAGCTGTGGAGAAATCAAAGTGTCGTGCTGTCGTGACAGGGATGCTAATCTGAGAAATGAAACCGTAATTACTGAGGAATAACAGGAAGAACACTTTAGAGAGCTGTTGAATACACTGTGTGTTTGTGTGTGTGTGCGTGCATGCGTGTGCGTGTGTGTGTGTGTGTGTGTGTGATATCATCAGTGAAGTCTTGTCTCAAAAAGGCTCTCTCATAGTCCGTCCTTCAACATAACAAACATGAAGATGATAGAGGAAACAGAGCCCTCTGTCATAATATGATATCATACACGTATTTAAGGAAGCAGAGACAGTTCATTTGTCCACAGCTGAACAGTGTGTGATTAGTGTGGAGGAAAGGAGGGCAGAGGAAGCTGCTCTGAGGTCAGAAACAGAACAATGGCCGGACTCACTTCTGTTCCTGGAAACCAGGGAGGGAAGAGAAAATTGCGTTTTGCTGCACTAATTGCAGGTGTTTCTAACAGGTGTTTCAATCATTTTGTCCACCCCATTTATATCCATTTGGGTGGGCTAAATAACCGTTTCAACACAAACTGAATTTTGTGACTGTGGTGAGGGATGATCTGTCCCTGTGCTGTCATTAGTGTTATTTAAGTGCAGCTAATAAACTGACAAAGTGGATTTCGAATTTTAACTTGGCAAGTTAATGAAATGAATCATTGAAAATGAGCACAACTGCTAATTTCCACAGCAAAGATGACACGTTTAATGGAGGAGCCGACACCAGGCTTCAAGTTACGTGTGTTTGTGGCAAAACCACAGCGGTCCTGTGAGGAACTGCTTGCAGTATGGTTGGGCTTTGTTTTTGTTGGAAAACGACAATGGCGGCTCCTAAAGATTAGTGCAGATGCTGCTGTAGACTTTTCCAGGACATACCTGGGGCCCTCAGATTTCTGCCATGCAGAAAACGCGGATGGAATCGTGGAACATGATCATAACGTTATCGTAATAATTTGCTACATATTGTTCTGCATACTGCCCCCTGCTGTACTGGAGGGGGATGTGGTAACACATCAAAGAGGTGTTTGGACCTCCCCTCTACTGTGTTTGGAGGCTGTCCTGCAGAAATGTGAAATGTTGTGTTACATCAAATACATTAAATTTGGACTATTTTCCTGTTGAACTGTTTTAGTTTTAATCATCCACCACAATTAGGCACTCTTTCTAATGACAACATGTGCTTCAAACACAGAATTCAGAGCATAGCAGCACTTACCACCAATGCTAACCATGTGGCCAAATTAGAAATATGAGTTATTTATTGACTTGTGAAACAAATTTCACCTCAGTTTTCTTTTAGACATCTCTAAGGATAGTTCCTGAACTTTAGCACCTGTACCAGCTACCACTGTGTGTTGCTAGGCAATATCTTGATAAACAGAAAGTGTTGTGTTTTTCACAAGGCTTGGCCAGGAGTTTTGAAATCCTGTTCACTGACAAACCTTGAACATAATCTACAGGAAGAGAGAACAGTGCTTCATGTTGCTGCATGATAATAATAAAAGTACTTTTCCACTGCTTTCATTTAATAAATGCTAACAATAGTTTGTTATTTTTAACACTTTCCTGTTTCCTACTTGTATTAAATGTTTAAGTCTGATTGCAGCCAAGACTTGATTGAAACATAAGCTCCTGGAGGCTAAATCGTCATCAGGCGATAGCTGCTGGGTTCCACGACTGCATCTGATTATGTTGCATAACAATTAAACTGGCTGTAAACAAACTGAAATGTCGCTGGAAACGACTGTCTGTAAATGATCTTCAGCATGATTTTCTGCCACTTTTTCCTCATCTTCCTTCAAAAAAGCAACATGGCCTTGTGCTCAGGTTGACAGTTTATTTTCTTCATCCTAGCTGATGGAAACTCACCTAATTTGCATTCTGTTTGTCGCACTTGAAACATAAGCTTAAAATTCTCTTGATTGTGCGGTCTAGAGACTATAAGCGCTAACAGGCCATCATATGATAATTGACAAATTGATAAAAGATCTTCTTGATAAGAGAGATGTCTCATGGTTCATGAAAGCCTACAGTGCGTCAAAGGCTTAAATATCTCACAACAGTTTGTGTACCTCAGGTGCCACAGGTGTACAGAAAGACAGGAGTTATCAGTTCCACTAGCATCGAAAACAATACCCAAAAATACTGTGGAGCGTTGCATCCAAATGTTTTATTGAACTTGTTACACAGACACGAGTAGTCTCAGTCTCACTGGTCTGTTGAACAGCACGTCTCACAAAGCTGTCAAATGTCGTCTCGTCTCCTAATTGGCACAAAGTTATCCGCGTTTGGTTAGCTGGAAGTGAATATATGAATGAATATGTGAGTAGAATAGACTTAGCTGCTGCTGCACTGAGTCTCTGCCCTCAGGCCTCACACACACATACACGCACACACACACACATGCAAAACTGCAGGTGCAGTGAGAGGAGAATGTATAAATAGCAGCAGCATCATTTCTCATGGTGAAGAAGCTGTAGCTTCCTCAGTGAGTCAGGTAGCTGCAGCCTGCAGCTCTGCACTCAGACCCTGTCACTGTGCTGCTGCCTGCTGCAGTCATTTACAACCCTCCACACTGTGACTGTCATCAAAGCCCCTTGAACTGTGCTCACATGCCAGCCGTGTTTGATTTGTCATACTTGAGGTGATACACACTATGACGACAGTTTGACACTGTCAGTCTCTAAGTGATCCCGTCTCAGCGTAATGAAGGCAGAATTAACAAGGACATTAAAAAGCATCAGACAGAGAAAGTCCAGAATGGAGGGACGGTAGTCTGAATAAAGAAGTGTGTGTGTGTGTGTGTGTGTGTGTGTGTGTGTGTGTGTGTGTGTGTGTGTGTGTGTGTGTGTGTGTGTGTGTGTGTGTGTGTGTGTGTGTGTGTGTGTGTGTGTGTGTGTGTGTGTGTGTGTGTGTGTGTGTGTGTGTGTGTGTGTTGCAGACTGTAGTTCTTCAGAGCGGCTCATTGTCTGAGCACATCTCCACCATGAGACACAGGCGGTGTTGTGAGGTGGGGACACTCAGCTCTTATTTGTGGAGTGCTCTGAGCTAATACAATGGAGAACAGTGCAGATGGCCGAGGTGACCAGAGGAGATGTCTTCTCTCTCATACTGTTCCTTCAAGCTCCTCTTCCTCCTCCTCATCATGCTCCCCCTCGTCGTCCTCCTCCTCGTCCCATTACACCGTGGAACACTGGCAAAATACAGAGTCAGTATGCAAACTAAAAACCACTTGGCATGCCATCGATGGACACGAGTCCACAACTAGAAGATTGTATTCAGTAGGGAGCAGATCTCCACCACGTGTGTGTGTGTGTGTGTGTGTGTGTGTGTGTGTGTGTGTGTGTGTGTGTGTGTGTGTGTGTGTGTGTGTGTGTGTGTGTGTGTGTGTGTGTGTGTGTGTGTGTGTGTTGTCCCCAGCACACCACGTTGAATTACTTTCCTCTGACTCACAACTGTATTTCTGCAACTTGTTTCCTCTCTCCCGTGTGTGGATATGTGTGTATCACTCACTGATCACAGTGCTTATTGGAATGCATAGATGCGATTGGTTGAGTAGCGTCACATGGGATTGACAACACATGTAATTGGTCTGTGAGTTACCTTGGCCGCTAAATTGTTGCTGTAAAGGCTTTAAACGCTATTAAACAGTTAGGCATGTTCATTTTTTGTGTATTATTTGTGTTTCTATGAATGCTTCACCATGAAGAAACACAATTTCCTTGAATTTTCCTATTATTGTAACTCAGGACATGGTTATTTACCTGATCTTCTCTGCTCCACCACATGTGCAGAACTATGCTTGATGTTTTTTGCGTAGCTCTTTAAACCAATTCCACACTCAGGACTCATACATTCAGCAGTGTTTGAACTGAACCACTGCTTGTATTGTGTGTTTTGTGCTTTATGTTAATGCTGCTGCAGCTGACTGCTGGCTTCTCGTGACCTCGTGCACATAGCACTGTTTGTGTGTCAGTGTGTGTGGGTTGGAGTGTGCATGCCTGTGTGGACACAGTGTGGTTGCAGGTCAGTGTTGTGTGTAATGTCACAGTGTCTCCATTGTTGTTGTTCTAAGTGTGTGGCTGTACTTTGAGCAGCTCAGGCTGATGGGCCGCTGAGACACACATCTTTTTACATTAAAACTGGCAAATTATCGTTTTTTGCTGCCTGACGCTGACCTCGATAACAGTTTGTCTTCTCAATATAACTATAGAAATTTTTTAGGCTGATATTGATGTGCAAGATACTGAAGGATTTGATTCTCGTGCGATTTTTACAGTGTAAAAATGAACATGTCAGTGCACTCTGGTGGGCAAACTGTAAAAAGTCTATTCAGCAAATTTGTAACAATAATAATGATATGCTGGTACACACTGGCGTTGGCAATGTTGTCATAACCCTCAGGCTCTTAATTAAACAATTCTGAAAAAGAAAACACTGTAATGTGAAACAGATGTTACAGCATCTCTAAAGTCCTGCTTCAGAGCAGCGATGCTCAGTCTGAGCTCTGCTCTGCCTCTGAACAAAACACAGGGGATGAATTGGAGATGAACCTGCTAACAAGATACCAAATGCAATTAAGAATTTGTTGAAAGGCCTCCTTCCATCTTGTGTTCTAAAATAAACTTCCAGATTAGGGCTGAAGTTTTCCACCAGATTTTAACATGATTACCTCCTGGAACACATATCTTTAGTTCAAACACAAAAATGCATGTCATTAATCAATCAGTTCATATACGTTGGATTATGTGGTAATACTGCTAGTTGAGCAGGTCCTCCTAAAGCACACCGTCTTTGAGGTGAAAAATCATCTGATGCTCTGTTTTGCAACACATCCTCTCTCAGTTTTAATAAGTGAGTGTTTATATGGAAGCATCTTTGTGGTGCTGACCCTGAGCTTATTACCGCCTGCAGTGGCAGGTGAGGAATCGCTCTCATAGTTATTTCATTGTGTTGTTTTGATGTTTTGAGGCACAAGAGCATTATTTAGTACTTTAATGATGCCAGCTGAAAGTGTGTAGTGCTGAATATCAAAACCTGTGGAGGACTGAAAGCCGGCATCAAATGTCTGTTCACATTCACAGTCTTGTTTACTTATTCTGCTTTAGATGTATTTTATTCAGATAGAGGCCTTCAGCAGCTGCTTGTGGTCAGACATTTAGCATCTTGTGTGTTTTGTTAAATGGCGGCTTTGGTTGAAAAACATGTTTAAAGTACGGGATCAGAAAGAAAGTATTGCTGGGTTCCTGTTTTTCCAAGGAAAATTCCCTTGAAATACTGGGATCTCAATTCCTGGTGGTAAACCCCATTCCAGACTAATTCTGTACTAGAAGCTCAGAGATGAAATTGACACCATCAGTGTTTTCACACAACTTCATGTTTGACAGCAGAGTCATTGTCATTTTATTCAAAATGTCAGATCGTGTCGTGAACAGGGTTGCATAACATTGGAGCTGTGTGCACTGAGCCTTTCGTTGGTGCCCTGCAGGACGACCTTGACCCTCACCTTGCTCCTGTTTATTTAGCTTGAATGACCTGCTCCCTGTACATCAGCCCGTACTCCAGCAGCTGTCAGGCCTGTTCAGCCTCAACGAGAAGTTCAGAGCCGGTTCAGTCTGTGCACGCTCACACAGAGTCTGGACTGTGGGCAGTGTATTCTCTATCTTTTGAGGTTTGCTATTTTTTCAGCAAAGTGCCAGTGCTTTAATGTCAGAGAGGTGTTATTGTTCTCAGAGCTGCTCTGTGCCTGCAGCACTATTTCCACTTCAAAGCTCTCATGCCTCATTAGATATGTGTACATCCTGACCTACTCCCTGTTTATAGAACTGTACACTGGGATACCACACACACACACACACAGACTGTCCAGGGTGAAACCAGTCAATAGACAGTGATTGATGTTTTTTACGGCCTCAATGAGGATGTGCGTTCCTGCAACTTTTGCAGTTATCTGCATTTACACCAGCTCTGCCTGTTAGGTCTGTGTGGGTTTGGGTGGGTGTATTTCAGAATGTCCATGAGCTGCAGTTAATAATCTGCTGTTAACACCACCTGCCTACATCTTAACATCTCTGTATGGGCAGTGAACTGCTGGGCTTGGTTTTTGGCAATATTGCAATGTTTGATCCTCATCACTTTTATTTTGAAAAAACCTTTATATCCAAGAATTATGAGTTTGAAATTTGAGACATATAATACAAACAAGTTTTTGGCCGTTAATGTCTTTGCATTATAACGTGCTGGATGTAGTAATTCAACCCTAACCAATACTGGATATTTGAGGCTGATACAGCACTGATGATTGAGACAACCAGCTAGTCCTTCAGCTCTCACTGAAGTTAATCAGTAGGAGTTCCTCCTGACTCCTTTGAATGTAAAAACACTCAGCCACGCAGCCATGAACAGAAACATTAGTTTGCAGATGCCATCGGTTTGGCCAAGAAGACAAACTGCATTTAGTGACGAGCGCGTGAATATTTTGACATACAGTATTGGCGCTGACAGTCATCCAGCAGCATGTTCTGACCTTCACGATAGGCAGATCCGAGTCGTAGGCAGAAGTAGACAAGCTGCCATTACTGCAGTGGCACCTCACTTGTAAACCTGCATCTGCATAAAGGATTTCACTTATTAAGAGCCTTTGTTAAGAAAGTCCTCGGTCCAGCGGATCCTGTGGTAAGTCAAGTTTTTTTTCATACAGCCCAAAATCACAATCCATTATTTGCCTCAAGGGCCTTTACAATCTCTCCATCCTTAGACCCTCAGGTAGTCCTGGTTATATGCTGAACATATTCTCATCAAATGTCATTAAAACAAATGTTAGGATCTACAAAACCTTCAACCTTCAACAGACTGTGAGTCTCTGCTAAATCCTCATGTTTTGATCACATTCTGAGCTGTTTTTGCTGACAAAGAACTGACCACAGCTGGTAAAGACAGAATAACCACCACCCTGCTCACCTCTCTGATGTTTCCACTTTTACAGTATCTTGTGTTTGTATTAAATGAAGCATTTCTGATGACAGTGACAGAATGATGGAGTTTGATGATTTAAATCAAAAGCTCACGTGATCCTTGCTGAGTTGAAGGAGCTCCTCCACACAGCACTTCAACATCCAGACTGTGGAGGTCGGACAGCGTTCATGTCAGTTTTTCACAAATTCTTCATCATAACCAGTGTCAGACAGGTGCTGTGAGCCTGAATAGCTTCTACATGCACACAGACCACCACCATCTGTCAACTGTGGTCAACACAGACATCTTCCTCTGTCGCTGTGAATGTGTTCACAATGTGTCCACAGAGTGGAACGTGTTCGTCTACGGGATTGTAGGGAATTCGTTTATCAAGGTTTTTCTTCTGCCATTTTCAGTAGAGACTTTTATGTTTATATTTCACATATTTATATTTTTTAAACTGTACATTTCTTAAGGCTGTAACAGTAGCTATATCATCAGTGTGTTTGTTCTGCCAGGTCCTTTCATATTGTGGCTGCAATGAACAGTACAGCCTCTAGGGGACACTAGCAAGTCTTCAAGAGGAGCAGGCTGATTGGCTGAATGAATATATGTATTATTAGGATGAATACTATTGATAACTCTTGTGTACTGTGGTTTTTATGAGTATTTATGGGCTATTCAGCTGAATGTCTTTGGTCTCATGAACAGCTGGAAATATGGCCGCTGTTGTTTGCACCTTTAACACTGGGTGTACACAAAATAAAAACAACTGTTTTATTTACTTTGAAATTGCACATTAGTTTAAATAACCGTCAGCTGAGGTCTGGAAGTAATGTTTGCTTTGAGTGTATGCAGATAGCAGCGTGCACCGTGTCCACAGTCCTTGCGGTGAGCTGCTCACCATTTGAACTTTCAGAGTCTGAGCCACAGAGTCGTGTCTTCCATCAGATTCCTCCTCGGCTCCTCCAGCAGCCTCCTCTGCTGCAGCTGACTTGTCCTTCCCTGTGCTGATGTGGGCTGGAAAGGTCACAGTCTGCGATAGGGAATCCCTGGGTGCTCAGCCTCTCATCTCCTCTTTGAAGATTAGACTTCCATTTTAATGAAAGCCTTCTCTCTCACTTCCCCACCCCCACCCCCCTGGACAGGGGGTGTAGTTTCCAAACTGCTCCAGTTATTAAGTCTTTTAATGTAAGAAAATCAGCGAGGGACTGTTCTGCTCTTTAACGTCACACAAAAGTCAGTGCTTGCATTTTCTTAATCAACGCTTTTGCAGTAGATACTCAAACTGTGTTATGGACTATAATAAACACACAAACACATGCACGCGCGTACACACACACTGATTTCTTTATGTTATCTTCATGTGTGACAACAAACAAACAAGCTTTAAATGTAGATGATGAGGCGACTGTCAGCCTTAGGAGCCCACTATTTTATTTTGATTGCTACATTTTTCCACAATGTCTTATTTGGCCGATTGATTGTGCTTCTGATTGCCCTTCATCTATAGCTCCAACATGTCTCCTCTACAGGTACTCATGCACTAGCATTGTGCTCCTGTGCCATGACACATCAGCTTTTGACTGGTTGCAGTGATGTAGCCACCCATTGCCATGTCTTTGTATCTTTATTCTCAGTTTTTGTTGATTTTATTAATCTGTTGCTGAAGTCATAAACAATAGATAAACATTTTCTGCCACACTAATGGCAAAATGATGTATGTCCTGAGGGTTGTAACAGTGGAAAGGCTGTGCTCGTTGTGGTGCCATGAGGTCATCCCTTTGAAATTAATCTCATCTAATCTGATCCCAGACTCGAGCACTCGGCCTCTGATGTGGGTTGTTGTAAGACTTGGTTAGCTGTCATCAGCCTAAAATGGACATGGACTCAGTTTGATATGCAGCTCAATGCAGAATATTCAGCATCATAATTATCTATTGATTGACTAATTGATTAGTCAACTAATCATCTCAGCAGCACATTTTGCTGTTGATCTATTGGAAGAATTAGCTGATCATTTAGAAGCTAATTATTTGTATTTAGTGCAGTGGTCCCATTGATTTTTGACCTTGATGTGTGTTGTTTCTCAGCTTCCTGGAAGGAGCTAATGCATGTTTTTACAAGCTAACGTGTATATGGCCGCACTGCTGTGTCCATGGCCCCACCATGTGTTGTGTGTGGTACACGGCTGTGGTGTGTTTCCACATCGTCTTCATTTGTCACCGTGTTGTGAGCCCAGTATTCTACAATAGCCCGTTCCACTGCTTCATTAAGCTTTCACTGTAATTTAGCCTGACATCTCAGATTCTCTAAAGATTTTTGAAATATAGATTTAAGAACAGCAACTGTTAACACTACTAAAAAAACACTGCACACTCAACTGAAACACAAGAATCTTTGGTCTCTGATTTTAAATGTGGTATATTTTTACTTTACTTTGCCTGCTGTTTTCAGTTGTGGAGGTCAGCAGGTCATGGTGAGCAGTAATGTCCTCTTCGTCTTTCCCAGCATCCATTACACGCCCACTACTGTTTGTACATAGTAAAGATGCAGCCTCTCTTGTTCCTCCATAGTTTTTCTCATCCCATTAGCCTCCTCTCTTTGGCTCTCTGGAGGAACCTTGTTCTTTATTTATAATGGAAGGATGATGTCTGAAATATTTACAACAAGGAAAGGAAAGTGTTTCAATAAGACATGGGCTAAAACAATGACAGAAGTTGCTCTCAGCTTTAAGGATGAGGATGAAGTGGGTCTGAAGAACCGGGGAAGACAAAGTCAAAATGTCTAACAGAAAAGTTGAGTTCAAGTTCAACAGCCAACAATGGAGGATTACGCAGCATAATCCATAGTCCCCAGATAGAGGAATAAATTGTCGGGAGTAATGGACGAATAGAACAAAGCCATTAATTTCATTCAGCAGTGGAACCATTTCATATTCAGAGTAAATGAACACAGTGGTCCTTAAATCTTTTTTTCTATAGGTCCAAACTCAAGCTGAATGTCTAGAAGCCATTCCCAGAACAAAAGAAAGCAAAGTTAACTCAAAGGGCTTTAGTTTACTGGAGAAAAGCAGCACCGACTCACAGTGGAGAAACTGGAAGAAACTTAAGTTTTGGATTATCATGTATTGTGAATTACTTAAAGGATCATTTTTAAAAAAATGTCAGTGATTACTCTGTTTATGTTGCTGTCACTGAACAAATATGTTTAGACTTTTTGACAGATTTTTATTCCTCGTT
The DNA here is from genome assembly GCF_039877785.1 of Chaetodon trifascialis. Classification (NCBI taxonomy): domain Eukaryota; kingdom Metazoa; phylum Chordata; class Actinopteri; order Chaetodontiformes; family Chaetodontidae; genus Chaetodon; species Chaetodon trifascialis. Next base: position 26,397,655 of record NC_092061.1, on the reverse strand, counting down.
TCTCATTTTATTGTTTGATCTTTTTGGGGTAAAAAGCCTCCGTGTTAAATGATCTGCTCCTGTCTTAACCTTTCTTTCCAGACCAGTTCAGTACAACATCCATTACCACATCAGTACAACATCACTGCTCTGTTTCAGTCACTGTTTGGCTACTGTTAATGGAATGTGATACATTATGCAAAGATTATTCACATAAAATTCTTCACGCAGCACAATGGGGCCTTTTCTGAGAGACTTTTAATGGGAAACAAATGCAGGAAGTGTGTTTCTTCGGTGATAACTCAACAGCAATTTAAAAGAAAAGTAGACAGAAAAGTAGAGGTGATTGGAAATCAACAAGCTAGTGGCTTAAACAGCATTTCTGTTCAAAAGAGCAGTTGAGTGTTGAGTATGACATGAGTCCATCCTTCTGTCGTGTTCCTTACCAAGCCTTTATTAGGGAGCGCCTTTTGTTTGTTTGTGTTGACTGGTTCATATTATTTATTATTGATTATTTGAGTGATGTAGTTAATGACTATTTTGATAATCAATTAATCTGTTGATTATTACTTCAATTAATTAATTATTAATAGGATAAAAAGAAAAGTCAGACAAAAGATTATATTTCCAACATTTCAAAAAATAAAACTTATTCCTTGTCTTATTGTACAGTGCTCTTTCAAACAGCTTGGCAAGGCACGTACAGACAAGGCCACAAGTTGGGGATGCAGCCATGCACTCAGGATAAAAGGGCCATTTAACATTTTATTTGCCTTTCACTTAATAAAAGATCTTTTTGAAGAAAAAAAATTCCCTCACCTGAAATTGCCTCTCATTTCTTTCATTATAGAATGAGTGGTGGAAAAGTCACAGCATGGAGGTGACAGAAATCCAAATGATAATACTTCTTGACAGCAAAGTGATCCTTTCTTGAACTTTTTTGACAGTTGTAGCAGCTTGAAATGTATTTTTCATGTTCTCCTGCTAAATCCAATAGCAGGGATTGCAAGCTGAGATGTATTTGCACTATCTTTATACTAAGTTATTTATACATCATGTGTCATTGTGTGGAATCCATGTGTGAACGTGTAGTTAACACCAAAGTAGCACTCCAGGTCCTCGCTGACACTTAATTAGCAGCTAATTACATTAAAGCGATTTCACCAGCCTGGACAGTGGATGAACACCTCATGCTCTGCTTAATTACATCAGTAGACTTCTGCTGGTGTCTGTAACTGTGCTGCTGTACTGTCCTGTGCTGCCACATTAGACAGATGAATATTTTGTCAAGATATTGAATGAATAATCAATTATGCATTCTTTATAAAAAAAATAGTGAGGCAAGATTGCCAATGATTTATGTAGGGCTTTGACAATCAAATGTAAAACTTTTTGTTCTGTACAATTGGATGGAGCTCCATGTAAAAGTTTGGTCACCCCAAGAGATTTAAGCTCTCAGATTACTTTTATCAACTTTAATATCCTTAATTTTAGTGCTATAGCTTGTTCACAGTCATCGTGAGAATTTCATGAAAAGAACACCTCTCCAACTGTTAAGCACAGGGCTGGATCGATCATACTTTGGGTTAATAGATTCAATTAGAAACCAGAAAATTCTGAAGTGACATCACATCATTTGTAAAAAAAAAAAAAAAAATGCTGAAGATGAAAAGGGATGACTGCCATGACAGGATACTAATCATAAACACACTTCAAAATCCACAATGAACAACCTGAAGAGGCACAAGGTGAAGGTTTTGCAGTTGCCCTCATAGTCCCCAACCTAAACAGCATCCGAAATCTGTGGCTAGACCTCAGAAGAGCAGTGCATGCAAGACGAACCAAGAATCTCACAGAACTAGAAGCTTTTTGTGAGGACAAATGAAATTCCCCCAAACAATACCTAAAAGACTCTTAGCTGGCTACAAAAAGCCTTTACAAGCTGCGATGCTTGACAAAGATGGTGTTACTAAGTACTGACCAAGCAGGGTGTTCAGACTTTAAAAGACAGAAATAACAAAAAAAAGCAGTCTTGCTTAAAATATTAAAGAAATGTGTCATCTTTAACTGCTGTTCGGAAATTAGGTCACCTTTTCCTCGCTTAACCAAGGTACCCAAACGTGTGTGTGTGTGTGTGTGTGTGTGTGTGTGTGTGTGTGTGTGTGTGTGTGTTTTTCAGTAATTCAGCAATATCCACAACTCACATTCATTATACAGATACTGCCACAGTCAGCAGCGACTCATGACTCCATTTCTACATTTATGATAATATAAATGTGCACGTCAATGCATTTTTTAGCAGCACTAAAGCTCAGGACGTTCAATATGTTTCTTACTGTATTTTCCTGGAACCCTGTGAATTACCAGTGAATATTAGGCTTGTATTCATCATTTGGACACAAATATGACTCCAAATGATTGATAATGTTGCTCCATAACTAGTGGGTGTGGAAACAAGCATCTGTTTGGTAACACGTTGTCCATGTTATCTAAACAGTTGATGTTGTGTCAGGTAGGTTTAAGAAAATTTTAGTGATTTTCTGACCTTTTATCAAAATGAAAAGTGAGCATCACCTCTGTAAACTAAGCTCCTGTAGTTTCTCTGTGTTGTCAAGTATGAGTGTCTGTCTTACATTGTCATGGCTTCCACTTGTGGCAGTGCTCTGTACTGTGGCATAGAGAGCCATGGAGAGCACAGAGAGAGAGAGGGCGAGCGAGCATTGTGCTTGGTGTGAGGGTGTTGTGATGACGATGTGCTGTGACAGCACTGAGCAGGCCTGTCTGAAGCTCTGAGTGCCACCCGCAGACACACACACAACCCACGAGTCAAGAGAGGAAAGGGAGAGACAGTGAACTGAGAGTGTTGATGAAGGTGGCACCCCTCATGTCGTGCTGAGTGCAGCTTTGAGAGAGGCTGCAGTTTTACAACTGGTCACTCACATGTCTCTGTTCTGAGTTCACTGTCTGTGTTCCCACCCATCTTTCAGCGACATGCAGCCCAGCACATCAGTTAATCTCACATCTGAAATGCGCTGATACAACCAGAACACTTCATACACCTCTCAGGTTCCACCCTTGTACCAGAACACTGACAACATTTGTCTCCTAACAGTAACACACTGGCCCAAAAAGCACTAACAGGCTGCATGCAAGATTATCTTCGATGCATGTCACATATTATGTGACACACATAAGAGCCCATCACTGTGTCCACAGCAGAGGAGAGGATGCCAAATTACTGTACTTTTGATGCATGAATTATTAAGAGACCTACCTGAGAGTGGACCATGATGTGTCATCTATTTTAAAGGCTGGCACAGAACCAGCGTGGGCCTGAAGGCACAGAGCCACCCAGTTGTCCTGTCTAGCTTTGGAGAAATGAACCACTTAGTTGTTTGTAGGTTATTATCGTGTTGCTGTGTGAACCACGTTAACATCAACAAATCCTAACCACATCAATTTTGAGACATTAGTGTAATTACTATAAACAGTCCAGCCCATCACAGAGGCGATTACATCCTCCGCTAGCCTCCACTCTGCACTTTGCTGCTTGCTCAGACCAGCAGGAAACACACTGGAGCACAAAGGAAGGTTATGGCCAAATAATGGGATATCCTATGACTGACAGCCATCAGTCCACCCATCAACATGTCCATCTATTGGCTGTCCTGTCAGCAGGGGAAAAACTGCACATTTTTAATAACAATATGTATTTTTTCTGCAGCCATAGCCTTTGTTCAGGTTACATAATCACATGAATATTCAGTGATGAATGCATTTCCTGTTTTCTCAGCTGACACTCGATTAGGACTAAGTGCAGAAGGAGCTCCAGCAGCATTAGACCGTGTGCAATTCCCGTCCTGTTCAGAGTGCAGGACGGTGACAATAACGTGACCTAGTGTTCTCCACTGAATGGTCAGCGCTGTGAGGAAGAATGATTTCCGTTTTCCAGGCCACGTATTGCTGTTATTGATGTCTCTGTTGTTAATAAATGTAGGGCATTGTTGAATGATGGTTGCATAAGTGTGGACAGAGTCCAGGAGGAAATGGACGTGTGTGTGTGTGTGTGTGTGTGTGTGTGTGCGTGCGTGCGTGCGTGCATGTGTGTTAGGCATTTATCTGTGATGGTTCAGGTTAGGGTAAGGCTGGCAGACATTAGTAGAGTCCTGTTTGGCTGATGACTGTAATTTTAATACACTCTCTCGTTTAGCTCTAACTGTGTCTGTCTGCTGTTTGGTGCTGAGCAGGGAGCGTGCCTTGGCTTTATCAGAGGTTCTTTTTAGTTGAAAGTCTCTCCACTGGTCTTACTCTGTTCTGCTTGTAACACTCATCCACTGGAGTAGTGGATATTGGCTGTTGCATTTCCTCCGACATGTTTGTTGTAGTCACCCTGCTTCTTGTTCTGTTTAGAAAGGCTCACTACCACCACCCACTTGCTGTGGAGTGTCTGTGCTATTCCCTCAGCATTTTTGTGAACACAGATGTGATGGTACTTTCAGGCTGCACATTTGGAGAACGGTGACCACTTCAGAAAAGTAGGCTGTAGCGGCCGAGGCAGGAATTAGGGTGGCTGTTTTTCTAAGAATATTCTTCTCGTGTATTTAAAAGTGACATAGTTTTGCTTCAGTATAAGGACAGGGCTTTAACCTTTGACATTTCAGAGCTGTTGGAACACACAAATAGCTCAGTGGTTTGCTTGTTATTCGATAATGTTTCATGACATGTGGGCACCACCTGCCAGGCTCTGTGTTTCTCTGGGCCCAGCACCCTGCTGCTGATCATCCATTAGTCCGACCGTGCCAGTGGTTTTTTGATATATTTACATGCCACAGCTCACTGGTTTGTGGAGGTTTACTGCTCTTATACTGCGTAGGTTCATTTGTGCTTTCATGTGGGTGCCAAACCATGCAGTGTGTGCATGTTTCATGAATGCAAATTGGGTTTTCTTATTTTTCTTATAATCGGCTTTAAAAACAAATTCAAGAGGGAAAATACAAAAAAACAGACTTGAATAAGGCCTGATGTTAACACCAATGAAGAATTGATGGTAACTAAATGTTGACGTGTTTCTTTAGGGAGTGGATATGGTTGGGGGGGGAGTCCTCACGAGTATGAAATAAGAAAAGTGTGTGCGTATGTGTGTGCGTATGTTTGAATAAGTGAGGGAGTTAGAGAGTGAGAGAGTCAGAGGAAAAGCAGCAGGATAGTGTGCAGAGTGACAGACAGGGGGTGGAGGGAGGACAGGCGGAGAGCTCTGTGGGGCAGTCCTTGAGCCGGTCTCTCCCTTTGAACCTGTGGATCCCGCTCCTACCTGGCCATGTCATCTGGCCTGCGCAGGAAGTGGAGGAACACGGTGCGAGCACTCAGGACTCTCCGTGGGACGGGAGCAGGAGGAGGTGGAGGAGGCGCTGTGAGTCTGCTGTTATTTTTAGTCTCTCCTCCCTCCTGGGGCTAGGCTAATCCGCCGCTGCACAGGCTTATCCAGATTGGAGGTAGGACACGGAGGCAGAAAGGTTAAGCACTTGCTCCTGTGGGAAGCCCGCTTTGGTTGTGATGCCGTGCAAACTACCCAAACTGAGCCAGACCATGTTGAAGCAGGATCAGGGCTGTGGGTTTGACAGGGCAGGGGGACCGTGGCCGCTCCGCTCACATGAGCTCTGAAGAAGCTTTGCTAGCCATGAGTCCAGAGTGGCTGCCGACTGGCTGCTGCGCCGCCTACCCCAGCTGGCAACGCTGCTGGCAGGCCAGGACGGACAAGATTGGTGCTTCAGATGGTTGCAGGGAGAGGGGAGGCAGTGGCAGCGGTGGGGGGGCCAGGATCCAGCTGAGGGGGCTGGACACTGAACAGCTGAAAGGCAGCCTGGTGGTCCTCTACGCACCTGCTGGGAACTCCTGTCTGCTCAGATTGGTGGGACATGCAGGGATGGATGGATGAATGGATAGATCGTAGAGAGAAGTGTGTGTCTGCTGCTTCTAAAATCTTTAATTGAATTGAATGCTTTGATTTTAATGTGTTAAGGACATTTGACATGATGCATATCTGTCATGTATTTGCGATGCTGACAGCATTAAGTTATCTCATATTTGCAGCTTGGTGGTGAATCAGCTGAAAGACTCAACCTTTAGAAATCTATGAATTGTGAGTGTGTGTGTGTGAGATGGGACACAGCACTAGCTTTTTGCATTATTTCTTTGATGGATTGCCTCTGTTGTTTTAGATTGTGTATTGTGGTTTGCTTTGTGTGCTGTGTTGTGCTTCTAACCACTGAACCTAAACTAAGTGAGCTAAATAAGAGATTTATCAAACAGAGAAGATGTAATGCTGAAGTCTATTCATCAGTGAAATAGCTCATTTCTTTCTAAAAAAAAAAAAAAAAAGTCAGATTCTGTATAATTAGCAAATACTTAATGCAGAGCAGTTTTCGTGTTAATGTCACTGATGAATTTAAGTGATTTTTTTTCCTAAAATGCTGTCTTTTCACCTCACCTCTTTGACATCCTCATGCTAGAATACATTTCTGTAAATCTGCCACTAGAATTAATCTAAGTAATTAAAAAAAAATCCTTACGATACCAATCAAAAGGCCCAATAGGACAAACAGTATATTCAACATAATGAAGCTGTCATGCTTTGATGTTTTCATGTACCTGAAGATTGCTTGAGCAGAGCCAAGTGTTAGAAAGCTGTGAGCGAGCCGTGAAAAGCTGATGAACTATTGATGAGTGCTGCTGACTTCGCCAACTGGCTCCAAGTGCTACCTGCGCACTTTGCCTACATGCCACTCTGATGTGCTGTATCTGCGCCTGTGTGTGTGTGTGTGTGTGTGTGTGTGTGTGTGTGTTTTATGACAGAGAGGCAGTGAAGCAGGGTGCTCTGACACAGAGTGATGTTCAGTGATGTTTACATCAGTTGGTGGCATTTCACTGTGATTAGACGGCAGAGTGAGAGCTGTGTGTTAATGTGTGGTTTCGTCTGCAGAAGAGACAGAAAGACATGAATTTGTAAATGTCAGTGCCATGCACGTACAAATACTAGTGTTGTTACAATACCAACATTTTGATTTAGATACAAATACTGAATTTAGTATCAGGTACTCAATACTTAAACGATACTTGAACCTGAAATGATACGGATTCAGTACTCGATACCTAATAGTACTAAGCAGTAGTAGGTTTCACGTGAACTCTGGAATTGAAACAAGAGGTCCGACAAGAAACGTGAAACCCACAGAGTGAATAAAATACATTTACAACGAGATCTTCACTATTTGATTTTCATTTCATACATATCAGGGCAGATTGCTAATCTGTGGTTATATTTATTGGGTCAAATGTTAACATGTATTACACACCTGCCCTGCACAATGCACTCATATTATTCTCTGAATAGTTCCAATATGACAAACCATGATTCTACCCACTCAGACATTAGTCCAGCAGCCTAATCACATTTTGAATTCAGGGGCATTATGTTCACTGTAGGCGATGCTCTGTTTTCTAAATTCTGTTCTGTCTGACACTATAAAGCCACCATAGTGAGTTGTGAAGTGACATGTAGCTAGTAGCCCTATGCTAATTAGCTATGTAACCATTTTAAAAAACACCTAAATGAGACCGTCAAATACCTGTGGTTTAATACATTTGTTGTTTTTAAACCCACATTTTCTAATATGCTTGTCATGTTATTTGAGCAGGCCTGACATTGATACACTGTACTACTGATATGCTCCACATCTCTCATAATGTCGTGTTTTGTACTCCATAGAGGGGTCTTGGTGTCTGTCATTCAGGTACTTGGCGAGGTTTGAAGGGTTTCCTCCCTTGCGTGACGTTGTTTTATAGCACTTTTTGCGTACAGGCTTCGTTATGTCTCTAACTCTGTAGGCAAGGTAATCCCACAGTAGACATCAGCAGGCTTTTTGTTAACAGGGTGTGGAGGCTATTATTTCTGAAGATGGCATGCTGTTAATGTCAGCACTAGACCTGTTGAGGCAGAGCATTGCTTCTTTCCCTCAACCAAAGCTGAGGCTCACGCCGCACACACACACAGGCGCGTGTCCCCTGACCATGAACCATATGAGCGCCTGACTCGGCCGTCTTGCTAACACTGCCAGCTGGTGAAGATTCAGACTCAGGCAAATTGTAAATTTCATATTCGTCCTCCTCATCCATCATCACTTGCACTGGAGACGCATTTGACCTACACCAAGTACCGAACATTGGGAAATTCAAATATTGTAATATGAAAACGTACCTAAATTTTGGTATGCCATGCAACAGTAACAGTAACCAACAGCAAGTGCTTTGACATAAACTAATATCCTAATCCAGTCCATTTTAGCCAAGAAGACCTTCCTCGGATGGTTGGAGTAGATGAAGAGTTTTGTGTTTGTTTTTGCAGCCAACCACTGAGAAATTGGTGTGTGTTGCTTTTAATGTTATCTTCCATATCTGTGTTACCAAAGTCAGTGTTATAGCTGATATGTAGGAAATAGTACTTAGTGGGAGTAACTCCAGTTCTATGAGTGCGTGTGTAGCCCTCTACCTGCATGTTATTGCAGTCACGGTAAAGCACAGTATTTTTAACATGCTAAAACATTTACCACAGTAGTGACAGTATTACAGAGGTCTTGGCAGAATGTGACAAAGGTGACGGTGAAGAGACGGGTATCGCGCCAACCTCTCTGTCGTATTTAATCGTTTTAAGTTTGAGGACTTGTTCTCCTGTAAATTCCCTTACATTCCACCACTCACAGCTGTGCTGTGTTCAGGCCACAGGAGCTGATTGTGGCCAATTTAGACAATGCTTGCAATTCCATGAGGCTCGACAGTGCGTTTCAGAAGCATCCCATAAGCAGCTCTCCTCTCTGCTCTGTGGACCATACCAGCCTAGTCTATTTGTGACGGACTGTTGCACAAAGCTGATCGAGCCTGGCAGGAAGTCAGACAGGGACGGCATAGAGAATCACTCTGTGTAGACTCCCAATTGTATATCAACAATAAACACAATTAAAATTGACAAAAATAGACATTCTGTTAAGTTAAAGCCAGCTTTACTGTCTGCCTCAAAGTTAGGCCTTGACCACACGTTCTTTAAAACAGATGCTTTCCTCCATTTAAAGAAATATTTATCACATCAACAATACATCAAACACCAAGAATAATCTTATCATCTGCAGGGAGCTAATTTTCTTTGAAAACTCAAACAATTGCAGCTATTATTTATTGATGTGTACTTAATACCTTTCTGGCACACGGCCTAGCAGTGCTTACCAAATGTAAACTGACCTGTAATCCACCATTGTTTCAGCCGCTCATTACACACGGCAACAATGCACTGTGTGCAACTGGGGTCATGATATCATCATTTCACAAACACTTCGTTTTATATGAGCACATGGAAACACAGAAACAGAAGTTTGGAAAAATCTGCACTAAGAAGGTGATAAAATCTTCATATCTCTGTGGTCAAGGCTTTAGTCCAGGACTACAACAAGTAGGGCTGCTGTGAGAAAAGTAGGAATTTCTCTCCAAGTAGTAGTTACAGAGCAGACAGATTTTTTTCAGCCTTTTAATCCAATAAACTGTGGGTAAGACAAAGTTGGATTACAGCACACAGCAATGAGTTAATCAGAGATACGTTTTCTGTTTGTCAGGCATCAATATGTCTGACTGTGATTCAGTCCAAAACAAAGGCCGCTGACTGACATGTTGGATGTAATACAGTACTGACAGTGTGCAGTAATTCAGCTCTCTCCTTACGTCGTGATGTTGGTGACAGTGATGTCAGCTGTTAACAGTGATGTCACTGTTTTCAGCTGTTGTTCAGTCTCTCTTCAAATAGCAGAAACTAGCATATTACGTTTTCATGACAGCAAGCTTATTTTACAAACAGAAAAGAGTCATTTTCTGCACACAGTGAGGCTGTTTGTGAAGGTGTCAAGTAGCGCCTGTGCTAAAGGATTCACCAAGTGAATAGCATCCAATGTAGTATACTATGGAGCAGCAATGACATGGTCCCCCACTGGCCCTTCTGTCCTCTGCTATTGTCTCTCATTCACGGCTCTTGTTAGAAGCAGCTGAAGTTGAGCAGAGCTGCCTGCCTCAATCAGTGTCATCAGGGCTCAGCACAAACATCATCTTATTTGGTGTGTGTGTCTGTGTGTGTGTGTGAGAGAGAGAGAGCACTGAGGTGGAAAGGGATGAAGGCAGATGTCTGCTCGAATAGTTGTCCAATTAAAATTATACACCAGCCAGGCAGAGAGACACACAGGACAACATGCAGGCTGCTGTTATTGACATTATACCGACTGTTCTTTCACAGAGGTCAGTTCCCACACCCACACACACCCTTTTCCTCTGGTGTGTGTGTGTTTTGTAGTCAAACGCATCAAGAATACACTGATAATACAATAGGTTCAGTTTTCCCTGATGCTTGAAAGCCAGTTCCACACTTGGTCTCACGTGTTACTCGTGCATGTTAGCCTCCTGCATGTTGTTGAAGCGACAGTCTGATGTGCCTACAGACTGATGTTGCCACATTGTTTTGCAGACAATTTTTGCACCCAGAAATGTGTTTACAATCAAATACATTAAAAATATGGTGATAATACAATGGGTTTGGTCATACCTCATGCTTGAAAGTCAGTTCCAGACTCACACAACAGGACAAAATGACAATGTATTTGCTCTACCTGTAGTTTGGAGTATTTGAGAGGAATCTAAACATGATCAACTAGACCTATTAGAGAGTGAGAAAGGTTGCTTGTAGGGCTGGGCGATATGGCCAGATTCTTCTATCATGGTATAATTTTATGTCACAGTAATGGTATATGTCATGGTTTAGTGATTGTTATATTAATTAAGAAGTGGTTTAAAGTAAACATATTCTATCATACTTCATCACATTTGATTAGTTTCTTCTTTCATTTGGAACTTCCATATGTGACGTGTGTGCACGAAACTGAACCCAGGAGCGGAAACGGAAAAGGTTGAACAAAGATTTATTTTCAACAGGGGCAGGGAGTGCACAAATAACAACAAAAAATCCAAAAGGGCTGGAGAGTGCTGGGCTGTGTGGGAGACGGGAGGCACTGGAAAAGAAGAGGAGAGACACGAGTTAGACACAAATTAAGCAGTTGTCACAAGAGAGGGAATATCAACTTTTCACAAGAAAAAACCAAGCCAGCAGATACCACGCAAGCTATCAGGATACTCTGGCGCCGAGGAGTGTCTCTGCAGGCCTTAAGAAGGGACACTGATGGTAAAGCAGGAACAGGTGTGTTCAATCACTCCTCAGCGCAGCAGGGGGGAAGGGTGCCTCAGGAAGAGCAGGTGACAAGTTAGCCCACAACAACCCAGCCAGGAACCAGTGTCACCAAAATAAAAGTCCATGAACCTACCAAAATAACAGCCCAAAGCATACAAACCACAACAGTACCCCCCCCTCAACGAACGCCTCCAGGCGTTCTACCAGGCTTGTCAGGATGAGCAGCATAGAAGTCCCGGAGAAGAGAGTCGTCCCCTGGAAATCCACGACCTTTCCTCGGGACCATACCCCTCCCAGTCCACGAGGTACTGGAACCCCCGACCCCGGGGGCGGACGTCCAGAATCCGAGACACCGTGAAAGCAGGGTGACCGTCGACCAACCGGGGGGGTGGCGGGGTGACGGCTGGAGGGGAGAGCTCACTGGTGTGGACAGGCTTCAGCAGCAACACGTGAAACGAAGGGTGAATCTTCATAGACTCAGGCAACTTGAGTCTCACAACAGAAGGATTAATGACTCTCAGGATCTCAAATGGGCCCACAAAGCGCGGAGAGAGCTTACGTGACTCGACGTCCAGGGGAAGGTCACGTGACGACAACCACACCTTCTGGCCCGGACGATACTCAGGGGCAGTAGAACGGTGAGTGTCGGCAAGCCGCTTGTTCTTCTCTGCAGTACGCAGGAGCGCCGCCCTGGCGGATTTCCACACCTCTCGCAACCTCCTCAAATGCTCACTGACCGAAGGGACGGCTACTGTCGACTCCTGCTCGGGGAAAAGGGGTGGTTGGTAGCCCAAGCAGCACATGAATGGAGACATACCTGTGGCTGAGCACACGAGGGAGTTATGAGCGTACTCAATCCAAGGGAGCTGTGAACTCCAGGAAACCGGATGATGGGCGGCAACGCAACGCAGGGCAGCCTCCAGACTCTGGTTGGCCCGCTCTGTCTGGCCGTTAGTCTGGGGGTGATAACCAGAAGAGAGACTAGCAGTGGCCCCCACAGCCCTGCAGAACTCCCGCCAGACTTGAGAGGCAAACTGGGGACCCCGGTCAGACACCACATCGAGAGGGAGACCATGCAACTTGAATACATGGACAGAGAGGAGGTGAGCAGTCTCTAGGGCAGAAGGTAACTTAGGGAGGGGCACGTAATGAACTGACTTGGAAAAACGATCAATGATTGTGAGAATTACTGTGTTACCTTCAGACGGGGGTAGACCGGTCACGAAATCCAGGGCGATGTGGGACCAGGGACGACTAGGCATGGGTAACGGGCGTAACAGTCCCGCTGGGGGCTGATGAGATGTTTTACCACGGGCACAGACAGAGCAGGCGGCGACGAATTCTCGTGTGTCCCGGTACATCTTGGGCCACCAGAAACTCTGGCGGAGGAATGCAAGGGTCCTGTGGAAGCCGGGATGACAAGTGAGTTTGGACGAGTGAGCCCACTGGAGGACCTGGGACCGGTCCTGTGGAAGCCGGGATGACAAGTGAGTTTGGACGAGTGAGCCCACTGGAGGACCTGGGACCGGACAGAATCCGGAACAAACCTCCGGTTGGGGGGACCTGTACCGGGATCTGGCTGCTGTACTTGAGCCTCTTTGACGACGGACTCGATCTCCCAGGATGCCATGCCTACAAAGCAGGAAGGAGGGAGGATGAGGTCAGGACTCTCCGAGTCTAAGGGAGGGGCGTGAAGCCGTGACAAGGCGTCTGGCTTTGTGTTACGTGAACCTGGGCGGAAGGACAGGGTAAAATTGAAACGGCTCAGGAACAGCACCCATCTGGCCTGGCGGGAATTAAGCCTCTTGGCGGAACGAAGATAGGCCAAATTCTTGTGATCTGTCCATATCAGAAAAGGAACAGAAGTGCCCTCCAGCCAGTGCCTCCACTCTTGCAAAGCCCACACCACAGCCAGCAACTCTCTGTTACCCACGTCGTAATTCCTCTCTGCTTGAGACAGACGACGGGAAAAAAAAGCACAGGGGTGAAGTTTGTTAGTTTGAGGATCTCTTTGCGACAACACAGCACCAGCTCCGGTGTCGGAGGCATCCACCTCCACCACAAACTGCAGAGAGGAGTCAGGGTGCTTAAGGACGGGGGCTGAGGTGAATAACTCCTTAAGCCGGGTGAAGGCTTGCTGAGCCTCCGGAGACCACCGGAAGGGGGAGCTAGTGGATGTGAGTTTGGTCAGGGGGGCTGCCACCTTGCTGTAGTCCCTAATGAACCTCCTGTAGAAATTGGCAAAGCCAAGGAATCTCTGGAGCTCCTTGCGGGTGGTAGGGATGGGCCAATCGGTAACTGCTTGAATCTTAGCTGGGTCTGGTTGAAGTTGGCCCCTGGCAATGACATAACCTAGGAAACCCACGGAGGCTGAATGAAACTCACATTTCTCTGGCTTCACATATAACTTGTTCTCAAGAAGCCTCTGGAGAACAAGACGAACATGCTGTCTGTGTTCGTCCAGGGTGCGGGAAAAAATCAAAATGTCATCAAGGTAAACAAACACAAACCTGTTTAGCATGTCACGCAGCACATCATTGATGAGGGCCTGGAAAACCGCGGGGGCATTAGTGAGTCCAAATGGCATTACCAAGTATTCAAAATGGCCCAGGGGGGTGTTGAAAGCTGTTTTCCACTCATCCCCCTCTTTAATCCGGATGAGATGGTAGGCGTTCCTGAGGTCGAGCTTGGTGAAGATGGTAGCGGAACACAGGGGCTCGAAAGAGGGGTCGATGAGGGGGAGAGAGTACTTATCCTTGATGGTGATGTCGTTTAGACCACGAAAGTCAATACAGGGGCGTAGGGAGGAGTCTTTCTTTTTCACAAAAAAGAAGCCTGCCCCCAAGGGCGAGGACGAGGGGCGGATGATACCTGAAGCCAGTGAGTCTTGGATGTAGGACTCCATAGCCTCCTTCTCCGGGCGAGACAGGTTGTACAGACGACTGGAGGGAAGGGGCGCTCCAGGGAGGAGGTCTATGGAGCAATCATAGGGACGATGTGGGGGAAGGGAAAGGGCTAGCTCTTTACTAAACACCGGAGCCAGGTCGTGATACTCGGAAGGAACTGAGGAGAGGTCCGGGGGAGGCGGAGGAACCACAGGAGGGCGTGTGGCGAAGGGGTTGGCTGAACGAAGGCAATGGGAATGGCAATGGGGGCTCCAGTTGGTTATACTGGAGGTCTTCCAGTTAATTTGGGGGTTATGCAGGAGTAACCAGGGGAGCCCGAGAACCAGGGGAACATGAGGGGAAGGAATGACAACCAGTTGCAGGTCTTCCCTGTGGTTACCAGAAACAATGAGGGTGACAGGGGCAGTGCGAAACTTAACTTCAGCTATCAATCTACCATCTAGTGCAGTGACATTCTTGGGAGAATCAAGGGGCTCTAAAGGGAGGTTGAGTTGGGCTGCCAGTTCTTCATGGATGAAGCTCTCATCCGCTCCAGAATCAATTAAAACCTTTAATGGCAGCGACTCTTTACCCCAGAGAAGGCAGGAGGGAACAGTTATGCGTGCAGGAGAGCTTGTGACTGAGGAGGTTTGGCTCACCAGGGCGCTCTCTTCTACTGGTGAGCCCGGTCTCTTTAAGGTCTGGGGGCAGGAGGCAATGAAGTGGCCCGCCTGGCCACAATAGATACAGAGCCGTTGGTTGAATCTCCGCTGACGTTCACTGGGATGCAAGCGAGCCCGGCCCACCTGCATGGGTTCCTCCGAGGATGGACTGGGGAGTGAGGGAGCCAGAGAAGACGGAAGGGGAGTACTGTGATGAACTGGCGGACCTGAAAAAGGAGCTGGCCTGTGGCCTCTAGTTGGGCTGGACTGAGCTCTCTCCCTCCGCCTCTCCCTAAGCCTATTATCAATGCGAATAGCCAATGAAATTAAAGCCTCTAGTGAATCGGGCTCATCCCTGGAAGCTAACTGATCCTTTAGCTCACCAGAAAGGTTTCTAAGAAAAATCCCCATTAACTCATGCTCCCCCCACCCACTCTCTGAGGCTGCAATTCTAAAATCAATGGAAAATTCTGCCACTGATCTAGAACCCTGCACGAGAGAAAATAGGCGTTTAGCAGCTTCCTGTCCCTGCAAAGGGTGATCAAAAATTCTACACAGCTCTTTGGAAAAATTAACAAAAGTGGAGAGAGTGGGAGAACCCTGTTCCCACAGAGCTGTGGCCCATTGAGCAGCTCTACCCCTGAGCAGGTTAATAACATAAGCAATCTTAGCTCTGTCAGAAGGATAACTAAGGGGCTGTTGGTCAAACACTAAAGAGCAACGTAAAACAAAGCTATTGGCCCCTCCAATCTCACCAGTGTAGGGCTCAGGAGTGGGGACAAAGGGCTCTTGGTGTCTGCCTGAGAGTGGAGAGGATGGTGCAGGAGGGGGAGGGGGTGTAGTACTCACGGTGGCGTGTTCAGTGGAGACGCTGTGATCAGGGGGAATGAGCTGTTCTGAGAGGTTGGAGACCTGGTTGCTGAGGGTCTGGAGTGATTCCATGATACCTTGTAACATATTCTCATGTTGTCCCAGCCGAAGTCCTTGTCTGGCAATTGCAGATCTTACCGGATCCGAATCCGCTGGGTCCATGCTGGCCAGAGTATTCTGTGACGTGTGTGCACGAAACTGAACCCAGGAGCGGAAACGGAAAAGGTTGAACAAAGATTTATTTTCAACAGGGGCAGGGAGTGCACAAATAACAACAAAAAATCCAAAAGGGCTGGAGAGTGCTGGGCTGTGTGGGAGACGGGAGGCACTGGAAAAGAAGAGGAGAGACACGAGTTAGACACAAATTAAGCAGTTGTCACAAGAGAGGGAATATCAACTTTTCACAAGAAAAAACCAAGCCAGCAGATACCACGCAAGCTATCAGGATACTCTGGCGCCGAGGAGTGTCTCTGCAGGCCTTAAGAAGGGACACTGATGGTAAAGCAGGAACAGGTGTGTTCAATCACTCCTCAGCGCAGCAGGGGGGAAGGGTGCCTCAGGAAGAGCAGGTGACAAGTTAGCCCACAACAACCCAGCCAGGAACCAGTGTCACCAAAATAAAAGTCCATGAACCTACCAAAATAACAGCCCAAAGCATACAAACCACAACACCATACAAACAAAAGCACCTGTCTCACCTCAGACAACACTTGTGTTTAAAAACAAAAGACTCAAAAAAGTAAGGGCAGCTTTCGTTTAAAATGTAAGCTCAAACGTTTCAAATGAGAACAACAGAAATGCAACAGAGGTGCATTGTCTCTACCAACAGTCGCTCTCTCGTCATGTTAGCACCTGGTAAGCACTTCTGCTGCCCAAGTCTCGTGACCTTGCAAGGCAGCTGGCTTGCTACATCCCACTGAGTATATAACAGAGACACTAAAGCAGTTTTCTCATATGAATCCGGACAGTCCACCCACAGAATCAGGTCCAGACATTGTCCAGAGTTGCCCTTTCACACATGTAGTACGTTTGTTCGTGTGATGATTTTTTATTTTCACTTCTTGCATAGTTATCAGTGCTTCATGTGTTCAGACATGTCAATGAAAGAGTGGAAAACAAAATACAGGCAAGCAGAAAAGAGTGTGAAGCAGCTACATTATGTGCAATGCAGTCGCCACGGCCACTCCACGCCGTGTAGCTGGGCAGCAGTTCATCCACTGTGAATGACCGTGTGTAAACAGATTAAAGAATAGCACCTGCTTTGGAAATGATATTACCAAACCATCGCATAGTGCCATCATACCGCCCAGCCCCAGACACTGCAGGGCAGGGCTTCTCAGATCCATCTGTAGCTGTACAGTGTGTTTTGTATTGAGCGCTGGCGGCCTCCATGGAGATCTGACCATTTTCTACTCAAATCTCTAGTTATCATTATGCATTATATACATGGATATATAAAATTTTAAAGTTGACACCCATGGTGTGTGCTTTTGTGTTGGCCCTTGGACTCATGGTTGATGAGTCCTGCCACCTCATGTAATGAACGGGCTGCAGTGTGTTATGAAGTGTGAGGTTTTTTCAATGAAATTCATTTTGTATTGATCAGGCTCTTGTTAGAGATGTTGAATATGCAGTGTTACTGGAGATCGTTCACTGGGATCCTCAGTGGTCTTAATGTGGCTGCTCCCTGTTCTTGGCATTGTTGTCATGGTGACATTAACAGCTGGAGAGAGAGCTGTGTGTTACTGCTGCACAGTTCACACATTAACGTCACACCAGACAGTTTGCCATCCGCTCCGACACGGCAGAAGGAGAACGTTTGCTGTTTCCACGCAGCAGCTTCAGAGGACGCGTTTGGCCTCAGACTCCAGGCTGCTGCTTTCCTCTGAGGTGGATGTGTTGGTGTTGGTCTTCTTGGGTTTTGCAGCTTCCACTGAGGATGAGGTAATGTCCTCATGTCTCTGGTCCAATTCAAAGACCCTCTGTCTCTTTCTCGGTCCGTCACTATATTTGGTGCTTGTCCTCTCAGTCCCCTTCACCCTGGCAACCTCCTTCGAGGGTTCAGGCTCCAAAGTGCTGTCTCTTTGTGGTGTCCTCTCTGTCTCTGGAGGCGTTTCTTTTTCTGGCCCCGTGCTTCCAGAGCCAAACTCGCACACCCTTTTCTTCTTCTGTGGTGTAATACCTGTCAGCATTATCTTTCTTTCTCCATTCCTGGTCCTGGTAGAGACATCACTGGGCTCTGTGCTGCTCTTAGTTTCCATAAATGAGACAAAATCCGTGTTTACTAATGTACTGTCCTCAAGTACAATTTGAAGTTCTTTATTGTACTGCTAATAGACTACATTTATGTGACAGCTACAATCACTGGTTTCCAGATTTTACACAAAACATATAATCCAGTGATATGAAATGTTGGTGTAGGCAGTGGCAGAAGTACACAGATCCTTTAGTTGAGTAAAAGTAAAAAAATCTTCCATTAAAAATATTCCGGTAAAAAATACCTGCTCTCCAAATTAAGTTTAAACACTTTTCTGGAGGATTACCAGCTCGATGTACATTTCTCATACTGTTTTTCTTATACTATTATGTAGGCTATTTCATATTTATTGTTACTAAAGTCTTAACATGTGAGCAGGATTGAACTACTCATTACTCATCAGTGTAACAACCATCCATCTTACTGTTTACGTTTTGTACCAATATGTAAAATCTCAGTAGAAACATCATTGAAATGCTGTTTACATCTGAGATATGTTAATAATGATCTGATGATGTTGTCTAATAAAGTAACACTCTGACAGGAACCATCCTGTGTCATGAGTACTTCAGCTTTTCTTTGCTGATGACACATGCAGAACATTCAGAGTGCAGTGTTTTTACACTGTGGTGTCTGTATTTTTACTTCAGTCAAGGATCTGAGTACTTCTTCCACAAATGGGATTACCTCCGTGTGGAACTGCAGGTGTTTTCCAGAACTTCTCACTTACATATTCTCCCAGAAGCTGGAGGATGAGCAGTTTTAAACCCCTGTGCCCTGTCACCATCCATGTTGAACTAGGTGTAAACATGATTACTGGACAGTAAAGTGCGAACAAACACGTGTGCAGCATGCACACGGTTAGTGTATGAAATGTACGTAGACACAATAATAGAGAATCTACATACTTAGATGTCGTGTGTATGTCTTGGACTGAAACATCAAAAATCATCATCAAACCAAACTGTTTAACATTAGAATTAAATCTGCTGATCATTTTTCAAAACAAGTTCATGAACATTTGTGCCACAAATAGTCCATTGGAGGCAAAACTGAAGCAGAGCCAATACCTTGTGGACTGCAGACAGTTGTGTTGCAGTAGTTTAACAGTGGGCTTCTGGGGTTAATCCCTCCTCTAGCTGACTTATCCCTTGTGTCTGTGACAATCTGATGAGTCTTCATTCCTCATACCGTGTTAATGTTGTGTAAGCCAATGGAAGATCCTCTGAAGGCTCTGTGACAAAACATTTATTTCCCTCCGCAGAGACACAGAGCAGGATACATCTCAGCAAACCTGCTGCAGGCTCTACCTGCAGTGAAAACCTTGAACACAAATCTAAAATTGATGTTTTGTTTAAGTTTTGTTCATGAGAAGACATGTAGCTGACTGTCACAAACTCCCCCCTTCAGCAGCTCAGCCACAAGTGATGAGTGAGCACTTGCTGTAATCTCCCCTCATTTATGTGAATGATGTGTCAGAACACATCAGGCATGATGAACTTCTGCTGTTGTTGTGGAGTGGACAGTTACTGACATTCAGCCAGAGGTAAATCTGGCTTTGTATATGATAATCACCTGCTATCATGCAGCCTGTGACAACACCACATGGACCCTTTAAAGAGGGCTTCATGTGTGGATTTTTGATTTGACCTTTGTGCTCTCAAACAGAGAAGATGGCCCCCGCTTTACTTTGAGCAAAATCCCACTGGTCTCCTGTTATATGATACAGAGCAGCGCTCACACTGCTGCATGGACGTGTGGAAAAAGACGTTGTCATTGTCAGTAGTTCTGTGACAGAGTTTGACAGAAAAGAATTACTGAGCGTCGGATCATTTTCCTCTTCTGTAAATATGTTTCCTGCTCTAAATCCTCTGCCAGAGAGTCCACATTGTCTGCATAAGGAAACGCACATGGAAATCTGGTCATGGGAACAAATACTTGAATTAAACACTCATGTACTAGGGCTGCTTGATTATGCCAAAAATAATTATTATTTTGTTATTACTGAGCTCATGGTTATTCAGCAAGATCACTCACTGAATTTGGAAAGATGAATTTATTGAACCTTTTTAAAAATCTTCTTTTTCTGTTTCTCTCAACTGAAAAACAAATACAAAAATGCATATATCACAGTTGTATCTTATAAGATACTTAAATCTTATAATCCTCTCATCTAATAAATTCTCTGGACAGTCTATCAAGAATGAGTTTATGGATAAAGCAGCTAGATAGGAATGTCTCTTTTTGGTTGCAGCAGATTAAATACCTGACAAACAAATACAGTGATGGAGAAATCCACATATGCCATTTAAAACTTCTTCTCAGTGATTTGCAGTAAATCCCACGATGGCTGAACATGTCCAGAGTTATTAATGGATGTCAGTATATAAGGCATGGCAGAATCTCTGGGGTAGATTCAGTTATTTATAAATAAATAAACATTTATGCATCTAGTCTCTCAGTGTACATCGTCATGTCCCACATGTACTGTGTGCATAATTCATGGAGAGGAGTCTGCTGTGAGTCTGAAAAAGCTTTGTGAAAAGTCTGTATGGTATCAGATGATTCTTTGCTACAACTTATGATACTGAATTCATTGTGTAGCTGGTGCTGACGTGCTGACTAACCGTGTTGTGTGTGTGTGTGTGTGTGTGTGTGTGTGTGTGTGTGTGTTTCCTACAGAGCTCAGGGACAGAAGAGATGGTGTGGGAGCAGTACACAGTCACTCTACAGCGGGTGAGTTCAGCCTCTGCCTGTGCTTTAAAACAGGAGACATCCACCTGTCTCATCATCAGCCTGAAGCTTCTGGGAACTATAATCTGCATCCGTCAGACAAAAATTCTGATCTTGAACATGATAAAACATTAAACTCTTCATTACTTTTTTGACAGAAAAAGTTCTATCCATTTTATCATTTATCAATAGGTCTGTCAGTCTCTTGTGTGTGATACATCAGTTTTTAGTCCCTCATTTAACAACAGTGTGTATTAGAGGAGGAGGTCTTAGCAAGCGAGATTAAATCCCTGCTCTTCAAACATGTAGTGTATACAGTGAAGTGTGGAGTAACTCCCATCACTCTTTCCACATTTGAACTTTTATGCTGCCATGTGTTAACAGTCTGTGAAATTTTCACATGAACTACAGTTGAAGTTAAGTTTAACTGTCTTCCTTTCTGAGCACATAGCGTTGTAATCATTTACTTTAGCTCTGACGTTACCAGAGTCAGTAAAAAGGATGCTATCACCAGTGATTTGCTGAACTGTTTCCATATCTGGACATCCAGTTCACTTCACTGTCAACACATCAGGGACCTTTACTTCCTTCCTTCAAAATGAGATTTCGTGCTTCAGCAACTCTAAATTACAAAAAACAAAATTAACTAAATTAACTTACAAAAAAGGCTCCTTGTTTTCCTTTTTGAGTGTATACCACCACCTGCTGCACGTTTCCTTAAACCTACTTCTCATTTTAATCACCTGTAAAATACCTACTAATGCATTCAAATTTGTGACTATGTTTACATGTACCATGTGTGTATTTGCAACAATTACCTGTAATACAAGCAGACAAAGATTAGTAGTACAACTATAAACGCAAGTGTTTGTTGCATACAATGGCAAAGATCAGAATAACACAGTTTGCAAATGAGACGAAAAATGAAAACATAATTTAAGTTGATAGATTTAAAAAAAAAAAAAAAGAAAGAAAGAAATTCAACAGCCAGACACCAGTAACAGCAGAAGTATTCATGGTCCAGCTCCTCTTCCCTGCCTGCACAAATGGTTGTTGCAGTCGTCATACTGGACCCACGACATCAATCCCCCCCACCTGTCAGGCCTCCTGCACTGGCCACACTGCCACACTGCTGGCTCCCATCTTCTTATTCTCATTCTGACAGAAAAAATCTGAATATTTCCCATGCTGCAGCCTGGATGGCATGACCAGTGACAGTCAATGGCTGCTTGGTCCATAGGGTTCAGGCCACACTTTTCAATCCTTTATCCTCTGGAATGAGTTTCTGAGGACCCTTGAAAACTGGCTCACCACTGACAGATCTCCTGTGAGCACCCAAGAAACTCACATCCAGAGGCTGCAGGATGTGAGAGGTGTGTAGTGGCAGACACAGAAGCACAACCCCCCTCATGCCTCCAGGACCACCTCTAGATCCAGGTGGGATTGTCCATGCATGACAAAGAGCAGAGGGTGCTCCTGTGTGGCAAACTTCAGGAAATACCAGATAAACCACTTCCTAAACAGCTCACTGTCCACGTACCCTGCTGGCAACTGAAATGTAGGCCAAGCTGGTACTGTAATTTAATTTAGTGTTACTTATGCTTCTGCAAAATAAAACTAACTCTGTGGAAATCCCTCTTCTAAGGACAGAATATTGACTCACGGCCACCATCAATAATAACAGAAAAATGTTAACCCTGCACAAAAAGTGCCTCTTCATCCAATGTGTAGCAGATGCCACCCAACTGTGGTGAGGTTAGCAGTCACTGGCACCTCTGTGGTCAAACTAGCCACCCATACTCTGACCTTCATGGTAAAGCCAAGAGCAAGCTGACAGGGAGGGCTAGCGACAGTTTGCAGAGTTTGCAGAGTTAGTACAAGGATAGATGTGACGATGGCTGCCTTTCAAAATAAGGTGTTAACACAGGGTATATACAAAATACATATATGGAAATGTTAAATTAATTCTGACAGTGACTCATATAATTTCAATTAAGAACTCTGACTACATACAGACTCAATCTATCATTTTCACTGTAGTGTTTAAGAGGAATTTAGGAATAAAATATCGATAAAATGTGAGTACGCAGTACACAGTAATGATGAAATGAATAATCTGTACTGTAGATTTGGTTTGGATTAGGTTGTGCATTAATATAGAATGCAGATGCTGAATGAGCACCAGTTAGGGACATGTAATAACAGCACATAGATATTCCATGCAGACAGCATCTGTGTCCTGCTGGTTTTCCTCTCTGGTCTGTAATAGTAGTTTAGTCAGGACCACATGTTTCTGGATTGGAGCCTGGTAATTGGATAACGATTTGTACCTTGTATGGTTTCTTAGCACTGCTCATGGCTCTTGTGAATGTGTACCTGTATTTCCTGTATTTCTGCAAAACACTGCAGTTGAAACGGCGAGCCTGCCCACAGTTAAACCCAACGGTTGCTCCTCTTTCTTTTGTGTTATTGTTGAACTAAGGATTTTTCTGCTGTTTGTGTTTCCTCTGCCACTCTTCCTTATTGTCCTCTTCATGTTTTATGGTGGCTGGCAAACCATGAAGTGAGCCACTATCACCACCCACTGCTGTGGAGTGTTGGTTCTTTCCCCTGGAAACCTTTGTTTGTCCTTGTTGCTTGAAACACAGACATCAGTCCTTTCAGGCTGCACGTTTGGAGAGTGGTCATACCTGACCACTTCAGAAAAATAGGCTGTAGTGGCTAAAACATGAGGTAGGACAGGTGTGGCACATAATTTTTGCTGCTCAGAAATGTAACATTCATTTTTATAGGAAAGAATGTGTTTTTGTACGTTTATTAAAGGGACAGTTTCCCTTTAATCTCTCCATTGTATCCATATATCAATGGAAAAACATATTACACAAATAACAAAAAAAATGTTCATACACTGCAGAACTGTCATTTGTTTGTATATGTTTTCCACTGATCTCTGATTCCCCTTGTGCTGGTGTTTATAGGGTTAGGTGAATGATAATCAGGATGATATCGAGAAAAATCTTGTCTTTGGAAAGGGCCACTCGACAGGATTGCCTATCATCACCATTACACTTTGCACTTTCTATAGATCTCTGTTTTTATATATATCAACATGAAAACAGCTGCATATCAGACATTAAGTCTAAATTACAGCATCATAAAATCAGTTTAGACACAAATGATATTATGGTACTTCCCCTCTCCAGCCCCCCTCTGTCAGTCTGTAATCTAAAGCACAGCTTGAATAAGGTGTCTGGCTTCTCCATCAGCTGGGTCAAATCTGCATCAGGTGGCTTCAAATTTCCATCTCAGTCAATAAAATACTTAAGGATCCGCTTTTGATCCAAACTAAACACTGGAGCTAATTTTACTCTTCAATTACAGACTGTTAAATATGTCTTCCTGTGGAATAAATTACCATTATCTCTTTCAGCCCAGATTTCTACAGTGCAGATAAACATTTTTCTAAAAATAGACCTGTCCTGACCCGAGCTAACCCAGCCTTGTCTTCCTCCACTACTTACATGCACATCAGCAACTCTGACTCTTAGAAGTTATCTTTATGTACAAATAATGTGAAACAGCAAACAATATTTAGAAAGAAATTCCATTTTTTATCAACGTGGTTACTGAGTGAATACCTGCCTGTGGAAACTAAAAGATTTGTCCCAGTTAGTTTTGGACAACTCAAAGCACTTAAAGCCTAACAAATTCTTTGTTCACTCCATTGATATTTTAGCCAATCTTTCCCCATCCTAACCTTAAGCAGTTTTTATAGTAGCCTAATCTTCAGCTCATGTGAGACGCAAACTCCTCTCAGGTGTCAGAGTCTGTGCTCTTTATGCCAGCCATGCATCTCAACCACCTCCCTACAACCTCTGTGCAGCACATGGAGGTGAACCTTTGCTAGTGAGCATAATCGCAGCAGCAGTCATGTTTCCTCTGAAACGACCATGACAGTAGTTAAAACTGTCACCCTAGTTTGGCTCAGTGTTGCTGTGACTCACGTTCTGTCTGAATCCACTGTATGTGCTCATTGATTTCTTTTTCTGTAGGACTCTAAGATGGGTTTTGGCATCGCTGTGTCAGGTGGGCGTGACAACCCCAACATGGACAACGGTGAGACGTCAATCATTGTGTCAGATGTGCTGCAGGGAGGACCAGCAGATGGATTACTCTTGTAAGTCTGTCAAAAAGTGGCCAAATTCCTCCTCAGTGGAAAATGCTTCAACTGCTGCTGTGTAACATTGTTTGGGCTTTTTGCCTGTTTTGGACAGTTTGACAGAGTTCTTGCTGGAAAGTAACTCACAAAAAGGGCTGCAAGAACACAAAAAAGGCTCTAAACGTACAGTAGGGGTGGGCGATACTGGGAATTTTGGTATCGAATTTTGGTATCGATCTGATACCAAGTAAATATATCGCCGATACCGATACTTTTTACTTGAAATGTCATGATCATTGAAGAATTTTGTGATTTTGCCTTTAGTTGGTTGATTATGATTACGATAAAACAGAGGGCAAAGATTTGATATCCATGGCTCGCTGTGAGTTATCTAGGTGAAATAACAAAATGATTAAGATAATTAAGTCTGTAACTGTAATCTGCATGCAGCCTAAATAGGAATACTAGTTTTCTTTCAAGAGTTAACACAAAGCGTTATTATATTCAGCCATATTCATATTTCAGGTTTGAGGTATATATCTTTATATAAATGTATACTTTTGATTTCCACTAAACAATTAAGATTTTTTTCAACTGGCTGAACATATGATAATAGTTTAATCAGTCTGCTGAAATGGCCTCTCTGATCACCAACTACACTGTGAAAAACATGACTTAATGCTGGAGATCACCTGGATACTCCTGATTCTTTGGCTGAAAAGCCTCTGCCAGAGACCTCTGTCTCTGTGCCGGGGGTCCTGTGTGTGTTTGGGGATCTCCCCCCTCCTCCTCCTCCTCCTTCCTTAACTCTTTTTGTAGCTCGGAGCTCTCCCGAGGGTGAGCTGCTTTAATGTGTTTGTGCAAGTTTGTGGTGTTACCACAGTGGTGAATTACTTCATTGCACACATCACGTGTGGCAGTTTCCCTATCAGCTGCAGTGAGAAGGGTCCACACAGCGCTTCTCTTTCTCTCCGCCATCACGGGCTGCTCTGAGCGCTCTGATTCTCTGTTTGCACACGGCACAGAGAGAAGCTGCCCTCCCTCGCATGAACTCTGTGATGAAAATTCGAGTAATTTGGTGGACGTATAGATGAGAAACTGCAACAAAAGTATCGATCTCATCAGGCTCGTATCGATCCGATACCGATAGGCACCTTGGTATCAATACTATCGATATTTAGATCGATACGCCCAGCCCTACTCCTCAGCAGCTCATGCTGCATGAGCTAATTGTTTCATAGTAAAACAACTGTACAAACGGTACAGTGCTTGCTGACAAGCCATAAATCAACCTATAGTAAAGAATTAGTTTCTGAGGTCTAGTTTTGTGGAATTACACACAAAGCAGGACGTAGCTATTTGTAAGACATTTTGACTGTAGACTTTCTGATTTTTATTTTGTTCTCACAATTCTCTTGTTTCTTTCTATCTTTGTTTCTAGTGAGAATGACCGTGTCATTCAGGTCAACTCCATCCCCATGGACAATGTGCCTCATTCCTTTGCTGTGCAGTCCCTCCGTAAATGTGGCAAAGTGGCCAAAATAGTGAGTATGAACCACACACAGAACTTTTGCAGAGTTAAGACAACGTTTGTGGACGCTCACAGCTCTGATGCTCATACTTGTCACACTGTTGAAAGGCAAGGAAGCTAAAACATGGTGGTTCCTCAGGGGGGCCTTGGGTAGGACAGGAACCATCTGCAACAGAACCTTTAAGTGAAGTCACACTCAGAAATGCACCGTGTCAGTCAGTGTGTGTTTCACTTTGTGAAGCAGTGAATCAGAATGTTTCCACCACACTGATCTTCCTCTGCAACAGTGC
The DNA here is from genome assembly GCF_039877785.1 of Chaetodon trifascialis. Taxonomy (NCBI): domain Eukaryota; kingdom Metazoa; phylum Chordata; class Actinopteri; order Chaetodontiformes; family Chaetodontidae; genus Chaetodon; species Chaetodon trifascialis. The sequence goes on along the minus strand of NC_092061.1, from coordinate 26,371,020 downwards.
CTTCATCAGGACTTCCAGGAAAGCTGTTATAGGCCTTTACTGTGCAGATAAAACCTCATATCCTGCACATGGTGGTTCCCTGGGGGAGCCAAATTCTTCCGTCATCAAGATTCATTTTAGTTTTATTAATGGGCATTTTCAATAATGTCTTACCACATGAAAGCAAGGTCTATTTACTATTTATTTTCTATTCATCTACATGAATTAAACATACTTTCAGAGATTGGCAATAACCACGTAAATGACTATATCAAAAAATATAATAACTCAAAGAAATTCACTATGAAGGAGTTTTGTGGTCGAAAAAAGTTTCTGGGTAGTTGAAGTTGTTTACTGTCTTGAATGAGCAGCTGCTGGGTTTTCACCCACCACCTCATTTCCTGTAGTGGAACCTCCAGCCTGCATTCTCCTGAACAAAGTTGGTCATGTTTGCAGATTTTGATTATTAAGTAGTGATAATGAAGCCCATGTGTAGTGTACAGTTAGCTCTGAAATTCATCAGAAAATTAAGTGTTCTTGTTGGAACCCCAAGAAGCCCCCATAGAGTTACTGTAGCTTTCATCCAATGGGAGCTTAGCTTAATACCATTGATTTCCTGCCACATGGGATGTAGCAGTCCCAAACTTTAGAAAATCATATTTCTTTCACAAGTTTGATGTGATTGTGAGCTTGGCTACTGTGTGAATTACTCTGCTGCCTAAGGGGTCAGTATACTTGTTTGGAAAGGATGGATTGGACCGTGGGCCATGGTCGGTAGAGACTGAGCAGATGAAAGGTCTGAGGCAGATCACTGAGTCATCACTGCAGCTCTGCAAGCACAACAAATACACTACAGAGAGATGACACACCTCCTGCACCAAACACTGTGTGTGTGTGTCTTATGACTGGGGTCAGTGCCGTGATGCTGTGCACAGCCCCCCGAGACATGCACACACAAACACAGGGCTCAATGCAGGGTGATGATGACTCATTTAGGAATTGCACTCAGATATATAAATAAAAGCCTTTATGGCACAGTTTGTAACAGTTGAGTAATTGGTCTTCTGCTTTTTGTTCACACTTTTGAGCCATGCCACATAGATTGTTTTCAGTTTGTCATTTGGAGCGTAGCTGACGTTTTCCTGGAAGCAAATCTCCAAACCAGATTTCCTCTGCTTAATCAAGTCTGTCAACAGGATAACTGCAAGGAGGTCATCGATCATGTCAGGAGCCAGACTGTTGCTTTTGTCATAATGATAATGGCATTGTTTTGCACATGTATGCGTACTCAGAGTTGATGAACTGAAGGCACCATTTTTAGTCAGCTGACTTGCATTATGTGTAGATGATCAGTTTTAATTGGCCAGATAATTGTCAAGAGCTTCAGTCTCTCCTGACATGTAAATTCAACATAATTTACCCTTCAAAGCATGTTTAGGATGCTGCAGAATAAAGATAGTGTGTTCTGTAGAAGCATTTCACATGTAGTAAATAACAGTGTGCTGGGATGTATTTTAATATATGAGGTAAAGTATATTTTAGGTTTCTGTAGGGAGTTAGTGTGACCTCTGTGAACTTGTGCCAAGTTTCTATTGTTAAAGAAAAAAGTCCAGTATTCTTTGAATTGCTGGTGATGAGAGCACTTTTCAAGGCTCACATGGTGAGCCGGCACCGGAGAGGAGGAACAGAGTACAGACGAGCAGCACTACATCTACATCAACAGTGTGTGTGTGTGTGTGTGTGTGTGTGTGTGTGTGTGTGTGTGTGTGTGTGTGTGTGTGTGTGTGTGTGTGTGTGTGTGTGTGTGTGTGTGTGTGTGTGTGCGTGCGTGTGTGGGTATGTGGGTGGGTGGGGCGTGGTCGTCTCCTCCAGGGTAGCGTCTCAGGTTTTCTGCCTGGCTGCCTCTCACGCTGCTGCGGCTCTAAAAGTAGCAGCAGTTCTGTCCTGCGTGCACACTGGAGTAATCTCACTGCTCCACACTGTTAAATATAAAAGCCTGACATGTCGAGGGACTCTGATTTGCTGCTTTGAATCACCACTTTCACGACATCCAGCTGTATCTCTGCTCTCAATCCCGTCTGAGAGTGAGACATAGAGGCCATTTAGTTTAAAGCAGGTTTCTTTTTTCGTCTTTCTTTTAGAGTTTTTTCAGTCTTGTTGAACAAACAGGTCAGTCAGCAGATAAAGTCTGTCTGTGCGCTTTTGTCCTTTTTTTGCGATGTTTGATTTGGAACAGAACAAACTGTCATGGTAACTCCTAATTGGCACAGTGGTGATAAAATGTGTCTGCTCATTGTTTTCCCTCAGGAACAACCACAACATCATTTCTAGTTTAAATAAAAAACTAAAGAAGACTAAAGTACACACACCACCGCTGCAATCATCAACTGATGGTGTGCAAAATGGTAATGTCTCACACGAGAAGACAAAAAAGTCAACCTATTGTGAAGCTGTTGTGTATTTTATATATACAGATATATTTATATCTGTGTGTGTTTCTTATCAGATCTTTTTTGTTTTTTAACACATATAAGACTGAGATTACTTTGTCTTTAGCATGCTTTTGGTCTCAAGCCAAAAGCCTGAGACTAGAACAATGGCTCTCTTCTTTTCTGGAGTAACCTTAGACTTAAGTGAAACGAAAGTGGGAAGTTTTTTGACTGATCGACCGTAAGTCATTCTTTTACAGACTGTGGATGTCCTTAAAAGTTCCGCTATTTAAAGGCACAAGAAACTTAAAATTGTGAATTTGTAGCATTAGTGTTAAGTATGTTGTCTTGCCATCAAATGTCACCACTTGCTGTTTCTTCTAGGCTCTTTCTGTACTAAAACCTTCTCCTCATTTTTGACCATCTCACAGTCTGGCCTAATATACAGTTTATGTCTTTGAGTCTCCTCTGTTACTCATCGTGATCGTGGTCCAAATACAAACTTGAGCTCCAGCATTACTCTAACAGCTTCCACTCTTAAATAATTATTTTTTTTAAATACCATTGGTTATAAAAAATGTCTTGAAATGAACACATTTGGAAAACTGTGGGTGGTGTTAGTTGGGGGCACTTGAGTTCATCTGTGTGTGGGGATACATAAGACAAGAAAAGTTGGAATCACTGATCTGAAGGATTTTAATCTAAGGGCTTTCTGATGTTTTTATTTTTCTCTGTCAGACGGTTAAGAGACCTCGTAAGGTGGCGGTCCACTCATTTAAGCAGCCCCCCTCCCCAGGCGCAGACAGTCGGGAATACTCCCCCTCCACCCACTATTACGATGCCGACAATGACAACGGCTGGTACCGTAACGAAGGCCGGGACCACACCTCTGACAGCAAAGGATACCTGGACCCTGAGTACAGGGGAGGGCGGGACTACAACCAGAGAGGACGGAGCCGTGGAAGGAGCCAAGAGAGATCCTCACCCAGCCCGGACAGATCCAGGAGGGATGGTAGCCGGGGACGAGCCCTGGACACCAGCGCTGACCGTCAGAGATACCACAGCCGAGGACGTAGCCCCGGGGACAGCTACCGCATGGAGGACAAGTACGAGCGAGGAGAAGGAGGAGGAGGAAGAGGAGGGAGATATAAGAGCAGGGACCACCTTAATGAAAACCCTCCATCCCCAGAACCTTCCAGAGAGCTGGAGCCACTGGAGAAGCCTGTCAACGTCCTGCTGGTGAAGAATAGACCCAACGAAGGTAAAACACAGTCACTACCTGCCATGACTGCCCATTTAGCTGACAGAGGGTCGTGTTTTATGTTTCGAGATGATTTTCATTTTTAAATGAAAATATTTATGACATTCTCTTCACTCTTGATGCCCACCCAGTGTGTAGAAAGACCAGAAAAAAAGGGGACAGAGCAGGCACTTTTCTGCATTGACTTGTTTTCCAGTGTGCTGACTGGAGCTCCAGCTTTGGACAGTAAAGTGATGGCCTCTGTAATGTCCATGTGCCTGATAGCTGGTCAGGGATGGTGGTGGTCTGTATAAGGCTGTTTTTAAAAGTGTGTAGTTTGGTGGTACAGGTTCTGTGGTAGTTTTTGTGGTCTTGGTAGCTTAATTATGATGTTTTTTGGGGAGGTGTGTGAAGCTTTTAGCCATGCTAGCAGTGTAGCCCCATGGATGCACTCTTTCATCTTTCAGATGTCATGGGATTGATTGCCATGACCTTTCATAAAGACATCTTTTCCTCTAGTGCCACCAGCCCTAAGATAGATTGCCTTGAAATTTGGTTCACACATTTAAAGCAAAGTTGCACACAGCAGAGGTTTATCTCATTTTAGTGCAAGCACAAAGAAGTGTCATTGGCCTCCTCTTCCTCACCATCACCATCACCAGCAGAGTTTCCTCGAACATGACTCATTTGTCTTTCACTGTTATCCCACTGTTCTCTTGCTCTCTTATTTACTTCTTTCCATTTTGACTGTGCACAGTTCATCACATGGTGTAGCACAGTCTTGTCATTCTTTCATGCAGCTTAATGAGATACTGTTTTTTAGAACAGCAACTTGTTGCAGCAGGTCACTTTGATCTGAAGTTAGAGTGTAAGGTCACAACTAACGTCTACATTGTAACTAGTCAGTTTCACACTAAACTCACCACTTTCTTTAGTTGGATCATCTCTACTCACACTACAACTCAAAACATTGTTGCAGAGAGACATTTCATTGAGTGCAACATTCAGAGAATAAGAGAAAGACACTACAGACTAGTGACCAAGAACACATTTTTTATCTGAAGAGCAATCAATGTAGAAAGTGTGAACTAGCTAACATATGATACAACAGTCAAACATCAACATCACGGCTTAATATCAAAGAGCACTGCTTTCCCCTCCTTGTCAGTTCCAGTAGGGGCTGCAGTGACTGTGGTCTCATGGATGTTTTTGTGTGTTTTCGTAGAGTATGGTCTACGTCTCGGGAGTCAGATCTTCATCAAACAGATGACCAGCACAGGCCTGGCTGCCAAGGACGGGAACCTGCAGGAAGGAGACATCATTCTCAAGGTGCCCACATTTATTCACAGTGCAGTCACACAATCACATCCATCACAGATTGGTCATCTAGCGCAGTGGTTCTCAAGATACTGGGACCCTCCAAAGATTCCTAAGATATGAGGAATCACTGCATGGTTAAATTAATGTAAAAGAAAAATATACCTTTATTATGTTCATTTTAATAAATTTAATAAGTTAATTTTTTTAATAATGTTTATAATGCTGGATACTGTCACATATTTGTGCCTTCAAAAACCTTTCAAATGCATCAGTCTGAGCAAGAAAGCTGAGCAGTTCATGTCCACACCAAAGCCATGACCTGTGATGACGGGTCATTAGTAGACATTGATTTAAGAGCTCACAATCCGAAAAGACTGGGAGTCACTGATCCTCAGATCTTATCTAAACAGTCACATGTGTGTCGTGTACTCTGTGTATTTTGTTTGCAGGTCAAGGGGAGGTAAGCACATTCTGGTTTGCTGTTTGTCATCCTGCCTGTAACTTATTATGACAAGTTAGCCTACTTTTTCTTCTTTCCTATCTAGAGGTTTGCGAGCACCCTCGTCTTTGGGGTGGCTGACTCACCAGCTACACTGATTGTCTTAAAAAGCTGGCTGTGCTGTTTAATTCCTCTGGTCACTGTATCTTCTATAATATAACTATAACAATTCAGGCCTATACTAGACATAACAATGTTGAATGAGTATCTGAAAGTCCTCCCATTTTGGATGCTTTGTACAAAGTCCTTCAAACATCACTCCAGGAAAGTGCATCACCACCATAGATCTCAAGTACACCAACTTTCATGTTTCATCCAGAACACAGCAAATCCCTTCACTTTTCCTTTCAAAGTCATGCATATCAGTTTGCTCTCCTTACATTTGGCCTGTTCCTGGCTCCTCTTAGAAGAAGAGCTTGTTTTGTCCAACCATGCATCCATCTTGGGGCAAGTTTGACTGTCCAGACATGGCTCCGGTTGCTTGGGATGCAGCCTCAGCAATCACACTCCTGGGGCTGCTGCATGTGTCCTCATGGATCCTCATTTACACAGGAGTGACTCAAAAGTGCTTCTTCACTTCCGTTGGTGGGGAGACAGCAGTCTTTTGCTGCATAGTGTTCCTCTCAGCTCAGTACCAGTGAGGCAAGAGGTGGTGACAGCAGATATCTCACCTCATGGTCGGGGGGCGCCGCAGCAGAAGAAGTCAGTCCAGGGGGTTTGCAGCTTTCAGTGGGGAGGAAAGCACATGAGTGTCCTAGAACTCCCTTTCTAAAGGCCAAGAATGTGGTCATTCAGACAGCCAACACTAAGCTGTAACCAAAGTCCCTAAGGGATGGGGAAGGTAAATTCATCCATGACTGGCCTCTTTCAGGGCGATTTCAGGCCTACTTTGCTGTGTCCAGCCCAGGCACAGCTTTAGGTGCTCAGACCTGTTTGTCGCTACAACAGAAAGAATGGTCAAGCACTGTCTGATCAAAGCATCTCCCAGTGGGTTATTAGGACAATCAAACAGGCTTAGACAAACTTGCCCCCTCAGATGTCACCTTTCCAGGGATGTGTCCACATCCTGGGCAGCAATAAGGTGGCAGTGTTCTGGAAAGCACCTTGCATTTTCTCAAGGTTTTATCACCTTAATGTTGCTTGTGGGTCTTCACTGGTATCGGCTATTCTGCCATTGGCTTCTGCAGTTAACCAATAGATGGGTGCGTGTTCCTTGTGACACTACTGGCATGAATCTTCCACTTTCGCTGTCACAGGCAGTCAGGAATGAGTGAGACAGAATGGAAGTTATGGAGGTCACGATGGTTCTGTGAATTCTTGGATGACTGCTAGTCATGCCGCTCAGGCAGAACCTTTTAGAGCATGAAGAATCTGAGAGGCCGGATGTAAGCTACCGCATTGTATTGATAGCTGCGACGCACACGTGACTTTGTTTATGTAAGATATTTATAGATACTGACCATCATCCAGGTGGTTTGATCCATGTGATTCTTTTCACATTTTTAACTTTTTAACAAACAAAAAGAAACATTGTGTTCAAGTTTTCACCCTGGACAAGACAGGGCACAACAACCATGAGTTACATAACAGAAAACAATACTGTATATGCTGTATACTGCTATTTACCAAGATACAAATATAAGATATATACAGATCCACAGCCTCTTTTATGATGTGAAAAGATACAAAGCTCACTGGGTTTACAAAGCAGGCTGCCTGGCTCCTCACTCAAAGCTCCCACAGTGTCTGACTGTTTGTATTTTGTGTGTGTGTGTGTGTGTGTGTGTGTGTGTGTGTGTGTGTGTGTGTGTGTGTGTGTGTGTGTGTGTGTGTGTGTGTGTGTGTGTGTGTGTGTGTGTGTGTGTGTGTCTGCAGATCAATGGGACAGTGACAGAGAACCTCTCTCTGCATGATGCTGGGAAGCTGATAGAGAAGTCGAGAGGGAAGCTGCAGCTGGTGGTCCAGAGAGACCGCCGCCAGATCCTCGTCCGCATCCCCCCTCTCGCAGACTCTGATTCTGATAATGACGGTGAGTCACTGAATGCGTGGTCTGAGGAGCAGGCTTAGTGTTTACCACAGGGAGGTGATTATCATGTGGTGTAGGCAGGACTGCTATGTACAGTGTCTCCCACAGCTCTGATATGTAGGTGCTGTGGTACTCTGGACTGTTGATGGTTGTTTGTCATCAGACAGATGACAACAAATGGTCTGTTTATGACCTTTAATAGACTATTTAGATTGTATTTAAAAATGTTTGTTTGAACTACTCTTGTCATGGCATACAGTAATCAGAGCTCTACAGCTACTTCAGAGTGTCCAAAATGTTCTTTCAGATTTAATTCAATGAATGTGATCATTAATATATGACCTCATATTACACAATATACATGCACTGCTGCATGTTGATCCATCCAAACGAACTGAGTAAAGCCTGTTTGTGGGAAGCACTGTATGCTGTATGAGACTTTTTTTTCTTTTTTCTTTTTCTTTTTTACAGATTTGTAGCCATTTTTGTAACTCCACCAGACTTCAATGTAAGTCCACGCCAGGGGAAGTTGTTTTAAAGGGATAGTTTTGTTTTTTTGTGGGGTTGTGTTAGGTACTTAACCACAGTCAGAGTATAACCTACAGTAGATGACAGCCAACATGCCCCCAATTTAGAGAAGCAGACAGGACTACAGCACAGAAGATATGTAGGGGGCAGCAGCAACACATATTTTGGGCTCCTGAAAAAACCCCACCCAAAAAAAATCAGTGTGATTCAAAGTGTACATTTTATTTAGAATATTTTCCCCAATTGACCTTGTTGTCAGATGGGAAACTGAAGCCATTTTATTGCTCTCTCTAAAGCCACCAGACTCCTTTAGCAAAAACAGTCATTTTACCTCACAGAACATGGGACTAGCTGGACTATTGTTGCCTCGAATCCAATCCAAATGAATCCAAAGTAACCCTTTGAAACACTGAAGTCATGTTGCGCGAGGTAAAATGACTGTTTTTGTCAAAGGAGTGCGGTGGCTTTGAAGAGAGCATTGGTGAATATAAAGGCTTCATTTTCCTGTTAGAAAGGGCTGTCTGTCAGCAAGCAGTGAAAATATTCTGAATACAGTGTACACATAAACACTGATTTATTTATTTTTTTAGGAGGCTAAAATGCATTTTACTGCTGCCCCAGGTCTACAGTAGTACATTGCTTATCTTCCTACACAGTACTCCTGCTGTTTCTCCAAACTGGAGGCATGGTGACTGCCATTGACTGTAGGTAATACACTTACTATTGGAAAGCACGTCATACAACCCCACTTCAGAAAACCTGCACTAACCCTTTAAAGCTGAGATTAGTGTTAGGATTGGTCATTCAGCTGTAAGAGTTGACATGCTTTGTTAAACTGTATCAGGTACTCAAATATGCAGTCTATAATATGCACTGTTTTTGGTCCTCTGTTAGCATAAAACTAACAGATGACCAAAGAGCCCAATCAGATCTGCTCCATGTTGTGGAGGTTGAAGTGTGCCACCAGAATAATTGCAAGGTAGAATTTATTTTTCAAGCTCACAATATAGAGACAGTTTATATATTGATTGCTTAAACAAAATGGTAATAAAATCATATTTAAATATGCCACTTCTTAAATTCAGCTTGTCATTGTGTTGAGAGAATATTTTTATGAGCTCATAGGATAGACATTCAACAGCACTGGATGAAACATACTATGAAAACCATCATAGAAATAAACACAATTAAAAAGACAATTGGCTAAAAACTGCGTGCATGCCAAAGGTTTACCACTGAGTAACAAAGCTTCAGGGAAGGTCCTTCTTCTGAACCACTTGGGTTTAAAACAGTTGTTTGAACTTTCTCCCAGAGGGTATTTCTTCAGAGGGGAGCTGCTTGGTGGGAGTCACCATCACTATCAGTGATCACAGCCTTTTGATGAAGTCACATTTTTTAAATGAAAGAGAGTGATGGAGGGAGTGGCCACTCATTTTAGATGCAGACTATTTTTTCTAATGCATTCTTCTCAGCAGTAGTCAGGCAACCAAAACTAAACTGTGGTGGATGTGAATGTTAACATACCCTCCACAATTGTGCAAAACTGGACCATAGTTTCCCCTGAAATTTGGTTTTCGACAAAAAAAAAATCAAATCTCAGATGAGCCAAGATTCAGCATTGCTCTCTGGTCCATTTCAGGTTTGCAGAGATTATAGTGCCAAGAAATCGAACTATTGTCAATTTGTTTCTCTCACATGAGTCTATGATCTTTTGTTCAGTTTCTCCAGTGTTAAAATCATTACCTCTGCACCACTCTACACTATTAAATCCCCCCTCTTACATGCTGATTTTACAGTTCCTGTTACATTAATTAATAAATATGAAGGTGAAGAAGGGCAGAATAATGAAAAGATGATTGTAGTTAATGTTAATATTAATGCTTATTTTATTACTGCCTTGTTGTTTTTTTTAATTACATAATTGAAATACAAATGAAACTACTTTAGCAATGTATGATGACATAATTGATTTGAATTTACCAAAGTTAATAATTATTCCTTGTGACACACTTGAGCCTCCATAAAACACATTATAGTGACTGGAAGGATTTATGATTATGTGTCCATTGGCATTATTTCAACTGTTTGCTCCATACATAGAGATACAATCATGTTTAAATACGCATAACAGGTTAAAAATATCCAGCCTTCTAGCTGCTAAAAATACCACCTGAAACTAAGCAGTCTTGAGTTTCTGCTTGCAGCTGCTCAGCTACTGTGTATCACTCAAAAAAGAGAGAGGTCACCAGCAGGCCAGGATTTAATCAGGCCCTCACTGAGGGCTGTAATGTTTTTTTAGGAAAAACCTCCAGCCCCTTTTGTTGAAATCTGACTAAACGCTGAACTGATTGATTTGAAAGTGCTCATCTTGACAAGCAGAAGCGATCCCTGTAATCGCTCAAAAGTGCAATCTTTGTCTGTGTTTTCTCTTCCAGATAATATGTCATACTTTTAGATGAAGGACCACCCAAGACACAGCATGTGTAACAATCTGTTGCCTTTCTCTAAGCTGTAAAACGGCTGTGACGCAACCTGACTAAGTTGTAAAGCTTTCACACCTTTTGCACTTCTCTTTATACTGCTCTAAATCTTTTAACTTTTTAATACATGATCCATTTTCCTGAATAAATAAACACATTTTAATCACTATGCACTTTGAATTGTGTGATTCATTAAGTATAGAAGTTGAATAATGCCAGTGGAAGAAGGCTGTAAGCTGTCTTCAGATGAATGTCCTTTATTTAAGAATAATGTCTGAATATTGAATCATGATGTTGCAAAGGGTGATGATTTATTTTTGTGAATACAGAATGTTGCATGACAAAGCGTGGCTCATAAAGTGGGTAAGATGTTTGTTGAATTTTCAATGTAATAACATATTAATGGTTTGTCCTAACAGTGTAGCAACTCGCCATTGTCTGTCCAGGTGGTATATCTGAACTCCTGTCACCTTCCTGTTTTCTCTCGCTGCATTTCCATTTCCCACAAACATTCTCATATCACGCTCACACATCTCACTGCACTGACAGGCTCACTATAATTCACCGATGTCTGAGTCCTGGAGCCTGGAGAGTCTTTACAGACTCTGCTGCTGGCTGGGGCTGTTTGAATGTGTGTGGAGCACTGCAGATGTGCTGTTTGGAAAGTCTACTCCTCATGCTTCTGCAGAGAAGGGTCAAAAAAGACACATTTATTCTCATCTAACAGACTGCATGGAAAACTTGAACTGTTTAAATCTTAATGACTGGAAAAACTGACAGACACTCATTTAAACCCAAGTGAATATTCGTTTATTATAGGAAATATTAGCCTCCATTTTTATTGAATTGCATGCTGGTCTGTAATTAGCAGCTGTAAGGAATGACACATTCCTGACCAATATCACAGAGAGTTGTCATAAACTGACTCAGTTTGTTTGCCAGCATTAGCCCCATTAGTCATATTCAACAATTACATAGACTGGCTTTAAAGCTGTGTGCTAACCTGACACCATGTCAGCATCCTGAACATTTGAGAAAAACATGCAGAATTATAGCGTTGTCTTTATCATTTCTGTTCATTTTAAACAAAAATAAACAGTGCACTATCCAGTCATGTTAATAAGAGGAAGATTGTCCTCAGTTAAGTGAAATGCTTTGTTACAATTTGACCGAGTCATCATGTTGAGCTAAAAATAAGAAAACACACGTATTGTGATCGCTGTCAATTAGCCATGTTATAGACATTACCTTCAACATGTGATAATGAAAACATCTCAGCTAAAAACATCAGGTGACAATGAATGTGTCTGATTTTGCCTTCATGTAATGTCACTCAGAATGTGTAATTCTCCAGACAGTGACAGACCCATTTAGCTCTTGACTCCTTTCCATGCCAAAAACCTCTTTGTTTTTTACATGTGATTATTACTCTTACTCTTAAAGTGAACACCCCCACCCAAACCCCACAGTTATTCCCACATTCTAGATTAGATTGCCATGAATCAATCCCTAGAGTTGATTTAGCACTATTATAGCTATCTGTGTATTTGCTCTCAGACATGCATCACTGCTACACCTCACAGTGGTTTGGTGTGTGTGTGTGTGTGTGTGTGTGTGTGTGTGTGTGTGTGTGTGTGTGTGTGTGTGTGTGTGTGTGTGTGTGTGTGTGTGTGTGTGTGTGTGTGTGTGTGTGTGTGTGTGTGTGTGTGTGCGTGCATGCGTGTGTGTTTGTGCCTGTGTCTGTGAGTGTATGCATGTGTGTGTGTTGCTTTGGCAGTCAGAAAGCCTGCAGGCTCTGGTGGTTGTTCACCTGGAAATAGATGCCTCTGCCACGCACTACAACACCAACTAACAACTAAAGCTTTGTTCCTTGTAGTCCCTCAGTAGTGAATCCATGTAAAAAAGACATGAATCACTTAGACTTAAATAAGTACTAACCACACAGACAGGCTGTTTGTGCTGCTCTGGCCATGGATGAATACATAAAATATGACTAAATGTGTAAACACTAGCAGCTGCAGTGAGCATTACATCCTACATTATGAAAATGTCTGATGGAACAAAGAACATACTCAGGGTTTAGCTATTCTGAAGACTTTGCTGAATTTGGTGTTAGGTGAAAGGTCATGGAGTCATTCAAATTAAAAGGGTTCATTCCCTGAGTACAACAATCTTCAGTTAAATTTCAGCTTTTCTTGTATACAACACATTTTTTGTCCTTCTTTAACCTTTTAATCTTACTTTGATTGAAGTTTCATTTTATCGTTATTTACACCAATGACAACATCAAATTACCATCTAGTAAATCAAACCTGTCTGCTGAGGCCCAGAATGTCTCCAGTGCACACTGGAACTGTAGCAGAGATCCATGAAGTGCTTTTGGTAATCTGATAAAGATTACCTTAAAAGAATTTGTTAGTGTGTATATTCAGATACTTAATTGAAAATATTTTCATAATATTGACTGAAATTTGTTGCTGTAAGTTTTTTAGTAGATAAAAAAAAAACTGTCCTGATGATGGCGCTAGGTGAAAGACTTTGTGGGGTCATCAAAAAACAAAACCATTGATTCTGTGGGGTCCAGGAATGTTCAGTCTGTCTTGTGGTTGTGAAGATGTCTTGCTGTAGACTAGAGTGTTTGATTGACGCACAGATGGATAGACCAGCCCACATTGCCATCCTTAGGCCCCGCCTTTAGAGGGCACACAGAGCGAAAACTCAGCCTTTTGATTGGTTCTTTGTGATGGCTCTATCTGAGTTTTTCACATCAACACAACGGCCAAACTTGGTGCTGTGACAAAAACCTGAATGACTGATGTTGTTTATGACATATTTGGCCAACACTTGCCCATATGAGGTTGGACACAATCCTCACCTTTCTCTTTTTTTGTCTCGTTCATCCTCTCTCTCTCTCTCTTTTCCATTTCAGTGTTTCATTCTCTCTTGTCAAACTCCATCAGCTCTGTAAAGCCCTGCATGCAGAATGTGTCTCTAACCCTAATCAAACTAATTAACACGTACTAGATTGTACCCAGTGAAACAGCTGTGCCTCTCTGACCTCTAACTGCTGTTAAATTAAAGGTAAAATGATCTGCTCAAAGCCATGAAAGAAAGCAACAATCCTGTTAAAGTGACAGAGTTGTTGGCTGTTAAAGGGGTTTGTCATGGCGTGTTGTTTTCAGGGAGATTGATTTAATGCACCCATTCTATTTGCTCTCTTTCATGTGGTTCCCTCGCTTGTCATCTCACACCTGAGTCCTCAACTGGTTCTTTTGTTTCTGGTTTCTTGGTGTATAGCCTTCTGTTAAGCTTCCATCTTCAGCCTCCCTCACGCTCTTCAGAGCATAGTGCTGAGTGTCACACTGACAGATAAAAGCAGCCATATCAAAGACTCTGCCACCAATGTTCACTTCAAAGGGGGAAAAATCAGTGGGACAGAATAAAGGCCAGGCAGCCTCTGTGGATGGAGAGCAGGGCTGTGTGTAAGCACTTTTGACCAGCTTGTTTCTGTGTGGTAAAGCAGTATGGATACTACCATGAGGCCAGATCTCCCCTCATACTGGTATTCCAGAAGTTGCCACATGGATTCTTAAAAAGCACAAAAGCACTTGAAAGACCCCAAACATGAATTCCTTTTTTTTTTTTTTTTGTCTTAGTTGACGTCTTAAAATGTATAGTTCTGAATGGCCAAGAATTTACTTATATCCATCCCAACAGTTTGGTAATTTCTAATGGGGGATGGCCCACTGGAAGCACCTGCCTACCCCCACACCACCAACCGACAGACAGACACACCCATGTACACCTCCCTAAAGACATGGTTGCTGGATGCCTTACACCAAACATCTACAGTATGAACTGGATCTGTAGTTATGTTCCCCCAGAATATTGTGTTGTAGAGCATTATTTTCAGGAGTAGACATGTTTCTAAGAATGCAACAGGCAGCAGTGTGTCTCTGTGATGCCCACACCTCATCTCAGCTCCACGTTGCTACCTGTCACTTTGATTGTGAAGGTGACACTAGTTTATAAAGTATATAGGCTACAATATAGTATAGAATTGAGTTTTTGTAGTATATCAGTTAAAGAACACTGTAAATCCAAGACAAAACTGACTCTGGGACGAAGAGATCAGGCACAATTGCACATCTGTCTACTACTTCAGCACCATGGACAGTGTCACTGATTTATCGAGTCATTGATCACAGTCAGGCTGCAGATATTGTAGCGCCATGGTAGGAGCCATAGATTCAAACTTGCACAAACCTCAGTCAGGCAAAGGATCAATGAATCTGGCAGACTGGACTAATAGCAATCTCTCTGCCCTGCACTCTGTCTGCTACTATGGGACAGAGAGGCGGGTGGCAGGTTAACAAGGGGAATGCATGTTGGTCATTTTGCCAACAAGGAGGATGCATCCCCTCTCACCCACCCTCAAAACGCCTACTGCATCCATTCTTTTTCCACCACTTGTCAGGATCTGGGGTTGTGATGACTGCAAGCCCCTTCAGACATCTTTCCCCTCAGCCACGTCCTCCAGTGGCTTCTGAGCATTGAAAAGTGTTCCCTACATGGGACATAATTGCTCTAGTATGTTCTGGATCTACCCAAGAGAAGCATCTAGGAAGCATAATACCGAGTTGCCTCAAACCTCCCCAAATGGGTCCTTTCAACACAGAGGGGAAATGATTGTACTCCAAACTCCTTCCAGACATCTGAGCTACTCACCCTGTCAGTGTTCTTTAAAGAAAGTGCCTGTCTTCCAATGTCTCAGAGGAGAGACTGTGTGAAAACATACTATGCTGTTATCCCCATTTGTACAGTTCATCACATCTCATCCCTCTCTATTTTGACAGGCTTTTCCCGCCTTTTAGTGCGGCTGCAGCTATAAACACTTTTGCCTTAAGATGTGGTTGGACAACACTTTGTACAAACCAGTTAGTTTCAAGGAAACCTCACCCCTTAAGGATGAGCCCAGACATCCTGTGAAGGACTGGCACAAACCACTCTTATTTGCAGTCTTATTCTATCAGTCACATCCCACAGCTCATTACCATACATGGTCCGTGTATTGATATTCTGTAATTACCTCAAGCATAGTTGTTATTGTTGCTGGCCAAGTCCTTTCATGTGCATGTTGTTTTGGGGGGGCAGGGGGAGTCTTTTGAAGGCAGTCATATCATGTGACTTCCAATTCTGACTACGGCCACTCCTCCAAAATCACTTCATTGTTCAGCGCTGTTCTTAAGTTCTTTGCTGCCCTGTGTTCTTTATTTAAACAGAACTGTGGTGACATGTACTATTGAAGTACACATGCCTTTATCCAGTAGTATTAGTAGTACTGGAATATTGGAATATTTAATAATCTTTATACACACACACAATATGGAAGATGATCTTCCATAGTGCACTGATATGAGTGGAAACCAGTGGCTCTCTGGAAGGTAGGAAGAAAATCTAAAAACTTTGGGTGTTTTTATGCAAATCTGAATAATCAAGCTGCTTTTCTGATTATTTCTGGACTATGAATTCAGTGTGTTATCGCTGCTTTTGTCTTCAGTACTGAGCTGTGGCACCAGAGTTTGTCCTCGTAATCTCTAATAACATTTTCAACCTGTCCCAGGAAAAAATTAGCTGGTGTCGGGGCTTCCTGATGCAACCATTTTGTATTGCTGGTGGTGGTGGTGGTGGTGGCATGCAGTCTGGACCGGGGGATTTAGCTTGAAAGAGACTTGTGTGTCTGACTGAGATGTGTGTTTGTTTGTCTCTCAGACATGTCAGAGATGGAGTCATACCACTCCTATTCTCCCCCAGAGGAGAGGAGGTCCCGTCAGTCTGACCTGTCCTCCCACTCCTCCAATGAAAGAGACAATCCCAGGTAGGATGGAAGGAAGCTTGAATGGATGAGCTGAAAGCAAGAAAATTCAGTGTCCCCAAAAATGATGGAAACATGACTCTCTGTGTGTGTATAACAGGGAAGAACCCACGAGGACAGCCAAGATGTCAGCCATGGCCTCCCCTTTCAGAATACCTGAAGATCCCCAGGCCTCAGCTGAGGTGGACAAAGGCACACCGCAAATTGAGGAGCCTCCAGGTCAATGCTCACCACACCATCCACCTCCCAGTCCAGTCCAGGGCAGGGTCACAGTGCTCATATTAACAAACACACAACCATAAATTGAGACTACACTTGAAATCTTAAAACTGCTTTAACTGATTTTTTGGTAACTTCAGGGCAGCAGAAGCAAGTTCTAAACACAACATCTGACCTATTGTCATACAAAATTCATATGACGAACATGCAAGCTAACAAACTGGCTACCTTACATATGGTTTAAGTCATATCTGGCAGACAGAACTATGTGTGTGAACATTGCTGGTTCTGAATCTTCCTCTGCTCCTCTACTGTATGGGGTTCCACAGGGCTCAGTTTTAGGACCCCTGCTCTTTTCATTGTATTTATTTCCTCTGGGTTCCATTCTGAGAAAACATGGCATCTCCTTCCACTGTTATGCTGATGACAGTCAGATATATGTGCCACTGAAGAAAAAACATGCTTTCTCTGTTAAACAACTTCTGTTATGTCTTGACGACATCAAAGCCTGGATGGCCCTGAACTTTTTAAATTTTAATGAAAATAAAACGGAGGTGTTGATGTTTGGACCCAGTGGCCCCTGTGAACCCCCCCCTGTTGGTTTGGGCCCCTTGGCCCTATATGTGAAGCCAACAGTCTCAAACCTGGGTTTTAAGATGGACGGTGATTTTAAATTGGACCGTCAGATAAGTGCAGTGGTCAAATCGAGCTTCTTCCATCTCAGGCAATTGGCAAAGGTGAAGCCTATTCTCCAAAGTCAGCACTTTGAAACAGTGATCCATGCCTTTGTTACTTCTCGGCTGGATTACTGTAACGCGCTTTATTTTGGAGTCAGCCAGTCTTCCCTCTCACGTCTCCAGTTGGTCCAGAACGCTGCTGCTCGTCTCCTGACTGGAACACGTAAGAGGGAACACATAACGCCCACCCTGGCCTCCGTCCACTGGCTGCCTGTGCATTTTAGAGTTCACTTTAAGATTCTTTTATTTGTTTTTAAATCTTTAAATGGTCTCGTCCCGCCTTACCTCTCTGAGCTGCTTCATCTTTACGCTCCTGCTCGGTGCCTCAGGTCAGCTGATCAGCTGCTCCTGGAGGTACCGAGGTCAAAGTTGAAGCTCAGAGGGGATCGTTCCTTTTCTGTCGCTGCCCCAAGATTATGGAATGACCTACCTTTGTGCATTAGACAGGCCCCCTCATTGTCCATTTTTAAAACTCGTCTTAAAACACATTTTTATTCCTTGGCTTTCGACCAAGCTTGAGACCTTGCTCCTGTTTTATTGTGTCTATTGTTTTTATTGTTTGTCTTATATTTTAGGTTTATTCATTTTATTTATTTATTTATGTTCCTATGTGCAGCACTTTGTCACAGCTGTGGTTGTTTTTTAAAGTGCTTTATAAATAAAGTTGAGTTGAGTTGAGTTGAGTTGAGTTGAGTTGAGTTGAGTTGACTCGACTCTCCATTTAGCTCTGTTTTTGGTCTCCACCAGCTCCTGTGGGAAATATCTGGCTCTTTAGCTACTAATGCTTCATTATTATCATTCACCAGCTAGTTGCTAACTGTCTGTCTGCTCTTTGGTGGTGAGCAGGGAGTGTAAGGTGGGTGTATCAGTTGATCATAAGCAGCAAACATGTTAAGCTATGTACTACTAGTTCATTATTCGATGATCAGAAAAACAGTATCAGCTGCTTCTCTCTAAACTCTGCCTGACTTTGAACTCTTTGGTAATCTCCAGGGCTTCATTAGACCTTTACTGATCTATATGTTGCTGGCAGTTTTAACTATTTAAGATATTAAGAACACTGTCCCTGATTTTTTTTTTTCTACAGCTGCTGCAACAGCCACACCCAAGATTCTCCTCCGACCAAGTCCAGAAGATGAAAAAATATATGGGTGAGTTTTTCTTTTACTCTCTTCACAGCTCACTACACTAAAAACCTGTTTTCCTTTCCTCATTTCTATTTCATTCATAATCACGTGAACATGTATGTACTATGCAGTGTTGGGTGTAACGCATTACAAAGTAACGCGTCACTGTAATAATATTACTTTTTTCAGCAACTAGTAGTGTAAGGCATTACTCGTCTGAAAATGGTAATATTATTACAGTTACATTTGCCAGTAGCACCTTCATCACACACAACGCACACAACACAGAGAACAGAAGGGAAGGTGAGGGGGGCGTGAATGGAACAGTGATTGGTCTGGGTTTGGCATGAGGTATCATTTACCATCACTGATTGGTTGACACCCAGCAGCCGGCAGCAGAGCCTCAACAACGGCAAGCTCTTTTTCAGAGGAAGGTTCCCAGCAGCAGAAAGCTAGTTTTGACGGGTGGAGATTCAGTCATTATTTTGAATATGTTCAACGGAAGGAAAATAACTCGATGGTGAAGTGCACACTGCCCGTGGAGAAAGCTGCTCTCCACCACTTGTAACTCTACCTCCAACTTGAAGAACCACCTGGAGCGACAGCACAGACACATCAAGCTCGCTGCAAAGCGACGGAGTGACATGAACGAGCAGCCCGGCAAGCAGCAAAAACTTTCATTTGAACATAAAGGACTACCAACATCAAAATCAGAGATATATAAGCTTGTTGCCTCATCTGCCTGCCGCCAGTCTGTTGTTGGTGTAATAAAGACCCTAAAGAACACTCCTCCTTTGTCTGTTCTCCCTCCATCTGATGCATCTCAGGCAATCATAGAGTAATTAATAAAAAAATGTAACTAGTAATATAACTAGTAATATAACTAGTTACTTTCTCCAGAGAGTAATAAAGTAAAGTAAGGCATTACTATTTTTGAGAGTAATATGTAATATATTACTTTTTTGAGTAACTAGCCCCAACACTGGTACTATGAGAACAGAATATACATGAGAGGCCCTCAAAGAGTTATGGCCATCACATTGGCAGTACATGAATCCACCCTTACTCTCACTTATTGTGTGAACTCATTTGTTTTCAGTTGATGTTGATGTAATTGCAGTAACATACCTGTATGTGATTGGCCTCCCATATAGAGAGTCTCTGCCTTTTATGTGATGCTGTGATGCTGTCTGAAATATATATATATATGAAGAGAAAGGTCACCTTACATGAACTCAAGTGAAAACACTGCAAAGACAATTTACCAATTTAATGTTTTAACTCACCAACTTCATTAACTGTTGAAAATATATCCCCATTCTGAATTTGATGCAGCAGCATGTTTCAGACAAGTTGGGACAGGAGCAACTACAGACTGGGAAAGATGTGGAATGCTCCAAAAACACCTGTTTGGAACATTCCACAGGTAAACAGGTTCATTGGTAACAGGTGATAGGATCATGATTGGCTATGAAAGGAGCATCCTGGAAAGGCTCATTTGTTCACAAGCAAGGATGGAGAGAGGTTCACCACATTGTGAACACATGATAGTAGAAAGGATGTCACTACATCAACGCATTAACCCTTTGTTAGACTGCTTCATTCAGTTTGTATTTACATTTTACACCTCGTACTTTTTGGGAATGAGGGTTGTGAAAATATCATGTATGCTTCATGTCTGCGGCCCTGAACACATTCAAAACAATGATGATATAGCTTGAGCCTGACCATGACTGTTTAGTGCTACAAGAACTGGCTTCAGCTTGGATCACTGTTGTATGGTATGGATGGGAAAAACAGTAATGTATCACATTCCATGTATTTGTGTGTCACAAATTGGTCCAAAGTTGGTAGTGAATCGCAGTACAGGATGACATAATGACATGACACATACAGACCTCCTGCACCTCCTGAGTCCACAGCAGCATATGATGATTCACTTCCATCACATACCTTTAGAGTGTAAAGGTCAAATCATTACACTTATCAGCAGCAGCTGTGTTCACCCTGCTCTGTGTCCAAATTTCATACCAGGCACTAACAGGCAGATGTGAAAGGGGTATTTAAAGCCTTTACTTAATAAAGCAAGTAATACCACACTATAAAAATTACAAGTAAAAGACCTGATTTCAAAAGCACAGACATATTATCAGCAAAATGTACTGAAAGTACTTAAAACTAAGTGTAGTCATGCAAAAAATGGCTGCTTTGATGCAGTTGTATGTTTTCATAACAGGCTGAAGCAGATACATCACCATGCACTTTAATTAACTGATTCATTTACAAAACATAAATGACATTTCAAAAAGAGATGAGAGGTGGACGTCTCTAAACTGTGGAATTGAGTGGGTGTGTGGGAAATATGGTGCATGAATGCTGGTGAGGAAAAAAGTATAAAGGCAGTCGCTCTGAGAGGACTCAGGTGGCAACTTATGTATTGACTGGGATCACTGGGCCTAGGTGCTCCCAGTCAGCCTAAGAGGACAGCCCCACCTACCAAAAACCTGTATCTAACAAGGGCAGAAAAAGACTAAAATTATTACATCATATTTTACAAACTGATCATATGTTTTGTATGTAAGATGTTAATCTGTAAAATAACTAGTAACTTCGACTGTCAAATAAGAGTAGGGAGGTAAAAAGCACAGTATTTCCCTCTGAAATGTGATAGAGTAGAACATAACATACTCGAGTACAAATACCTTAATATTGTACTTAAATATAGTACTTGAGCACTGTGTGGTGTCCAGTTCAACCACTGCTAATGAGAATGGGAGGAGCTACAGTATTACAGGGAATGAAAACGACAGTTACGTATGTAACTACGGTTCTATGAATCCTGGATGACCGCCAGAGGCGGTGCCTTAAGCACTGAATGACTTCGTCTCGCGCATGCGCAGGTCGAGAGGTAATACCAACAACGTCACCTGTGAGTGACCCCCTGACGACCCCGGACAGGCTATAACTTCCGGTGTCGTCAGAGGATCTGTTCCTACAGAATCTTCTCGTGAAGCCACAAGGATTCTGAGTGACTGAACACTCTGGCGGTCATCCAGGATTCATAGAACCGTAGTTACATACCTAACTGTCATTCTGTTTCATCCTTCCTGACCACCAGAGGCGGTGCCTTAAGCACTGGATACCAACAAAGTCACGAGGAATCCAAAATGCATACCTCAATGACTGGTAGCAGAAGAACTTGGTAGGAGGACCACACCCAGTGGGTGAGGAGAGGAAATGTTCACTCGATAGAACCTTGCAAAAGTGCTTGGTGACGCCCACGAGGCTGCAGCACATATTGCCTCCAGGGGCACCCCTCTCAGGGCAGCCCATGATGTGGAGACGCTTCTCACAGAGTGGCATCTCACGCCAGCAGGCAGGGGAAGATCACCCACCTTATATGCGTGGCAAATGACGTCCACGATCCAGTGAGACAGACGCTGAGAGAGCACAATCTTTCTTAGGACCACGAAAACACACAAAAAGCTGGTCCGACTGGCGTATACCCACAGTACTGTCCACATAGGCTCTCAGAACCCGCACAGGACACAACAGCACCGACTTCTCATCCCCTTCCCCTACTGGCGGGTCAAACCGAGCCAGCTGGATAAGTTGATTAAGGTGCGAGTTTGACAAAACCTTAGGCAAGAATGCAGGATTTGGCCATAAGGTGACCCCTGAACCGTCTGAGTTCCATCGCAGGCAAGAACTGCTGATCGAAAAGGCATGAAGCTCACTAACATGTTTCGCCGAGGTGATAGTGAGGAGGAAGGCAGTCTTCATTGATAACCACCGTGGGCATGCCTGTTCCAGGGGCTCAAAGGGTGGTGAGCATAGAGCATCCAGCACCAAAGGCAGGTCCCATGCTGGAGCTCTTGGTAGTTGTGGGGGATGCAGTCTCAGAGCCCCCTTCAAGAAGAGGGACACCAACCTGTGGCATCCCACCGTGTTGTTATCGACTGGAACATGTTGAGATGAAATGGCAGCCATGTACACCTTCAGGGTAGAGGGGGACCAACCGCTATCCAGGAGAGACTGCAAAAATTCCAAAATAGTAGGCACAGAGCAGTGCACAGGGTCCTCATGCCTCCTTGAACGCCAACCAGAGAACAGCCGCCACCTGTTCTCATACTGCACCCGGGTAGACGGTGCCCTGGCGTTCAGAACAGTATTCTGGACGGTGCTTATGCAATCATTCAGCAGTGGATCGGGCCCTGCAGAGGCCAAACCCACAGCTGAAGACGGCAAGGGTTGGGATGCCACACCCGGCCCCCCAGCTGAGACAGAAGGTCCTTCCTGTCGGGGAGGCGCCATGGTGGGCCGTGACAGAGCCTGTGCAGGAGAGGAAACCACGTACATCCTGGCCAGAAGGGGGCCACCAGCAGTAGTCTGTGGCCCCACTGAAGAACACTCTGGAGGGTTGCCATAATCAGAGGGACTGGCGGGAATGCGTACAGGAGAACCTCTGGCCGTTCGTGTGCCAGGGCATCCTGCCCGAGAGGGCTGCTCTACTCCATCCAGGAGAACCAGAGAGGACAGTGGGTAGTCTCTTCCGAGGCAAAGAGATCCACCTCCGCCCTGCCAAAGAGGCCCCAGATGTGGAGCACCACCTCTGGGTGAAGCCTCCACTCCCCTGGGGAAGGCTTGCAGCGGGAAAGGAAGTCCGCTACCTCGTTCCGCTTCCCTGGTAGATACATTGCCCTCAGGCTGGCTAGGCGGGGGGCTGCCCAAGTCAGGAGGCCCCAGGTCACCTGCAGCAACCGCATTGACCTGGTACTCCCTTGATGATTTATTTGAGAAACGGCCGAGATGTTGTCCGACTGTACCAGCACATGCTTCCCCCTCAAATATGGGAGAAAGTGCTGGAGCGCCAGGTGCACAGCCCGCAGCTCTAGCACATTGACATGCTCTGTGTGGGCCTGAGCAGACCACCGCCCCTGAGCTGCTCTGTTCTGCCACACTGCACCCCACCCTGAGAGGGAAGCATCTGTTGTGACGGTCTCTCGACAAGCCGGAACAGAACCCACTCGCATGCCCTGTAACATGAAGGCCCTTTTCCTCCACGGAGACAGAGCAAGAAGGCAGTGCCATGACACCCTGATCTTCCTGTGCCTGTGCCACTTGGCATCCAAGTGAAAGCTGTTCAGCCACCGTTGAAGAGGGCGAAGTGACAACAAGCCCAGAGGAACAACGGTTGCAGCAGCTGTCAACTTGCCCAGGAGGTGTAGATACTGCACGTAGGGCAACCACCTGCCCTGCTGGAAGAGGGGAAGGAGGCGGAAGATGTCTTCCACCCGCCGCAGTGATGGACAAGCCTTCATGGTTACAGAGTCCAGGGCCACACCGAGGAAGGTGATACTCTGGGAGAGGATCGGACAGCTCTTTTTGATGTTCACCCTGAGGTCCAGCCGGGCTAGATGAGCCAGAAGAGCAGCCGTATCCTGCACCACTTGAGACTGGGAAGGCGCACACACCAACCAGTCGTCTAGATATGGAAGGATCTTCATGCCACGCGACTGCAGGGGAGAGAGGGCTGCTGCCACACAGCGGGGGAACACCCGCGGGGAGAGGGAGAGACCAAAGGGTAGCACCCTGAACTGAAAATGACGGCCTTGAAAGGCAAACCGAAGGAATTGCCTGTGGTGAGGTATGATGGGAACATGAAAATAGGCATCCTTCAGGTCGATGGAAGTGAACCACTCCCCTTCGGCAACCACACGCAGAACCTCTGCCATGGTGAGCATGTGAAATAGCATGACCTTCAGGAATCTGTTGACGCCCCTGAGATCAAGGATGGGGCGAAATCCTCCATCTCTCTTTTCCACCAGAAAGTACGCCGAGTAGTATCCCCCGGGGATCTACCGGCTCGATGGCACCCTTGACCAGGAGAGCAGACAGCTCTTGGTCCAAGGCTAAGGCTTTTGCCGGGTCACCTATGATGGTCATTTTGACCCGGCTGAAGGCAGGGGGCCGGCGTCGGAACTGCAGTTTGTACCCCTGGGCTAGGGTGGACACCACCCAGGAGTCCGAGGTGTGAGCAGCCCAATAACTGAGCTGCTGCTGGGAAAAGCAGCCGATGACCGGCCCAGGAACTTCAGTTCCTGGCCCCCCGGCCTTTGGAGGCTCTGGGGGGGCGCCAGTTAACATCCAAGGCCTGAAGCTGACTAGAAGGCTGACAATCAGGGGCCCGAAGAGCCTGAGCTGCCCACCGAGCGGGCTGCTGCACTGGCCGCTGCACTGGCCGCTGAGGCCTCTGGTAGCTATCGAAACTAACCTGTGGCTGAGAGCGGCGCTGCGCAGCTGCTGAAGAACTCCTAGGTTGAGCAGGGGGAGGCACGCTCCTGTGGAGACCTGAGAGCTGCTGTCTAGTCTGCCTGGCTTGGACCGTCCGCTCTAGTGCCTCTAAAGCGGCCGACCCGAACAACTCTCCTGGTTCCACTGGGACGCTTCTGCACACCTCTGAGAGGGGCTAATGAGCCAGCCAAACCTGGCGGCGAGCCTGGACCAGGGTGGACATCACACGCCCTAGCTCCCTGGTCATTAGGGCGAAAGCCTGCAGGGACGCATCGCTAAAATTATGAGCTGATGTGTCCTGTGTAGTCTCCTGAAGGCAGGCTGAGAGGGCGAGCATGAGGTGTGACATCGAGTTACCGATGCGTCCCATACAAGCCACTGCATCATAGGCTTTGGAGAGCAAATCATCCGTGACACGACACTGGGGTGAAGGACACCTTGCATTCACCCCTCAGGGCCTCAGGAGAGACTACAAGTGCAGCCACCGTCGGCTCAACAGCTGGCATGTGGCCAAGGCCAAACTTGGCCGCATCCTGCATGGCTGCCAGTGTTCGGCCATCAGACATTGCATGGGAAAGAGCCTTGGAATCTCTCCAACCTGCATGCAACTCCTTCAGGTACTCCTCTGAAGGAGACACAGTGAATGTGGCAGGGGCTGAACTGCGCCTGAAAAATGCGCTCCCTGGAGCCGGTTGGGCTTGCAGTACGTCTAGCTGCAGGCGAGCCAAGGCCATGCAAATGATGGCCCCCATGGAGCTACCCTCTGAGCAACCACCTGAACTATGGGCCGAGGAACAAGAGCCCACTTCTGAGGGATGGGAGACGGTGTCCTGAGAGACAGTGTCCGTCCCATATTCCCCAAATTCACTCCCTGCACCAGTCCCTGTCTGAAGGGCTAAAAAGATGGACTTCATCTGATTAAGCTCTGCTGTCAGGAGGTCCACTCTGGAAGCAAGCTTGCACTCTTTAGCCTTCTACCTGGAGGAAGCACCTTCAGTGTCTCACAATCTTTTTGTGAGAAGGCCTGCCGCTTTGGCCGGCTAGGTTGGGCTGGGGACAGCCTGTGAGCGTCAGTTAGGCCTTCTGGTGAGGGGACACCACCAAAAAGTCGTTCCACCTCAGCCAGTCTTGCAGCCCTCAGCGCCCGGGGCATGAAGCTGCAGTTCATGCAGGGGTCCTCTGAAAGACCTTCCCTCAGGTGCTCGAGGCCAAGACATGAGGGGCAAAGGTCATGACCGTCCTCAGGCTGCAGAGGAGCATACAGGCGGTACAAGAGTGAGAAGTCAGTCACTCATAAAATAAAGTTAGCTCAAGCGGACACACTGCTGCTAACTGTAAGATAACAGAGCACAGCTAAGCTGGGAGAGGGAGCAAAAACACTGCCGTCACCAACAAAGTACAGTATGTACTGATTAGCGGTACCTTACCGGACGAGTCCAACCGTAAGATGAGGACGAAGAATGGAGCGTCCGCGATTCCGGTGAGACAGCACACACCGCCTCCCGGAGGGACAGCTTGCCGCAGCCCTTGGAGGGCGAGCACCTCGCAGCTCCGACCAGCAATGAGCGGTCACAAGGCTACTGGCGACAAGCTTCTAATACTTACTTCCAATTACTGTTAACTAGCCACAGTTAAGTAACGGTGATAATTAGCTGCAAGTTAATGCTATGACCGTAGTATACCTGCGAAGCGAGAAGAACAAAGGAACAGATCCTCTGACGACACCGGAAGTTATAGCCTGTCCGGGGTCGTCAGGGGTCACTCACAGGTGACTTTGTTGGTATTACTTCTCGACCTGCGCATGCGCGAGACGGAGTCATTCAGTGCTTAAGGCACCGCCTCTGGTGATCAGGAAGGATGAAATAGAACCCCATTCATTTCCCCCATAGACAGTGTTAATTGACATGAAGCTTTCCCAGCTGAATCATCTGCTCCATGGTGGGATGAACAGCTCTTTTGTAAATTAGTTTTCACTCTTCTGAGTTTTGCAAACGGTCCACTGGCACAGCTATTATGATGATGTATTTATTTGTTTTAATGTTTTGCCGCTGTCAACAGCTCCTTCATGTCCTTTGCACATTGCATTGTGGGTGAATATGGTACACCAACAGCACAATGAAAAATCTTTTTGTGAGCATGATAAATGCCTAGTAGTTGACTCTATAGTGGGCAGTAACCTGAGATTTACTTATGAATCATCCTTTTGTACCATCACTGGCAGGTGTAATTTTCACATCTGTCATAGGCAAAGTTTTGCATTGTACTGTATTGTGACACATTGTGAGCATGCAATGGCAATCTTTTTTTTCCTTTGTATTTTTTAAAGTTTGTGCATAAATTCCACACTGAAACTTTCAAATAAACAGTCTGACAGTGCATATCAGTATACACTATACTGTAAAATGGGAGTGATTTCAAACACAGCTCCTAATATGCATAATGTAAGGTTGCAAGCTTTCATGCCACCTCAAGTTGGTGAATGCTGAGTGACTAAATGATTTGTTGTCTTAGTGTTGCGCTACAGTTTTATGACTGACAGCTTGGGGTTAAACATCAGTGTTCATGATCAAAAGAACTTTAAATGAAGATTCAGTTAACTCAGCGATTGACTTCAGTTGAACTGATGCATCCATCTGTTTGTTTTTCAAACTCCTGCATCTAATTTACAGCCTAGTGGGATACATATATTGGTGTTTTCAGGGAAATATTGAATGATTGCCTGTCAGTGTGCTATGATGTTGATGTCGACCGAAAAACTGGGTAATCATCAAAATAAATGAGTACAGTAAGCGAACACAAGCTGGACACAGATATATATGTAGGTATATGTTATACATACTGTCCCATCAAACAGGTACACTAGGCTGGAGCGGCACTGTAGTGTATTATTAATGCAATATTACAAGAATACGGGAGGAGATATACTGTATGTGTGTGATTACACATTCCACTGGACTTCCAAATGTTTGACATTCATCAGTCATCATTATATCATGTTATATCATTTGTATCATGTTAGTAAACCTGTTAAAAATTGTTAATGGCAGCATGTATTTTCCCTCCTGCAGGCCAAACACAGTGATGGTGAATTTCCAGAAGGGAGACAGTGTTGGGTTGAGGCTGGCAGGAGGAAATGATGTTGGCATCTTTATTGCTAGTGTTCAAGAGGGCAGTCCTGCTGAGGAAGAGGGCCTGCGTATCGGAGACCAGATCCTAAAGGTAGTCAGTCCAGACAGAACTTATTTACATTTCAGAAGAAAAGTAAGTCCAGAGTAGCCACACTTCAAACTACAATGTGATTGTATGTTTACAGAAAATTTGTTTTGTATGTTATATTTAGAGCAAACAAGTGGTGATTATTGTATCCTTTGTTTGTGTCTTTAAGGTGAACAATGTTGATTTTCAAGGTGTAGTGAGAGAGGAAGCAGTGCTCTTCCTGTTGGAGATTCCTAAAGGAGAAGTTGTCACCATCCTGGCCCAGAGCAAACCTGACGGTAAAACATTCCCCCCAGAAACACCAAAAGACACAGAAGCATAGTCACAGTCTCATTTCTCCCATTTACAAATCGCATATCAAGAACACAGTCAACTTTGACCAATGATACTTTTCTTAACCTATAAATGGAACCGCCTGGCATTCAGTACCATTATCTGGACCAATTTTCAATATTTATGCAAAAAAAAAAAGTAAATAATCACTGTCTATAATTCAGAGCATGCTCCTCAGATGAATCCTTTTGATTTGTGTGACTCTACCCTATTTTTTCCTCTAGTATCACCCTCATTGCCAACTTTACATATTTTTACAATTTGAACTCTGCTGGGAAATGGTGACATGTTCCTCTGTTACCATGAGCACACACAGTGTAGTTTATTTTGACTCAATCCGACACACACCAGCCTACTGGAAATACTCACTACAGCAGCAAATGTGGATTCTTCCGCTGCTGAATTTAGTCCTCAACAAATGGTAGCGAATTAAATTGCTGAGAAACTATACATCTTTTAGGAGTTTTTAAAGATTTACACCTCCAAGAGGAAGGGATGGGCTTGGAGCTGAGAGCCGCAGACAGGGTGGGGAAGTCAGAAAATATTTATAGGCAGACTAACACACTGGTTTGTGGCTTTTTATGGACTTTTTGACAAGAACCAAAACACATAGAACACCAAACACGACATGTTTGCATGACATAGCTTTAACCTGTACGTGATGTTCCAGCAGTGATCGAAAGCACTGTGACTAGACATGCTAGATTGATGGAAAGTGTTAATTGAAGCAGTTTTAATAGAGTAAGTTGTAGGCTTGTCAGAACATAGTGTACTTTACCACAATGCTCTGCCAGCTGTCACACTCACACCTCAGGACCACAGAGTCTCCCTCTCTCTCTCTCTCTCTCTCTCTCTCTCTCTCTCTCTCTCTCTCACCGTCTCTCTCTATCTCTGATGATGTTTCCATTTAATGAGGGAGGTACCAGCTTGGTCCCCCAAGGCTTTTAGACCAGATCAGGCTAGTTTTGGTTCAACCAACCGTGACACACATGAGCACATGCACCCACACAGATCTGCTCAAGAACACATCGGGTGAGAGAGAGCGACACACACTGTGTTACATAATGAGCACATTGGCCCCTTGAGCTTGTGGCTCTGAAAAAGCGGGCTTTGGCCTTTTATTGAAAAAATCTATTTATGAAGCAAAGCACGTCACAATGAAGCAGAGCACTGACCTGTCATGAAAACTGTATGACTCTTCACTACCTGGCACTGTGGAGAGGACAGCTAAGGTCGTCACATAGAGCTGGCAGGTCCTCACGTTAAAGTGGTAGTGGTTGAGATTAGAAAGGTCAGGGTGGCAGCTGTAAGGTTTGTTTTATATTGGAAGGGGTTTTGGATGATTTTGAGGTGAGAGTTACATGTCAGGAACAAATACAATCCATACCAGGTCCTCACAAGTACAGTAAGACAAATATATTTGCATGTGTATTGTACTTGTTCTGCAGCTTCAACAGCTGTTTGTAAGTTCAAGCTTGGTTTGGTTATAATGGAATGTCTTAAACAGAGACTTACATGTCATTAAAATAAAGGTGTGGCACCACACAAACTAGTTCCTATGGAGAGTAAGTTATGTTTATTCATATAGCACCTTTGTAGAACATACTTGACAAAGTGCACATTATAATACAGACACACCATAAGAAATAACAAAAAAGAAAAGGGGCAACAGCTCCACAGTTTAGGAGCCACTCCTTTGTGTCTGGACTCCTTTTAGCTTGAGGTGAAAGTTGGCTTGTTGGTCTAGGGGTATGATTCTCACTTAGGGTGTGAGAGGTCCCGGGTTCAAATCCTGGACGAGTCCTGGTTTAAACAATTTCCCCTCGGGGATAAATAAAGTAATTCTGATTCTGAGGAACAGCCAACAAGACCTGATCAGAGGACTCCATGGTAGTTTTCCTGAACCTGAAGGTTTTGCAATATTCTGGGGGTCAAAGAAAATGAGCAATTGGGTCTCATCCTCAGAGTGGTGACAACATATATATTTAAAACCACTAATTATGTGCCCAAAGGAAAGCCAATACAATGTGAACAAAACAGGACTCAGGACAGAACCTTGGAGCACACCACACATTGTTACAAATATTTACACAGATCGACTGCCAGGTGGAACTGTTGAATTAACCAACTGACAATAGTGGTTTGCTGTTTATATGTATGAAGCATGTGACTACTTCTTGTCCTGTCACTACATGGTGTCTGCTAACTTGACTGTGATGACAAGATTCCATAGTTCCTGAATAGTCTGGCACCTAACCTCCCATAAAACCTCAACATATACTATTTATACTTTGGTATTTGTATGGATTATGTTGGGTTGATCACTGAGCTTTACAGGTGTTGGTATTTGGATTTTGTTCCCTTTGGACTGAGTCAGACTAGCTTTTTGTCACTGTTTCCAATTTTTAACTAAGATGACTGGCTGCAGGCTGTAGCTTCATATTTGCTGTAAAATAATGAATAAAGAGTGCTTTGCCAAAACACTTTTTAGACAATCGTTAAAATATGTGTTAGCACAACTCATAATATATGTCTTCTTTTTCTTTAAATTTCCTGTTTTTTAGTGCCACTACTCACATGACTTTACTGGTTTTGAAGGTTTTTTGATGAACACTGAACTCGAAGAAGGTTATACAAGAGAAACCCTTGTGTCCTATATTTTATCAGTGTGAATGTGTGATTAAAGTGGACTGTTAGTCCACGCTGTGTATGAAGCCTTGTGTCTGCAGCCAGCCTGGGCAGCAGTGGATTGGATTGTAGTCAGTATGACTGTTGCCTCTGTTGGTCCTTTTGGGTCAGCGCTTTGTCGGGCCGCACATATCAAATCAGGGAGCTGTGAAGTTTATTTCCATGCAACAGTCAGATGAATATGTGCATTTTGTTTTGATTGTGCAAATGAGACTGGAATATGAGTGTAGAAGTTCATTCTTGACCTTTGAGAGCAGTGCATGTAACGAAATAATCTAAGCTGGATGGAAATGGCTCAGTTGTCATTACACAGCTCCACCACATAAGACTGAATTGACAATTTAGCAACTTTTAGAGCCTTATGAGTGGTGAGGCTAAATAATGTAGATTATCCTGTTGGTGGTGCTGCAGGAAAATGCACAGTAAATGAGATTATGAAATATCTTTTGTAAAAGTGGAATTTTAAACCTTATATGGCACAATAGTAAAGTTCAGGAAGTCACTAAAATAATTTGAATTCACCCTTTGGAGACCATGAATATTCCTACCAAATTAAATGCTAGTTAAATGAATTCCAATCTTTAAACCCTTCCTCTCATGGGAGATATTATGCATAAATGCATCTTTAAATGCTTGGCGAGAAACATGGGAGACAGTCAGATGAGGACATGAAGCTGATCAGCAGTGACCTATACCTTCATGCTGATCATTGTGTCTCTGAGGGGACCTGAATAGAGCTCAGTCATTAAGTAAGTTAGTTAACCAAAGTTAGGTTTACATTTAACATTCATTGCATTCTTGCATTTCCTTCCTGCAAAACATAAAGCTGCATTTTCAAGTATTTTAAATCCAGCATTGTTTACATCAATTTTTTTCCTTTGCTGGTGCATTGCAGCAGACCTTGGTGTGTTGCCACCCCTGTCAATCAGTGAATAATGTGAAACCCTTGGCAGGACTGCCAACATTTTACACCTTTATTGCTATCTACCTCTCTCACTCTTTTCAATGCCTCCTTCTCTTTATCTCTCGCTTTTTTTGGCTGTCTAGTCTATAATGACATCTTGGTGTCGGGGCGTGGAGACTCCTTCTTCATCCGGACCCACTTTGAGTATGAGAAGGAGACTCCTCAGAGCCTGGCCTTCAAGCGGGGGGACATCTTCAAGGTGGTGGATACCCTCTATGACGGCAAGCTCGGCAACTGGCTGGCAATCCGTGTTGGGAAAGACAAACAGCTGCTGGAGAAGGGCATCATCCCCAACAAGAGCAGGTAAGGCCATAAAGGGGGTTCTACAAAGTCTATGAATGTCTTTCCTTCAGAGGGTTAAAGCCTCATTATGTTTCAGAGAAAGTGCTTGTTACATCAACTAACAGCATCTGAAACCCCCTTGGCAGAACTGGGTGGGGGCTTTGTCCAGCAGTTTTTAAAATATCTCTGCCATGCCCATTTTATGCAGAGATTACCTGCATGGCTCATCAGGTCGAGACTGCAAAGACCTTCAAATACATAGAGTTGTTGAATAGGGATCAGTGGCAGTGTGGTGGACCCAGGAGGATACTATGGCAGCAGGCTTTTCACCCTGTCTTCCAATGTGGACATTCAGAACAAGTAGGAACACTTCAGATGTGGCCAGGCAGCACATTATACAAAAGAGTTGACTTAAGGGATGGAGACAGGACTTCTGTTCAACTTTTGTAATCCAGGGTTCTCACATCAGTTTAAGATTAGGTCAGAGGTACAGAACAGTAAAATACACCACCATCAATAAAAGTCATGTAGTTGTCCATAACGTAAGAAAAGCAGCATACATTCAAAAGGCCATTTCATACAAAAACTACACACATCCAACAAGACAGCAAGGTGACATGACTTCATGACCAATACCATGAGGCCATAACACATGTGACTGCCAGCTGCTCCTCAAATACTCACTGCCTTATACACCTTTTTGTTCAGTGCTGCTGTTGAACCACTGACAGCTGTACACTGGCAGAGTGTGCGAACAGATACAGTAACCAGGTGACAGTTACAGTATTTTTCCTTTCTCGATCTCTGCTGAAATGCTCTGGGACTGCAGTAAATGGACTTGAATGATTGGTATCTCTGACAAACCTTTCAGATAGTGGATCAGATGGGTCTGAGCTGGCCACAGGTCAGCTCCTGGTTATCTGAATAGACCAGATGTTATAACAGATGTCTATCCAGCCAACCATTCTTCCACTCGTCCTCTCATCTCTTCTCTTATCTTCTCCTCCATCACCACTCTCTTCTGTTTCATCCATCTTTTTCTTTAATGTCTTATCTTCTTATCTCTGCTGTCCTCACGGTTATCTCACTGCTCTTCTTCCTGCACATTATGCATGCTCTTTGAGCACAGTGTTCTACTTTCAGTGGCACAAAATAAGGAAGGAGAATGCACAGCACTGCTGCACTCCAATAACATTCCACTAATTGGCCCAAGAGGGTTATGGTTATTACAGGACCGCTCATTAAGTGAGTAAATCACAGGTGTTAGAGAACATGTGTCCCAGTTGTATCCTTTGTTATGTTCTTATGTGTTTTGCGTGTACCAGTCATTCACACTGGGGAAAATTAGTGAGTGTTTTAAAATGCCTGCATATAGAACTTGTTCAAGAACAGTAGCAGCTACGTAAGTAAGGTAAAGGCTTTCCAATCCCCCACCTAGCATGTTTCACATAGTCCATTTGAAATTCTACCCTCCAATGTGGATTTGAAGTAGGTTGACAGGAAATGACTTAACCAGTTGTGATCTGGAACCAGACAATGCAAGGTAACACTGCAGAAATGGGATTACCTGAGGAGTGATGTGATGAATGAATATGCTGCAACAACTGAGTAAGAGACAAGATGTAGTTTGGGTGTGGACACACTAAGAAGTTAGTAAGGTTTTTTTCTATTGCATAGTTTAAAGGAGCTCTTCCCAACAAAAGACAGAAGCAGCAGACATAAAGTAAATAAAATCTTGACAAAGCAAGTCTGAACAGATGGGTCTTTATTGTCCACACATGTCAAAAGAGAAAGGGTTCCAACATCCAAGACACACTTTTATGTCTTTTATGCCAAGTTCAGACTAATTCTAATAGTAATGATAATAGTTTTTGCTTATGGAGCACTTTTCACGGTACTCAAACACCCAGCCAATCACAGCTTGCCATCTTTCACGATTTTCACAGGGGTTGTGTACGATGCCAGGAAAAGACTGCACTGTTCATTCTGAACGCGCTGACAACAAATGTTTCTGCATGTAATCACAGTCTTGTGATTAACAGTTAAAGTGGAGCTGTTTAGGGTCACTGGGTGGTGAACCTGTTTTTTTCTTCACAGTCAGCAGAAAGAGGGTGAGTGTGTGGATGAGCAACATACCTACACAGGTGTGATTCATTTGTTATAATGCTCCTGACCTGAGGGTAATCGTCACATGGTCACAGGTTCACTGAAATGATATTAAACATCACTCCCCTTTCTCTCTTCTGTGTTTACAGTTGAAGAGTGATATGTGTTTCTATCGGTCGGCATCACTGAACACATCAATGATGTTGTCAAACTCAGCAAGCGAATGCAGAAAAATTCAGCTCAGTGTTTTTTGTTTTGTTTTTTTTATTTGATGCTGCATCACTTGTGATCTAGTGCTCTACACACCACACAGGATAAAATCAGCAAATGCCACACCTGATCCTCTTTATCATTCCCAGTGCCTCATGTTGAATCGGCCCATTATTAGGCTGATATCATATAGTCTGAATTTGAGATTAGTTAAAGCCTAAAATTAAAGAACAGCCAGCAAAACCAGAAGAAGACCTCAAAACCCTGCTGCTGATGTATGGCTGCAGCAGACCAATATGATGGAGACCTTTTAGAGAACTTCATCAAAAGCTGGACAGCTTGTAAGCAATTAAAGAAGGAGTCTGAATAATTGCCTCCATCTGAGGATGAGACAAGTTATGAGTTTAGCAATGACCCTCAGCTGAAAAAAGGACAAATTAAATACTTCACATGCTGGTGAACAGTGACACCAATATTTCATAATGTAGAGTTAAAAGAACATGGATCTCTGATAGATCTATTGAAAGCACTTTTCTCAAGTATATTCATCTAGTGTGAAGAGAAATATGCCAAATCAGACCAGCACATTAAGATATTTAGACAGTTCAGATCTGTGAACTAAGAGCTAAAAGAATTAAAAAACTAAAATTAGTTTCTATTTCATCTACAGTTTGATGCACGACAAAGATTCAGAAGTGTTTCTATTCATGAACATTTCTGGAAATAATGAATGCGTTAGTGACAGCTGTGTTCGTCCTGTCAGGGCGGAGCAGATGGCCAGTGTCCAGAGCTCCCATAAAGCTGTTGCGGGTGATCGAGCTGATTTCTGGCGTTTGAGAGGTCAACGTTCTTTGAAGAGGAAGGACCTGAGGAAGAGCAGAGAAAACCTGAGCAGCCAGACCCTGGCCACCCGCTTCCCAGCATACGAAAGAGTGGTGCTCCGAGAAGGTGGGTGAAAAGATACACAAGATTTGTCATTGAGTTATACCTGGAACCTCATGTTTGTTAACATGATGAGGGATTAGACAGGATGAACTTCACAAGCCTCCACGCACTGATGACATGCTTTTTTTGCTTGGTTGTAAGAAGGACGGAGAAAGACCAATAAGTCCATCTTTATTTGAAGTGTCTTTTTTTCTTTTGCCAAGATCTGTTGAGATCTGGAGATAGTGACCACCTAATCACAGAGGTGCACTGAACTGTATGGTTTCTCCTATCAGATGACAAAAAAGAGATTCACTGTGATGCACATGCCCACCAACAAGCATTAATGCTGAGCATGGACACAGCCGAAACCTTATACTGCTGAGTCAAACTGCGTGCGTGCGTGCGTGCGTGCGTGCGTGCGTGCGTGCGTGCGTGTGTGTGTCTGTGCTCTTTGATGTCCACAGTGATGTAAATGTTATGAACTGTGATCAGCATTGTAATATCAGTGTGTCATTGCAGCTGGTTTCCGGCGTCCTGTGGTGCTGTTTGGCTCCATCGCTGATGCTGCTAATGAGAAACTGGCCTCTGAGATGCCCGAACTGTTTGTTATTGCCAGTGAGTCTCTGCCAGCATCTTTCTGTCCACGTGTTTGTGTGTGAAAGTCTTTCTTCTTTCCTGAGAGAATATATCCTAGTATTGCTTCTAAATGACCTTTTCCTTGTTTCTGTGTTATCTTAGAAACTGAGCCTAAAGACGCCGGCTCTGAGAAGTCTTCAGGAGTGGTTAGATTGAACACCATCCGACAAATCATTGAGCAGGTACCCACTCTTTCACGCTCACACACAGATTTGAACTTCTGTCCTCACAAGGACACTCATTACCATAGTGCATTCGGCAGCCCCTTGCCCTTACCTTAACCATCACAGCTTAAATGCTAAGCCTAACCCTAACCTCAACCTGGTTTAAGTGTTTTTTTTGTTTGTTTGTTTTTAATCTTGTTTGATGTTTGTGTATTGCTTTTCGTTATGATGATGCAGCTGGATGGGATGCTCTCAGCAGTGGAGGGGGGAATCTTGCTTGCTTAAGAGGTCATACATTCTCTGCTGAGCCCTCTTGGTCAGAATGGCAGTATTAAAAAAGTACGGAGATCATTTGTCATGTACACACAGGGATTTGGTACTGCTGATCAGCAGCAATGACCACCTGAAGCCCAGGTATGCTGCCTCATTGCTTCTGATTAGACCTGCCACTGTTGTGTCATCAGCAAATGTAATAACATGGTTTAAACTGGATTTGGTTGAACAGTCATGGGTCAGCAGAGTGAACAGCAGCAGGCTCACCATGTGGTGCTCAGAAGAATCCAAGATGCAGTCGCAGAGGGAGGGCGTGATAAGTGTTCTTCTCTGGGTCCTTGAGGCAGTATACACTCCTGATCAAAATTTTAAGACCAGTTGAAAAAATTGCAAGAATTTACATTTTGCACTGTTGGATCTTAAGAAGGTTCTAAGTAGAGCTTCAAAATGCAAAAAGAAGAAATGGGAGTGAGACAAAAAAAAATTGAGTAAGCAATTTATCACAAACAAGTATTAAACTGAAATAGGCTGTTCATCAGCTGATCAAAAGTTTAGATTTAGATAGAAGAGTCTGTGCAACCTTTGCTGAACAGCCGCTGTGGCCTGAAGCCACAATTATGAGATAATAGTAAATGCTCAAATGAAGTGCAAAAGCAGTACAAGTAGAGAGCAGTCATGCAGATAGTGACTTGACTAATTCCACTCCCACAGCCAGGGGCGGCGCCAGAGAAGTTTGATTGCATGTGCTATGGGTGTACTCCAACAACGTGCTCCTAGAAATACAGTATGTGCACAAGCACACACATAAACAGTAGTAAGAAGAAGAAGAAACGTACTTTATTTATCACGTCACACAAGTGAGTTACACTGCACGCGATGCGTGTCGTGAAATTATATTTCTGCATTTGACCCATCCTCGGTCTGTCGATCCTCCGCGGCAGACCAGGAGCGGTGGGCTGCCAGCTGCCAGCTGATGCCGGTGCCCGCGCCCGGGGACCCATCCTTTTTTCGTCACCGTTGGTCAGGTGGTGATCTTCTTGCATGTTTTTAGTGGGGGTTATTACGGAGGAAACCCCAGGTGAACATGCAAACTCCACACAGAAAGGCCCCCTTTTTTTCCACCGAAGGCATGGTGTAGGACACGCCACCAGTGCCCACAGCAGGATTCGAACCGGGGACCTTCTAGCTGTGAGGCGACAGTGTTTCCACTTGAGCCACCGTGCTACCCAAGTAGCTACACAACGTTAATATAGTTTTGCAAGTATTCCAGAACTGTATTATTTTGCCACTGTCTGACATTCACTTCATTCAAAAGCCAAAGGTTATGCACAGATCGAGAAACAATGGGATTTCAATGACATTATTTTTTTTATTGAAGTGCAATCTCTCGTGTGTCTCCCCTGGTGTCTCCTTCCGGTGTCACACCTAAACAGGTCTGTGTGACACGATTACTATTGACACACCAATGAGGTAACTGTCTCAAATGAAAGTGGAAACATCCATAATGTACTCATCAAATAATGTTTAAAACCATCGTGCCATGAGAGACAAAAACATCAAAATGCAAACACAATAGATAACATACTTGCAAAGAGCATATCAGAACAGCAACCCATCACCATGGGAAATTAAAAAAACACTTCCCATCTGACATACAGTATCACAGGAGGACTATGCGATGGTTGTTATGGCTGAGGGCGAATGCATCGATGATCTTGTCGACGTTCAGGGCTCGTGCCCTTTTAATGGTATATTGAATTGAATTGAATTGAATTGAATTGAATTGAATTGAATTGAATTGAATATTGATAGCCAAAAGTCCAAGGTTACTGCTACGAGCATCTCTGCTACTGCTCCTCAGATAGGTTTTCAAACGGCGGAGACAGGAGAAAGATCGTTCACAGGAAGAAGATGTAATGTCAGGGATATACAGAGGAGTTTGTACACGTCCATAAACGCGTCCTTGTATGGTGCCATGAGTGTTCAAAGTTCCGAAGTTGTGTTAACGGAGTGTCCCTGTTGTGATTTGCTTTCGAGAAGACGTCGGACTTGATGCAACTCTGCATTTAAGTTATCCTCAGTGATGTCATAATTCTGTGCCGTAGTCAATAAAAAAGATCTGTGCTTTGGGTTTAGAGCTGAGACCCCTGACAGCACATGATAAAAAAGCACATGAGATAAAATGTCATAAAAATATAAAAATGTACTTTGTTTAATGATTTTTCATTGGATTTCATGGGGGTGCTTTGGGGGGGGGCTATGTTACCACTAGGGGGAGCTGAAGCACCGGCAAGCCCCTTCTTGGCGCCGCCAATGGATGCTGGTGAAGAGTTTGATCATTACTGTCACTTTTAATGAATGAAGTATTTCATTTTTTAGTGCTGTGTTTGGAAGAGAACGTGCACTAGTGCGCGTTCGTGACGTCACGGAGCACCAAAGCGCGACTTTAGACTGTAGAGACATCAAAGCCACTCAGCCTATAAGAGTCAGGATCAGGTCTCACAGCACAGAGCGCTGAACGATCGAGACCAGTACAGTACGAATCAAAGGCAACGTTAGAAGCACAAACTCGCGAGGTATCTGAACACAATCCACCACAGACACTACAAGACATGGAGAACATTTCTGAGGACAGAACATTTTCTGAGGTCACCATGGTCGAGCCTTTTACATCCACGTCTCCTGAGCGCCCTCCAGCCTCTGCTGGGGGGTCCGCACCCGAGGAGGGACGGGAGCTCCAGCCCCCCGTCACCCCCCGAGTCCCCGCCGGAGAGACCACATCAGAGGAGGCACGAGAGCATCTGCCCCCCGCCGGAGAGGCCACAGCCGCCACCCCCCCATCCTCCGCCGGAAAGGCCACACCCGAGGAGGGGGGACCGGAGCTCAAGCTCAGCTTCTTCGTCACCCTGCTGACGGTCAGAGTGTTGTGCAAGTGCGGCGCCTTAGAGGGACTCAGCCATGAGGAGAGGGCCACGCTCATCAAGAGACTCCGAGAGAAAACGATGGAGGGTCTGTCCCACCTCACAGACTTCTCCTCTCTCTCTTCTCTTCTCAAGACCACCGACAAGCTGTGCGAGACTGTCATCAAAGAGCTGAAGAAGAAGTTCGGCAGCGGGCGGCAGCTGGGGGCTCTTTTCAAAGTAGTGGATCCAGCTGTGGACGCGACCGTCGTCCGGATTCTGCAGGACTGCATCCTGGACTTCACTGCGAGGCACGCGAAGAAGAGAAGCGCCAGCGGTTCCTGTAAAGCTGCACTGAAGTATCTGCTCATGGGCATCGTCTTTCTTCTGGGATGGTTTGCCGTTTCCGTCCTGTTTGCCGTTTCAATTCTTATTCTCTAAGGCTTTGCTGGGGGGTGGGGGGTGGGGGTGTTCTGACAGGGGATGACACGCAGCACAGGTCCGGGCTGGAGTCCAGCTTGGGCCGGCAAAGCTGCTGCAGAGGTCCCTGTCAGAAGAAGATGGGAGCGCACAGAGACGCAGTGATCAACACTGTGTCCTCTAAGGAGTCACTGCGACAAGACTCTTGAGGCTGTGCGCGCCTCCCGCTGTCATACGGGTTTTCTCCGGGTGCTCCGGTTTCTCCCGCACTATAAATTACACAATAAATTTGTAAACTGTATTTTTCATGTTTCAGGAACTTCTTCCAGTTCTAATACTTACAACTGGTCAATGTTCACACAGGTTATATTCAACTTATCTGAGCCAACAAGGTATAAACATACGAATGCAGAATTGACCAAAAAGTAAGAAATGCTGAGCTCGCTTACAGGACTGGGTCCTTCATCCCAGCAGCTGTCACACCAACATGTCACTAGGAGCTTTTCTCCTAACAATACAGGCAATAGTACTTTTTATGGGCAGTAGTATTTTTATAATCTGTACATAATATACATATAGTTATTTTTCAGTTTTGTATCCTGCGCACTTTTTTATCTGGACCCTTTTGTGCAACTGTTTTTGCTTTTTCTAACACTTGCTGGCTGTAAAGATTTAACTTCCCCACCGTGGGATCAATAAAGTCTGATCTTAGAAGAGTGAAAAGTTCAATATTTGCCTCTGAGATGTAGTGGAGTAGAAGGATAAAATAGCATGAAATGGAAATTTTAAACAAAGTATATCCAACTTGTGCTGCTTTATGCTTCTACTCCACCATGTGCCACTATTGAACTTTTACTCCACTACATTCATTTCGCAACTGTTGAAACTTTCCCAAAGTTTACCAGAAAACTCAAAGATTAGAGAAATAAAAAACAACTTACCCCATTAATCATCTCCTGATGTAGTTTTATGTATACAATATACACTAAAACTAGTCATATACAATATAATGATATACCAGTACTGTTATTTTGATACCATGAGCACATTTTACAGTCAGGGGCGGCGCCAGAGAAATTTGATTGCAGGTGCTATGGGTGTGCTCCAACATTGACTGGGGTGCTCCTAGAAATACAGTATGTGCACAAGCACACACATAAACAGTAGTAACTGCACAACGTTAATATAGTTTTGCAAGTATTCCAGAACTGTATTATTATGCCACTGTCTGACATTCACTTCATTCAAAAGCCAAAGGTTATGCACAGATCGAGAAACAATGGGATTTCAATGACATTATTTTTTTATTGAAGTGCAATCTCTCGTGTGTCTCCCCTGGTGTCTCCTTCCGGTGTCACACCTAAACAGGTCTGTGTGACACGATTACTATTGACACACCAATGAGGTAACTGTCTCAAATGAAAGTGGAAACATCCATAATGTACTCATCAAATAATGTTTAAAACCATCGTGCCATGAGAGACAAAAACATCAAAATGCAAACACAATAGATAACATACTTGCAAAGAGCATATCAGAACAGCAACCCATCACCATGGGAAATTAAAAAAACACTTCCCATCTGACATACAGTATCACAGGAGGACTATGCGATGGTTGTTATGGCTGAGGGCGAATGCATCGATGATCTTGTCGATGTTCAGGGCTCGTGCCCTTTTAATGGTATATTGAATTAAATTGAATTGAATTGAATTGAATTGAATTGAATTGAATTGAATTGAATTGAATATTGATAGCCAAAAGTCCAAGGTTACTGCTACAAGCATCTCTGCTACTGCTCCTCAGATAGGTTTTCAAACGGCGGAGACAGGAGAAAGATCGTTCACAGGAAGAAGATGTAATGTCAGGGATACAGAGGAGTTTGTACACGTCCATAAACGCGTCCTTGTATGGTGCCATGAGTGTTCAAAGTTCCAAAGTTGTGTTAACGGAGTGTCCCTGTTGTGATTTGCTTTCGAGAAGACGGCGGGCTTGATGCAACTCTGCATTTAAGTTATCCTCAGTGATGTCATAATTCTGTGCCGTAGTCAATAAAAAAGATCTGTGCTTTGGGTTTAGAGCTGAGACCCCTGACAGCACATGATAAAAAAGCACATGAGATAAAATGTCATAAAAATATACTTTGTTTAATGATTTTTTATTGGATTTCATGGGGGTGCTATGTTACCACTAGGGGGAGCTGAAGCACCGGCAAGCCCCTTCTTGGCGCTGCCTATGCCCACAGCAGTATCTATCTTAAGTTTAGACATTAGCCACTATAAGATACTGGTCATATCAAACCCAGTCAGGCATCAGCAGCAAAACCAGCGAGCATGTTTGTGCCTATGAATTCAGCGTTTTCTTTGTATGAGGACAGTCAAATGTTCACCTGCTGACTGTGGACGTGTCCTTTACAACTGATGAAGTCTTCAGGCAGAAACACATCATCAGATTTGTCAGGCAGGCCATTAATTGTACATAAAATCATTGTGACATTAAGTGTTTATTACATTTTAAGTGCCAACTTTTCCCCAGAGCTGATCCAATGGTGAGACAATGACAGTGTTCACCATTGCATTGTGTCCTCGTTCCTCACACCACACAGGACAAGCATGCCCTGCTGGATGTGACCCCCAAGGCAGTGGACACCCTGAACTACACCCAGTGGTACCCCATTGTCATCTTCTTCAACCCAGACAGCAAGCACGGCATCAAGACCATGAGACAGAGGATCATCCCCAACTCCAACCGCAGCGCCCGCAAACTCTACGAACAGTCCATCAAACTGAGGAAGACCTGCTCCCACTTATTCACTGGTACAGTCAACACACATATAGAGATGCAGTCAGGTGCACAGTAGTACAACTGCAACTGTATATTTGCTGTTATATGAGTATGTTTGCTGAGGTTGGATGGTTTTCTTATCCAGCCACCATTGATCTGAACTCAGCCAATGATGCCTGGTACGGCAGCGTCAAAGACTCCATCAGAGAGCAGCAGATGCAGGCTGTCTGGGTTTCTGATGGCAAGGTAAACACACACACACACACACACACACACACACACACACGCACACACACACACACACACACACACACACACACACACATTTCACAGGCTCCCCTGTGTACCTCACTCAAGGAAGCAGGCAATTAAATCCCCCATGTGTTGAGCATCTTTCAACTCGCACTGATTGCTCTTTCTTTTGTTATTTTCCACCCCATTTATGTCAGTAAGAGTAGACTAAATGACAGAAGCACCACTCCGTACAATGCAACAGAGTTTAACAACACCACAAAAAGGTTGAACCAACACCCCTCTCAACTAGTTCAACATAAACTGAACATTAGATCCTTCATGAAGGGAGCATTTATAGCAGGACTGCATTAGTTTGAGTTAGGTGTGCCTAATAAACTGGCAACTAAGTATATATCATAGTTTGTTGTTATTGATCTGTAGTGGACTAACTGCCCCTCTATTTTCCTGTCATCTTCATAGCAGCCACTTGTGTGTGCGCTCTGAGCATGCTCACTGTGTGTCTACTACTTCCTGCCAGTAGTGCTCTACAGCTCGGCTCTGTTTGTCTTTCTTTCTTCTCTCTTGTTCTTGTGCTATCCGTCTGTCCATCCTTCCTGCCTGTACACCCAAGATCCACCATGTGTCTCTTCTAGCTGGAGGGAGTAGAGAGTGATCTGGACTGCCAGGATGTGGAGCGTCTGTCCTTCCTGTCCGCCGACTACCTCAGCATGGACAGCCGGCTGACCTCCGACCTGGACGACACTGCTGACGAGGCTGGGACCTACACTGACAATGAGCCCGATGCAGAGATGATGCACATCTCCGCCATCAGCCGCTCGTCTGAACCCGTGACAGCTGAGGAGGTCAAAGTCAAACACACACACACACACACACACACACACACACACACACACACACACACACACACACACACACACACACACACACAAACAAACAAGCCACACACACACACACACATGTGACATGCGCTGTGTCTGTAAAAATTCATTTGCAAAGTCAGTAACTACATCAGTATTTACAGAATTAACAGAAGAATTAAAAGTTACAGTGCAGTGAAGATATGAAGACATCGCATATGCTCCACATCTGTCAGGTGCAGGCAGAAAAGTCTGAAGCCTCAATTAAAAAGAAGTGAAAGTCGGACCAGACCTCAAGTCTTTCTTGGAGTCTGAATCGTGCTTTTCCCTGCTTATCTTTGACCATGGTGACAGTGAGCAAACCTGTTTCAGACCCCTCGAGGCATCTGGATGGTTTAGAACATAGCAGCAGGTCATCTTGAGTGACAACTGTTGGTTTCTTCAGAAAGAGAGGAGTTCGGAATCAGCTGCAGCTGTCTGATACACTTTTTAGGCTGATGTTATTTTCTCTCTGTCTGAGTTTATAACTACATCAAATATTATTTATATATATGTGTGTATATACATATTTACATACACACACACACACACACACACACACACACACACACTCACACATATACATATATATACATATATGTGTGTGTATGTGTGTATATATGTATATATACATACATACATATAGATATGCATACATACATACATACATACATACATACATACATACATACATACATACATACATACATACATACATACACACACACACACATCTATATGTGTATATATATGTACATATACATACACACACACACACACACACACACACACACACACACACACACACACACACACACACATATATATACGTGTGTGTGTGTGTGTGTGTGTGTGTGTGTGTGTA
This sequence comes from Chaetodon trifascialis, assembly GCF_039877785.1. Lineage (NCBI taxonomy): Eukaryota > Metazoa > Chordata > Actinopteri > Chaetodontiformes > Chaetodontidae > Chaetodon > Chaetodon trifascialis. The sequence goes on along the minus strand of NC_092061.1, from coordinate 26,326,348 downwards.
CATAAAACATATGCTTGCTGTCAAGGCCTCAGGGCTAGGGAGCAACTGTTCAGTAGAATTCTGACTGTCCTACTGTTAGGACTATTGTCCCTGTTCAAATTTATCTCTTGAACTTCTGTTTCCTCTAAAAATTCAAAGTATTCTCCTGTTTGTTTCTGTTTTTTATCTCAAGCACTTCTTATCTGTATTGTCTAGGTGTTAAGTACTATATGATAATGTGTATTTGTTGAGGGACGTGTCACACTCTCATTAAAACACAGCCAAAAACACACAGTTCAGTTCTCCTCCTTGCACTCTCAGAATGGTGCTGCCATCTGCAGTGCAGACAGGGGATTACAGCTCTAAGCCTGTCATGACAGGAAAATGCATCTAGCTTTTGCACAGCTGTTAAAAGTCTCACTGTTAAATGTTTACTTTGGGAAAAACAAATGTCTACATGTCAAGACAGGGCTTGGGCACTCTGGGACAAATGCTTGAAAATATCTTTCAAAATCTTTTTATTTAAATTTACTACCTACCCTACCCAGTGTCTCTCTCCTTTTTATTGGCCCCACACTTCCTCCAGGCTGGCCAAACATAGAAAAGTCAGTTCATTAAAGTGTTTATTGAAGTGCATCTTAACGAATAAAGGGGACAGTAAGTTTTTGCGATGAACATGGGGAATACCAACCCCTGTCATGGTGCCGCCCACAGACCTGTTCTGTGTATTATATTGATATGTACAATGTGTGTGTGTGTGTGTGTGTGTGTGTGTGTGTGTGTGTGTGTGTGTGTGTGTGTGTGTGTGTGTGTGTGTGTAGATCTTGCGCAGGTATAGTCCAGACATCAGGAGTCGCATGAGGAAAATCAGCAGCCGGGAAGTCCTCAACAGGTGCAGCCCTCCACCTGCCTTCTTACCAGACAACAAGGTGAGAGAGACATACAGCATATCTACAGGACGTTGATAAACCACTGACCTCTGGAAACACTGTCTTGGTTAAGACTTAAACGTGACTGCTGTATCACACCATGTGCTGTTTGTGGATTGAGGTGGGTGCACTACTGTGCTTCTCATCGCTGCCTTTCAGATGAAGCTTTGGTTTAAGGGTGGTGTGGTCAAGCAAAGTAGGTAAGACTGCAACATCCTTAAATCTTCCATTTCTCCACATATCATGTTTTTGACAAGACAAGCTACAGTAACTCTGACTCTGACCTCCACATCCACATCCCTTCATCTAAAAGAATAAACTGCCCTTCTTTCTGAGGAACAGCCTGATGTGGACAATCTCACTGCCCTTCAGACTCCTCCAACAGCAGCTCATTGGACCAGATGGGTACAAAGAATCCCCTCAGTTTCTTTGTCGGTGGGCTTGTGTTTAGCAGTAATGTTCAGGTTTTCACGCAACTGATATACACAGTCTTCATGTATATTCAAAGTAAACAGTGAAAGTTGTTGAGGAGCTGCTGTTTGGTCGGAGAGAAAACAGTTCAGCTTCAGCTCTCTAACCAACACTTTTTCTTGTTCTATATAAAACAAAACTATTCAGGCACATGAAAAAAAACCTATCACCGCCGGGCACAACGGAGAAAAGTCTGCACACTGTTAGGCTCCAAATTAATCTTCTTCAGCTCTGAGGAGGATATTTTAGATCGAAAAGTTGCCTTGAAAAGAGAGTTAAACTATTTCTTTGGAGCCTAAAAGTGTGCAGACTTTTCTCCTTTGTGCCTTTCTTCTCTCATAGCCAGTTTTGAGTGGAGCTTTAAAGTCTGAACCACAGTGTTGTTTGACACTTTTGTTTTTTATAAATAGATATTTTGATGTACACCCTTGATGATCAATCCCTCATTTTTTTCTTTGCTGCGACTTTATACACCAGTTAGCTTTGGCTCCCACTTAAACAGACCCACTTGCCTGAAAGGTCCGGTATGTAGGGTTTAGTAGCATCTAGGATGAGGTTGCAGATGGCAACCAACTGAATACTCCTGGCCTCACCCCTTCCCTTATAAGCGTGTAGGAGAAACTATGGTGACCAGGAAACTTGGGAAAACATAGAGAAACACAACAATTCTTATTTTCAGGTGATACACTAATTGTACATACTGATGAATATTATATTTCATTTCTGCCATATTCTGCCTGGGCTTGCCTTACTAGAACAAAATCTTGTAATAGTGTTTGGACTCCAAACACTATTACAAGATTTTGTTCTAGTAAGGCATTAAATATATTCATATATAGGCATTATATTATTATATATATTCATTCAGGTTTCATCAGTCCAGGAAGAACCAAAAAGTAAAGAACATAATTATGTTCGTCCTCTTTCACTGGAAGAAGTTATTGAAAGATAACGTAAAATGTATCCATGATCATGGGCTCTGCTTCTGTTTCCACCGTTCTCTGCTGGCTTTGGGGAGGAGTTCTGAGAATGAAATCTGGGCTCTGCTTAGAAAATGATACCAAATCCAAGCTCCAGGTACTCTCCACCATTAAAAGGCCACTGTGCCTCTTTCTGGGCCCTCTCCTCTTCTCCCTTTGCACAAGAATTCTTGGTGCTGTCATACACTTGCATGGCTTCTCCTACCACTGCTACACCAATGACACCCTGCTACTCTTGTCGTTCACCCCATCTGACAATCTGGTGTAGGGATGCATTACTGCTTGCCTGGCTGACATCTTGGCGATGATGTCAGGACACCATCTAAAGCTCAATCTGAACTAGACAGAGCCTGTGTTGCATAAGGGGAAAGGGTCCCATCACCAAGATCTGTCCATCACTTGACAACATCGTGGTGCTGCCAGTTTTGAGGGTGAGGAACCTGGGAGTGACTCTGGGAGACAAACTGTCATCCTTGGCAAACATTGCAGCAGTCACCCCTTCCTCTCTAAGCAGGCAGCCCAGGTGCTGATTGAGGCACTTGTCTCCTGCCTGGACTACTGCAACTCTCTCCTTGCTGGAGCCTCTGCAGCTAATCCAGAACGCTGCTGCCCTCCTGGTATTCAACCTTCCCAAATTTTCACTCCTCCTTCCCACTTACTGCATTGGCTCCCTGTTACTGATCGTATCCAGTTCTAAACTCTGGTGTTGGCCTACAGGGCAGTGAAGGAAACTGCTCCTTGCTGCCTTCAGGCCATGTTCAATCCTACGTCCCAGCCCCAGTGCTCCTCTGCCTCTGGACACTTAGGAGTCCCATCACTCAGAAGACCCTGTGGTCGCTCATCGCTCTCAGACTCCTCTGTTCTGGCTCCACAGTGGTGGATTGAGCACCCCACTGAAGTTAGAAGAGTTACGGGCCATCTTGTATGTTATTGTGTCTCTGTGCACATGTACTGTAGCCCTAACATGTTTTTTGATGTTTAAAAGGGACACACTCCCAATTTTGGATGATATGTAGCTTCTGTGTGGTTTGAATGCAGTTGTTCGTCGCTTTGGAGAAAAACATCTACCAAATGAATTTAATGTTCAGAGGTTATTGGCAGTGCTGTTGATTGTGACTGGTCATGCAGACAATTGAAGTGTTTGACACACCGGACACTGTATCATTGGAGTTTCTGCTTCGTGTTGAACAATTGGACACCAGTAATGTTTGCTGATAGTTGCAGCTGTTTGAAAGCCAGAAAGGTTTGCATTACATGGTTTAGCTTATCATAGAAGTCAAGTTTGGCTTTTTCTACAAAACACCAGAGTGTATCTGTATCTGTTCTAATGTATCCCCTCCTTGGTCAGGTGAAACTGTCTCTGAGGGAAGATCCTGTCCTCATATCAAGCTCCACCAACCCACACCATCACCACCGTCAACACCACCCTCCACGCCCTAGCTCCAGCAGAAGTTACGATTCTCCCTCCAGCAGCAGTCCCGCCAGCAGCAACAACGACCCTCCACCACCCATCTCCCGTTCAGCTGCCTCCTCTGCACCACTGCCTCCACCTCCGGCTCATCATTTCAATTCCTGCGGCAAACTGCGGCCCCTGGGAGCACCTCAACCACCCCCTGTGCCCAAACCCAGCAGCTTTGGAAGCACAGCAGAGGCTGCGGTTCACTCTCCTCTGGCTCTGTCGAGTCCTACCGTGGTGGCCTGTAGGCAGCAGCAGGAGGCAGCAGAGGACAGCCCTGTCGAGGATCCATCCATGAGGTCCTTCCTGGGTAAGATCAAGGCCTTCGAGAAGATGGATCACTTCGCCCGAGCCCAAAGGATACTGGCGGTGCAGGAGGCGCAGAATGCCAGGGTGGGCATAGCTCAAAGTTCCTATCAGCACACTAGAAGTCAGGAATCAGCTCTGTAGGTTTTTGCAGTGTGGTCATGTTGCAGGTGTCTTTTTAATGGTGCATTCACAATAGCAGCAGTAATTACAAGGTGTGTTAGAACAACAAGAACACATTCCTACACATGTTATTGTTTATCCAAGTGTAGCACACTACATGCAAAACAGATTTAATGAAAGAGTACTTCACTTCAGAGCCGCTGAAGACCCAGAGGTCTCTGGTACCATCGTATGAGGCAGTTCATCTGATTTGTCACAGCTTCCTCTGGAGTCACAGAAGGTTTTGTGAGATATAATGCAGTGCTGTTTTGTACACATTATTTGCTCAGGTTCTCGCTAACGAAAAAAAAAAAAATCATTTTAACAGGATACTTTTGACTTTATAACAAGATATTTTATACAATAATTACATGTCTTGTTTATACAACATACCAGGTAACTCTGTTTTAACAAGAAACATTTCTTGTTTCAACAGAATATCAGTTTATCTTGTTTTATTACAAAATGTTCTCTATCAACATATCTTAGAAAACAAGAAACTTTTCTTCATTTAAAACGTGGTTATTATGTTTTTAAGATGAGGGAAGATAGTAAGAGAAGACTGACAAAAACTGACAATGAATGCTTGACATGATTTAAGTTTTATTTTGTGTTTGGAATGAGACGCGATGACATCCATGTGAAAAAGATTTTATTAAAACAAGAACACTTAAGGAGAGTATTCAACTACTTTGTCCTCATGGCACCAATACCATGTAGCAGTCTAGAAAATCTGATCATATTATATTTTCTATCAGATGGGGTAAACTTTCATGCAAAAAATGTTCTGTGTGGTGCACAGTGCATGTAAAAGGCATTCCTGTGTCCAGTTTGTAAGAATAATTTCCAGCACATATCAAATCTTAAAAATATCACGTTACATTGTTTCAATTTCATAAACCATTTCTTCATTTAAAATAGTGTTGGGTGTGTAGCATATGAGCACATTGCACTCACTGAAGAAAAAAACTGAACACACTGTCTCATAATTATTACTTTGGTGTCTCAAAAAATAATGAATCTGCCATCATTGAAACATGATCTTGCATATACCCAGAGATAATGCAGAACGCACACATAGATATACACAGTGGAATGATCTGAAATCTCATAGCACTAACATTGCTGCCATATACAGTAGATACTGTTTCCAGTGGTTTAATACCCCCTGAGAAAGTATTCCACTCAGTCACTTCTAGTTTCATGCTTCATTTCTGAAATGTCTTATAATGAACCACATTTTTGTATTTGTAGTGAGGACAAGGAAGTTGTTTTCTATCCAGAAACTGCATGTTCATTTGAAAAGCAGTTATGAGAGACTTTAATCAAGTAATCTGTGTTTCCAGTTGGAAATTTCTCAGAAGCACCCAGATATCTATGCTGTTCCCCTGAAGACAGCCAAGCTGGATCACAGTCGCCCACAGCCTATCGGGTAGGCTCACTACTGCCATACGACTCTGCTGTGAGTGTGTTTGTCAATGTGTTTGTGTCTCTGCAGTGTTTGCTAACCTCCCAGATTGCAAGATTTCCCTGGTAGCGCAGCCTGAGAGACTTGCACCGTGAAGAAGAGAGAATTAGATTACCAAGTGAAAGACAAAAACACATTTCAGAGACAGCGTTTGAAGAGAGTTAATGCCAGTCAACTGACTGGTACACTGGCAGCCAACAGATCACTTACATGTACAATGTGTTAGTTCTAACCCTTAAGATTTTTTTAATTATTATTTTTGAGCCATTTTACAAGAGTAAACATTGAAGCTTATATCAATGAGATTTAATCACAAAGAGTAACACTGGGTACATGCCTCATCTTTTCCTGGAAATCCCTTGTGTGTGTAAAGGCAATTTGAATACAGGACTGGAATGTTGAAATTATATTAGCCCAGCATTATTTGACTACTGCTGCAAAACAACACATGAACAGTATCAAAAACAGGGTTTGATTCCATTACAGTCTCAAGGATTTTTCTGCTACATATGTGGCAGATCTAAGGCATACATTCAATGTGTGTAATATATTGTGAAAAAAAATTGAAAATAACATTTCTGATATACTCACTTTCAGGTTGATATAATCAGGATGAATTGTTGGTTTGTTGCCAACCTGTCTGATTGTCTGACCACTCGTGTTTCTTCATCTGTTAGACTACTGTGTTGGCAATGTCACTGTGTTCCCAGATCTCAGCAATTAACATGATGAGTACAATTTTATCATAACTGATAGAACTGATGATAATGTTGATAGAATGATTTAATAACACTCAAAGTGGACCAATCCAATTTTGATATAATGTTATACACAGAAGGAGAAAACCCGCTATCAGATGGGTTGCGAGCAAGGCAAGTGTTAATCTTCCTGGGAACTTGAATATCTGAAGTAAATTACACAGCATCCATTAACGCTTGTCGAGATATTTCACTTAAACCAAAATTGTCAGCCTCATGGTGGTGGTAGACAAAAAGTCAGGCATTAGTAAAGCAATTCGTGTACATGGGGAACCATGAATGTCTGTACAAAATTGGGTACCAATCCATTGACCAGTTGTCAAGCCATTTGACTGAATAAGTGAAATCTTTGAGCTGCAAGTGACAGATCAAGGGACCTTGAATGTCTGTAGAAGAGTTAGCAAGTGAAACACAAGCTTGTCTGGAAGTGGGGCAGGGCTCAGTGCACATGGTGTTTTCTGTGTCCTTCCAGCTCCAGCTCCTGTCCTGAACCCCAGAATCTTCTGTCCTCCAGGGAAGGAGGTCCCTTCTACCCCAGTGAAGAGGAGGCACAGGAAGAGGCAGTGCCAGGATACTACACTGCAAACTCCTACCAGTACCAGGACACTGAACTGTAGGACCAGCACACAGCTGCTGTGTCGGCCCTCAGCTTCCTGGACATACATGTACACATGCACTGCATATGCAGTATATTTACACACTTACCATTCCATCATGTCCTGCACAACAAATAAGCTGCTGACTTTGAACTGACTCTTGCTTCTTTAACAATGAGGGGGGACAACTGCCTTTTTTTGCTTCAAGGAAGTTAAAGCAATCTGTACTATCCATTTGGATAGAAACACACTGTCTTCACTTTACTTTTTATGTTGTATTTGATTTTTTTTTTTTCTTATGTACCACTTTTAACGGTCAAACTTGAGTGACTAGGAACCACCTGTTTTCTTGCCTATGCAACTCTTCAGTTTGTGCACACCAACTGAAACCTATTGCCACGAGTTTTGCCCTCACAAAAACCTCAACAAACCCACAATGCGCTTTATCACGTCTATCCCCTGCTTTTTTAAAGCTCCTATTATTGCCAGCTACGATCAACAAAGGTTACATATATATTATTACATATATATATAATATATATATATATATCTAAAGTCAAGTGTTTATACTCTGTCTTTGCATTCCTTCGTATATGACAATGCCTGTGTATACATACAGTATATATCTATATATATTCTATCTAGTAACTCTGGAATTTGTTACAATTTTTTGAAGTGCCTTTTACTTTCTTAGTCCCATGAGGTTTGGGTTGTCTTTCCTCTGCCCCTCAGCCACCCAGCTGTACTAAAACCTCTGCTGCTGTCAAGCTTAAAGGGAAACCAGGGAACCAGTGACACCAAAACCTTAATGCTGTCCCCACACACACTGTACTGTATGTTGTCACCTGCAGTGACAAAACACACCCACAAAATTACAGTAAACACCCTGCACCTCCAGTCCTATCTGCCATGTGTAAGAAAGAGCAAACATTGTCTGATCTCAAGCATTCAATGGAGAGCAATACGAGTCTAACACCAGTTTGAAATTACAAATTGAGATACTTAGACTTGGTCCAAGCCGTAAAGGCCCTGTCACTCCAGCATAAAAACAGCCAAACTGTATGGCAAAATCAGTTAACTTCAGTGGAACTGGCACAAATAGTGGACTAGCTTGTGGGGTAGAAGTAAATCTGAGCAAATCTTTCATGTCAAATTCAATTTTGGTGAACTTAAACATGGGCAACTAACCAGTAGTGAGCTGTCTCGACAGTGCTCAGTTCAGTGATCTCTGAAGGAAAGAAGAGCCAGAGAGTTTAAAGGAAGGAAGCTATCATAGCGTGTTAGCTGTTTTGCACTTTTATATAATCCTCTCTGTCAGAATATAGACTACTCCATAAAAGAGGCATGGATTTTAGACACGAAACAAAAGTCAATAAACATGTTTTCCTGAATAGACTTTGTAAAACTATTGTCCCATTAGCAACAACGCTCACTAGCGTGCTAAAATGAGTAAGCTAGTTAGCCAGCAAGTAAACTCAGAGAGCTGTTATAACTAGGACCAGCATTCTGACTGGCTAGCATGTTAGTGATGTCACCAAAGTTGGATACTTTCGATTAGAGGGAACTTCTGGTTTTATACAACTTTGAACTTTCATAGTTTTTGCCATAATTCCTCAGTGTTACTCTTATTAACATTAGTATTAGAAGTAACATATTTAACCAAATCACAGATAATATCTCTGAATGCTGAAGTTGCTAAAACAGTCCAATCACTGAGCTAAAATGGCTCAGAAAAGTCAAAATTCTTATAGGTTGTTTGCAGATGACATCATGTCACTTTTTTGTTGTGGCGCTAACTGCAGATGGAGGGCCAGTAGTAATTTTCTGCATAGGAAGCATTGTAACACTCGTTCAAAATGCCTGTGTTTGGTGTCATTTATGGATTGATCTAACCAAGAAACCACAAGGAGCTTTTATTGAGTACAAAAAGTTGTTGTTCATAATTGACCAAAAAACGAAGAAATGGCTCGTTCACTGTTAACTTAATGGTCGGGAGGAGCCGAGTCAGCTAATAGTGGAAACGGTCTAACATTAGCTATTACTTTAAATCTATGGTGATAGATTTAAAGTAATAGCTACAAGCAACATGACAAACACTTAAAATCAGCATTAGCAGTTTCACATAAGACAGGTGAATGTAAATAACGTATGTACATATGTACATAGCAGCATTTCACCGGACCTAAGGTGCACACCCTTGATAAAACCAACCTTCTGAATGAGCAGGTTGTTCTTATATCTGCAGCCTCAGTAACAGCAAATCTTTCAGTTCAGCCGCTCCTCTTCATAACATAAGGGTCACATCCAACATATGTTCTGATTTTATGTTTGTACCTTTCTCTCATAATTTCATCTAAACTAGCCCAGTAAGAACTTTCCTTCATCTCATTCATTGCAGTTTTCACTTCTGGCCCTATGTCCCTATTTAACGTCACGTGACTGCAAACAACCTATAGGCAGCAAGGCTGACTCGCCACTTATTGCATCCATCTATGAGTTAGTTCACCAGCTACAATAGTTTGCCAAGTAGTCTTGTGAGTAGGTAGTCAATACGTCACCAAGCTTCCAGCACAACCTATTTTATTAGGATGTCCAGTGAATTTTGCTGTGCCACTTCCTGGTGTGACTGGGCCTTAAGTTTCTTTTTTCTTATTTTTCCATCTTTGGTGCTCAGCACTTATTGCTGTATTGTTTTTGCACTGTACCTCCCAGTCAGACATGATTTGCCAGTCTTACTGTTTGGCCAGTAGTGTAATGTCTTTGCCTTGAAATGTTTTGTTCATTAAGTTTCTGCAGGTGGCGCCCTCTTCTGTCTATTTAGCCATGGTGGCTATCACTGCCTATGCTAACAACCCTGTTAAATGAAAAGGTGGGTAATATTCTATATTTTTCTTATTGTCAACAAATCAAATACAAACCAACAATGAATTAATCTTTCTAACAAATATTACATGTGTATTCAAAGCCTGGTGTATCATATTCCTCTGTGCCATAAAGCTCAAATGTTGTCCAAAAACTATTAAAGACACATCAAATATTTGCTAGAACACCAAATGTGTATTAATCCACTGCTGAACAGTCCCCAACAAATCCACTATTTCCACCTGTTTGAGTAACATTTGATAAAAACTGAAGTGTCCAGCTGTTTTAAAAAATTACTGCTTTTGTAAAAATGAAACTATATATTTGAGCCATTTTTAAAATATCTACGTCCTCAGAAGAAACCACAAAGTACTCTGATACAGACTCACACATTGTTGGTTTTGATCTTCATGTGGAGTTTATCAATAATAAGAAGAATATAGAATAACACCACCCTTATCTTTTCAAAGCTGTGTCCCATTTCAGGACAGCTTGAGGGCTCAGTGAGGCAGAATCTGTCCTCTGAAGGTATGGCTGGATGAACTCCCAAAGCGGCCTTGGAGTGCTGTGCCTAGATTTTGACACAAAACCACTCTTCACAATCTCAAGACCAATAAAGCAGGAGTCACCTGAAGGCCTTTATCGTGTCATTTGATTATGTGGTGCATATTTCTAAACACATTTTCACAGTAAGCTTTGGCCTCTGGGAAAGTAGCCCTCTTAGCCAGGTTGGTAATCCAGTCTTGTCTAACAAAGACACATTTGTCGACTGTGTCCTTCCAAGGGGGAAGGCTCTGAATTGAGACACAACTTCTTTTATTATTCTGAACACATTTTAGACATTAAACACAAGCTAGCAGACATTTCCCCACACAAACCTACCAGACATGGAGAACAGTAAAAGTAAAATCTTTAATGTGCTGGCAGAATATTTTTTGTCTTCTATTAATCATCTACAGAGTGGACCAAAACAAATTTAGAAGGAATCCTGCAATAGATGAGTCCCAACTTTGAGTTGGGGTGTGTGTTCTGCCATGGTCTTGTCTGTGGTGGAGCTGACACACAGCTGTCTTTGGTTTGGGCTCCATTATCAATGTGACTGAATGGTGTCCCACATGTTTCACATATGCTTGATTGTATATCTCAGTTCACTCTTTACCTCCACATGAGTTACAAAGTGCTTACTGTCAGAATCCGAGTGCTAATGAGTGACGTCCTTCACATGGACTGGCATTGAACTCATGGAGTATACTGTATTGTCATGGCAGAGGATTATATTACAAATGAGACAGAGAGAATGAGAAGATTGACTGGACTGTGTCTGTTGAGTTTTTCCATGTTTTCACCTTAAAACACCAAATAAAACAAAAAGTCCTAATCACGTGTAGTGTATGTACCTTGATCATTTTGGCAAACAGGGATTTCATAACTCCCCAACTGATAATTAAGCCATTCAACTGATGCCTCATGTTAACTGCACATGAACTTCAGAATGCATTTTTGCACAGAACAAGGACTGTGGATTCTAACATTTGAAGGCACTGCTTCATGGTCAGTATGAAAAAGAATGATTATAGCAGAAACAAATCTTTCGACATACAAAGGAATGTGATCATATTGTATTAGAATGGGCTTAAAAACATCCAAGCCTATTCTTTAATCCTATGCTTCTTCTCCTTACTCACTGTCCTTGAAAGCCAACAGTCCTTCTTTCTAGCTGGTATAGTCATGTAAACCTATCTGTTGTCTGTCAAATCAGTTCCCTTTTCTGGTTTGGACGTCAGAATGCTGTGTACAATAGAGAAAGTATACATTTTCATTGTGTGGCTTCAGCAGAAAACAGCAGTTGACAACAGCATTAATCGACTAAAACTAGCTCAACAGGGCATATGCCTCTCTGAGGTAGACATAACTGATGTCTTAAATATTGCTCCAATCCACCCTTCACATCATCTTTTTGGACAATTTCACGATAGATCTCCCTTATGATAGCTTGTCTCTGTCCAAATTTCCATTCCCACTCTCGCTGCATCCACTCGCATGATGAGGAAGAAATTGGTCAGGACACACATTTGAAGTAAGTATCAGAGAGAGAGAGAGAGAGAGAGAGAGAGAGAGAGAGAGAGAGAGAGAGAGAGAGAGAGAGAGAGAGAGAGAGAGAAAATGTCTCCTCCCCCACTGAAAACATCTTGCCTGGGTCTAGACCTTTGATTCCACCCACTCCACCGAGTTGACTGATTTGCTTGCTGTCATGACATGAAACAGCGGTTTCTCATTTAAAAAAGCGGACATCCAATTAAAACATATTGCTGGCATCAAGATCTAAATGAGGATATAATTTTCCCCCCAAAAAATAATTTCTCAGTTTCAACATTGAATATATTGTCTTTGTGCTATTTTCAATTAAATATGGGCATTTCAGTGCTTTGCAAATCATCACATTGTGTTTCTATTTATGTTTTACACAGCATCCCAACTTTTTTGGAAACAGGATTGAATATCTATATATATATTGGACCGATTTCATCTTTTCCTCCGTGACAATTTGTTGTTAATATATATATGTAAGTATGTTTTAATATCTTGCCCATCCAGAGTAACAATCCACGTCTTTGGACTGTTTTGTTCTGTGTGGAACTCATGTCAACCTTTATTCTGTTTTCCTGGGTGGTGGTGGTGGTGGTGGTGGTGGTGGTGGAGAACCTTGAGGCCCTCTAGTCTCATTACTTTTTCTCAGTTCCATCTATTTATTTACTTTCTTTCTCTTTCTCCTCCTATTCCACTCTCAGCTCAGCTGATTGAGAACATACATTCTTTCAGAGAAACCAATCAGATTTTGCCATGACCTCTGGGAGCCAATCATCTCATTGCTGTCAAACCTTCCTTCCTCTGCTGCTGACAGCTGTCATTTCAGTGTCATACTGACACAACCCTCCTCTATCCTCTTCACCTCCAGTTTTCATCACTGAGCTCATCACTTGTCCAGGTCCACATCGTGTCTGTCCAGACCTTCAGGCATTGCTCTTCACTACCCCCTTAAAATAATGACATCACTATGGGATCTAAAGACTAAATAGTCACATCATAATTCTTCAGCTTTCCTGTTGTATGTCCTTCTATGTCAAATAAATTTAAGGCTCATTTTCAATTAAGTCTCCTACGATTGAACTGTAGCTCAACCGACTATTGTCATTATTGAGCAGTGATGTAAAGTGTGATATCTACTGTATATATCTTTCAAATATATATCAAATTGCATTTGTATTCTTGGATTCAGTACATCCAACACAAAATCATATTTTCTGACATGCATGTCACACCGTCAACAGATTTCATACAGAGTTTTTAATCTGTCAATTTAACGTCAGTTAAAATTGTCCACAGTGTTTTCTGTGCAGGTATGTAATTGCTGTGGGGACTTAGGGTCATTTCCACTTCTCATCCAAAATGCTTTTTGGTGAACATGAGTCAACTAGAGGTTAATCCTCATCTGATTTTATAATGCCATTCATTGCTTACAAATCGAGTCCAGATAGTTAAAGCTAATCATATATATTCAACTTCCATTGTTACTAAATCAGGAGCAGCCCAGGCTGAGAGTGAGCTCACGTATTCTTTCACTTCATACAGCTGATTATAAAACTGATTGTGCATATACATTTATGCTGAACTTTTCAGATTGTCTTTGTTAAGTACTGAAGATCTATGTGGACACTGCTTTATCTCAGTGTGTGCACACAGGCTATATCTAACTAAGATTATGTGGAACAAACAGTGAAGTCAAATGAAATTGTCTTATTGATCAAAGTACACACACGATTGTAAGGCAATTCTGAGACTTACATGTCTGCCAGGGTGTGCATTGAGACAGTGTGATGTGGAATTTTCTTAAATATTGATTTCATTTGGAAGATGTACACTGGTAATTTATCAGTATGAGGGTAATATACTTAAAGGCTTAGTTAACCCATATTACAGACACATAATTTATCTCCTCCTGTTACTGGCATCTGTCCATACACGTATATGAATTTTAGATGCATATATAAAAAGAATCAGCAATGTGTCATCTCATTCATCTCTCACTCATCAATAAATATCCATCATTTCCAATAGTGATATCCTACACATCTGTCTTAGGTCAATCTGTCACTAAAATCAGTTTTGGTCACTGGGACACTTGCTGCAGTTCTGCATGGAGCTAGTAGAAACACCTCCATCACACTGCCTCAGGCATCGTCATGTGATAAAGTGTTGAACGTCTGGCTTATGCAGCTAGTAAAAATTAATCATCATGTGACCCATGTCTAACACTTTAGTCACATGATGGCACCTGAGTGTAGAAAGCCAATAAGTGAAATATAAAAGAGATGCAAATGCACAGCGAAGCATGCACAAGGCGCTTCAAGTAGCAGGGGCCTGCAGGATGTAACAAGCAGGGTGTTGTTTGATTAGGTGCAGGCAGGTTGTCAGCAGAGATTTAGTGGTGACAGGTAAATGGTTGGTATGAGGCTCTCGGGACACAGCCAGGCCAACACTGTTGTCACATGAGCTTCAACAGCAACATACATTACTGAGGATTTATCACTGCTGGTACAGTCCTGGAATGATGTCTGAAGGTTACACATGATTCATGCACAGGTAGCTGCAGCACATCAGCATGGTGGACTCATGGAACCTTTCATTCTTTTTCAATGAGAATGGTATCTTTTCCAACTAGTATACAAAATGCTTCATTGTGGAGCTACAATGCAATGTAGAACTTTCAATTTCCTTTCCTACTTCTAGAGCCAACTCAGGTTATCAACCAAAATAGCCTCCTTTAAACTAGATGCACATTTTCAGTGTCCTGTGGGTCTTCAACTATCTCCATGTAAATTTGATGAGTATGAGCTCTTCTTTCCAGGAATATCTTCGTTAAATATTATTTCTAAAAATAAAAATAAAACCATCACTGCTTTTGAAAAGGGTTCCCAAACTGTTGTGTTCACAGTCAACAGTCAAACACCAAAATGAATTCATTTGGAATATTTTTGGTATATTCACATTCTTATTTGAGGTTAGGCTAAATCCCCTTGGAAAGAAATTGTCAATCAGGTTGATCAGTAGGTTCAAGTCTTGTGTCTTGAGTTTTGGTGACACAGCTCTTTCATACTCACTTGTAGGCTATGTTTAAAACTCAACTGTGAAAAACACGGAGCAAAGGTGGGCTTTAGTCGGTACTTAATATTTTTTTTTCTTTCTTTTTGTTTTGGTTAGGTAAATGGTTTGACACTGGTTTAATTGACTTTTATTATTAAAAAAAAACCCTGATTGGGCCCTGACAGCACATGTCATACCAATGACAAACACTGTATTTATTTCTAAATACAAACTGTGAAGAGTATCAGAGCCTGGGTTTGATGGGGGCCATTTTTCTTCCAGCCCGCGCTCTTCACAAGTGTGCGCGCGGGCCTGCGGAGGAACCACCCCTGGAATTGTAGAAAAATAAGAGGAACTGTCCTCCATGCGTGTGTGGGACTGAATGAGGCCCCGAGCAGGCGTTTTATTTATATTTTCCAAGAATCGAAGAAGGCACCCTGGCCTGTTTACATGTTACACATGGCCTGCTCTGCCCCTCCCCCGTCCTCACGTCTCTCTGCCCGCTGCCAAAAAATGTGAAAGTCAATCCAAGCGCTGCCGCTCAGTGAGCATGTTATTTAAAACTGGACACCATCATGGCAGGAGTACCGAGCGGCTCCACTGAACCGAGCGAGGATCCACCCTTGAACCCGTGAAAACAACTCTTCTCTGCAGAAAGTCCAGGTTCGACTAATTTTTGCATTTTCGACTGCTGTCGACATGTCGCTCCCAGTGGTGCTGCCGGGGTCTTGCTGTCCGGTTACTGGGACTTCGCAGCTCGCAGAGCCGTCTTACCGAAACCGACCGCGTGGCTTGTCCGCCTCTTCACGGATCGCTGGCGGTGGCTCTCGGCTGTTGCTGCCCGGGCGGCCGCTGCTCTCACTGGGCTTGTTGCAGCTGCTGCTCGGCGGCTCCATGATGGCGCTGTCCTTTGGAGCTCTGTCCCTCAGCAGCTCACCCCCCATCCGAAACTCCTGTCCCTTCTGGGCAGGCTCCTCGGTAAGTAAGCCACGGGCTTCAGTGTCATCAGTGTGCATGGCATTTATGACCACTGAGCCTCCAACATTATCGCAGACCCTTCCTGAGCGTTTAAAGCACTGCAGGCTGCATGAACAGCACGGGGGACGAAGGCGTCTGTTATTTCGCAATTTACCGTTTAAAAACAGAAATGGCTACAGAAAACTGATGCGTATCACAAAAACATGTTAGTTATAGCTACTTTGACAGGTTTCCATTAATGCTATTAATACTTTCTCTGTCAGGCTTCCTTATACATGTCGCTGTCAGAGCTGCAGTGGTACATTCATGTGCACCATGTTAATGCAGTGAGAGGCATGCAAGGTCCCTGTCAAAGAACCCAAATCCCATAAAACAAGACTGTTCTGCTGTTGATTATCTGTGAAGTGTTGATGCCTTCCTGATGGTGGTTTTGGTGACTGTGCAGCCTGCAGAGCTTGAGTCAGGCATAAAGGAAAACAACAGCTTATTTCTACTTGGGTCTTATTTCCACCACAGCTCCTCGGTTCTGTCAGTTTAGATAACATTGTCCTCACTGAAGCAGCTGATGAGAGTTTGGATCACAGCCACACATCACAAACAATGAGTACAACAGGGCCAGAAGTGGCAGGTTGGAAGCAGACCAACAGGTTTTCCAAACTCCTTTTGAAGAGAAAAAGGTGAATGATAGAATAACATATTAAACAAACTGTTCACAGTTTGACAGACCTGCTTCAACTCTGACCTCTGACTTTGTCACACTTGACACAGCTTTGGAAGAAAAATGCTCACACATAGTTTCATTGTAGAGGCCAGCCTTTGGAGACTTCTGGGACTTGCAGCTTGACCTGTAAATTGCTGACAAAGCTTGGGACTTGACTCGTTCAGATGCAAATGTTATGTCATTGTATAATCACTGTCATCATTCAGAGACCAGAAAGACTAGTTTGACTTAAAAGTTACTTTTAAAGATTTGTGACTTGAGACTTTGACAAAAAAAAAAAAAGAGATACATTGAGAGACATACTTCTTGTATGTTATTTCAACACAAACATCCTTTAAAAGTTTTGATACCTACACATTATAAATGAAATAAAATAATGTCATGTACCATGTTGTTGAATTATGTGCTCATATCAGCTTGAGTTACATTTTATTTTCAATCAGTAAAAGTGAAGTTTTGCAGAGTTTCCAGTTGGCTCTGGTCCACGTGTCCTGGAGGATTTCAGTGTCATGCACAAACAGGAAGAATTCCAGTCACATTTTTTCTGATTATGGACCCTATTTTCCCATGTTTTCTGCAACCTACTGTCTAACGGAGACAACGAATTCTGAAGTTTTTCGTGAGAGAGTGCTGCAGCAGGCAGCCACAAACACTTAACTGAAACACCACAGAAACAAAATACACCCCAGCAAAACGATCACCGCCATCTCTGGTTTGATTGAATTAAACTCTTAATTTTACCAAATTGAGAGAGGAACAAGAGAGAGGGTGGACATCAGAGAAGCGGTGTGTGAAGCCCGAACATTCTAACTCTGGAATTATTTTCACCTGACATGAAGACCTGAGAGATTACAGATTTACAACAAAAAGCCTAATTACTGGGGTAGAAAACTCTGGTTTTGTGACTCCTGAGCATCATGCCGTGCATTCAGTGCAGCTGTTGTGGCAGTGCTGCTTTTTTCCCCACAATCAAATATTAATTTCCACAATTCCAAATTGTTTACAATTCAATTCTATGTTCAAATGTAGAATATTCATTGACAACCTTAGTTAGATGACAGTGCTAATTGTCCAAAATGTTGGACCGATCCCTTAATTGGCTGAACATCACAGACAGCTGTGTAACTGTCATCCTTCACAGTTCAAAACACTTTCTGATCGTTAGTTGAATAATATGGCCTTAAATGCAAATCATATGTCCATGGAAAATGAGGAATTCTTGTTTGAAGTGAGTGTTGCTAGTGAATTTCATCCTGTTACACGGCCATCTTCCTCTGACACAACATCTCTTTCTGCTGCTCCTCCAGCCTTTGGAGAAGATTAAATTCCCTTCACTCCCTACAGTATTATACTGTATACCTCCATCAATTTAAAGCTGCTGAAGGACAAAGCCTTTTACTGTCCACTCCAGCTCTCCAGTCTCTGTGGCTGTACATTTGATTAGCTGGTACACATAGTGGAGCATTTAGCAGCTAAAGAGCCAGACATGTTTCTCACGAGTTGGAGACCGAGCCAAAGCTAAATGAACAGTCACTACTGGACTCACAATCATTGCTGGACAGAAACACGACTCCAAGTGTACACCCATGCTGCTCTGTATCTGTTGGATGTTTGTTTAAAATGTTTAGTTTAATCTGTTATTTTTTCAAAGATCAATTCATCATTCAGTCTACAAAGCGTCAGAAAATAGTGGTAAATACCCATCACCCAGAGCCCAAGGCCATGTTTTCATATTGCTTGTTTTGTAGCAAATATTCAACACTTTTTCTTGATAAATGATTTAAATGCTTATCAAATCGATTATATTGGTGATGAGTTTTTCATCTGTTGCTAAATTTAGATATGCAGATGTTTGTGACAAATGGTATACCCTTATCAATGGGTGTTTTCATCCCTTTCATCCGCACAGTGTCGCGCAAAATGTGGGCACCCCTGATCAAAATAACTTTTATGATGAAGGCTTAAGTGAACAGACTCAAATACATATCTGAAAATTATAGAGCAAGATTGCTTAAACATTTCTTTGCTTTGGGTTTGTATAGCCATTAGGGGCACAGGAAATATTGAGTGAGTGGAAGGAATAGTGGAGTCCACCAAATATCAAAAAATGTACGTGCTAATGTACTAAGCTCAGTCCAGACTTTGAAGTTGAAGAGAGGTTTGATATTTTAGCAAGAAAATGACTCAAACATACCGCAAAATCAATCATGAGCTCCAGGAAAGACAGATGAGCCTGTCCTCAGGCTTGAATTGAAATTCAGTTGAGAGATCTCAAACAGCCTGTGCAGGCAAGAAGGCAAATGAGTATATTTGCACTAGAGGTGTTTTCTGGAGAAAAAGTACGAAAGCAAGAATTGAAAGACTCCTAGCTGGCTACAGGAAGCATTTGTCAGCTGTTGTAGTTGCCCAAGGAGGAGTTCCAAAGTTCAAACTGACAGCATTCCTAAACTTTTTTACATGTCCTTTTTCCTTTTTATGTTTTGGAACTGTACAAAAATAAAAGTCATCTTGCTTTAAATTTTAGTGCTTCGTGCTTAACTTTATAACTTACAGGTCAAGTCAGCTTCTTACAATATCATTGTAAAAGGCATTTTGATCAGCACAAACTTGTGCACACCACTGTAGCTTTTCTGCTGCTGTTTGGTCCAAACCTATGACAATGCGACTGCAGCTGGAAACTTGTGTGACAAAGGGGGACTTTTTGTCTTAAAAGACTAACTGTATATATGCTGCTTGAGCAAACTGCTTTGACACTGTCACACCACTACTGTATGGGAATTCCCCCCCCCCCCAACAAAAAAACACTGATGTTGAGGAGGAAACACATCCAGTAGCTATGACATACTGTTTGTAACCTGCATTTATTAGAAAGTGAGGTAAAACATCACCAGCACATACACATATAACATAGCAGTCTTATTTACTCCATTTACATGGAGGACATGGGTGAAAACACACATGAGCACTTAAATGAGAGCTACACTCCTTCAGAGTAATAGAAAGCAATAAGTCGTTCAACTGCAATGTTTGTGTTAATAATGCTTTTTTTTTTTAAAAATCAGACTTTCACCTGGAGTTTTGTGTTTTATAGATATGTGCCTCTCTATACTTCTGTGATGTCTCTTTTTCATAGTACACATGAACATGAACATTATTTTTCTCCATGTGTTTCCAGGTCATTCTGTCAGGCATCGTAGGCCTTACAACATGGAGAAGGCCCATGCTACTACTGGTAAGGGACACAGTTTTCGTTCCTTCTACAAAACAGTGATTGATAACATTGATTACAATGTGGTGGTGCATTTAAATGAAAATCCAAAAGTAAAAAGGAAAAGGTAGATTTAAATTAGCACCTAGTCAGGGGTGTCCAACCATGTTCAATGGAGAGCCCAACAGTCTAGAGGACGCCAGGACTCCATCCTCTGATCAGCACTCCTTCAGGTAGAAAAGAAAAAGTCATCCATGCAATCACCTGCTAAGGTACTGTTGTACCTTAGTTGAAATGAATATCCACTCTCTGTGGCACATGATTGGACAAATCAGACCTAGATAAAGGATAAGGAGAAGTGTATTGAAATATGGTTTCCTTCGAAATACCTCACTAACTGCCTAACCAGAACAGGAAGTAAATGGTGTCAAGGGTTACATCATAGACTCTGCTAAGACAAACCTACTCAGAAAGGAAAAAGCTAATTAACAAATCTGAGAGTCTGTGATACCAGGAGATGAAGATGTAAAACAAACAAACAAAAAAAGACATTGAGTCAGAAGTTGGAGGTGTGCAGTCTGTTGCCTGCAGCCCATAATCTAACAACTCGCTGCTCCTCACTCTGTCATTTCTCCCTGCAATATTTTAAAATAATTTGCTATCAAGAAATGGAGAAATTTACATTGTGTTTCCTGTGGCTGCCACCCCGTTGTTCACTAATTGAAGTCATTGAATGTGAAGCACCAGTTGTAGAAAATGTGTTTGCATTAGCAGTAACTAAATCTTGATTTGATACGGCCACAGGAGAGTGAACAGTAAACAGTGACGCTGATATCAACCAGGTCAAATTACAAACTGCGACACTGCATTACATGCTGCATTGTTTCCTGTCAATGCGTTGTGTGTGTGAAGGCAATTTAAATCCAGTGTGGTAATGGCAGACTCTGCCATTTTTGACTGAAACAGCTTTATCATACAACATATCATCCGACCACATCTGAAAACATGGTTTTTGGCTGGTCCAATCACCCACACATTTGAATTTGTCTGTTGTTATAGTGGGCGACACATGCAATAATCTTACAGATGAGGCTAAAAGAGTGCTTTTACAGACAGTCTCTCCTCAAAGGCATTCATGATGTTGCACTTAGTTGTACACATGAAACTCACTCGCTGTATTTTGTCACCTCCACACACCTGGCCAATGACACCATGAGGTAGGTGGGATTGCATCGTCAGGTTGCAGAAATTGTCATAGTAAGTCCCCCAGTTCGAGTGTCTGAAAGGTGTGGGCATTGGGACTTCAGACCATCTGACAAGCCCTTCTGTTGAAGTACACTGACTGATGCCTTTAGTTTCTGCTCTGGTGTTTTTGGAAGTATCTTAGTATTTTGTAAAAGTTGAATTTTTGAAAATGATTCCATCAAGTCAACAGTTCATGGAGTAAAATGATGGAAGCATGAGTATGTTGTATTAACAGTGCTGAAGAAATTCAATCTGAACTGTTGCCTTTGTGGGTCCCCTGGCATTTCTATTTAAGTCAGGATGTAATGAAAGATTTAGAGCACTCAGAGAGTGTACTGCTACCAGACAGTGCCTGCTGGACCATGCTTGGCGTATGATACCCAAGACAACGCTGGAGGTGTGAGAGATTGATTAGGTTATTGATTATATGGAATCCCACACTTTCACAGCAGTGTCACTGGGGACTGTACTGGAAATGTCTTCTGTGTTGGTCCCAGAATATCAGATCAGCGGTGAGCTACTCTGGATCCATTCCCTCTTTTTAAGAAACCACAGTAAAGTAGCTGACTCACCACAGTCTGGAGAACTCAGTGGATCATGGGAAATGATTATCTGTCTTGACTGTCAGTCCTAAAGCAATCAATGTTAAATAACCATATTGCTATGTTTTGGACTCGATGCAACCAATACAGGGGTTCTCCGGCTGGCATGTATTGCCCAAATCTACTCTCAGATATCAGACTGCAGAAAAACGAAAAAGTATGACTGAAGCACAACGGATGAGCTTCGATAGAAAGACTTCAACATGCAGTCGGGTTCTCAAAGGTCTGAAAAGTGAGTAGGTGTGCCTTTTGAGCTGAGATGATGTTGTCAGACAGCAGGTGTAGGCAGTTATTTTTAAGTGTAATCAGCTGTGCCTGGCTGAGGTGCTGGTGTCAGCAAGAATGCTGTTGTCCCAGTAACGCTAAGCTACGGCGTCCTCCTCTTCCTCTGTGTTTGAACTCTTGATCTTCACAAGTTCAGATTCCCCAACAACACAAGTTCAAACTTGGTGCACACTGTATATTTAAAGGCCTACTGACTAACAG
This sequence comes from Chaetodon trifascialis, assembly GCF_039877785.1. NCBI lineage: Eukaryota > Metazoa > Chordata > Actinopteri > Chaetodontiformes > Chaetodontidae > Chaetodon > Chaetodon trifascialis. Next base: position 26,303,999 of record NC_092061.1, on the reverse strand, counting down.
CCAGACGACAAACAACACAAGAGTCATGGACTTTGAACAACAACCCACATTAGCTTCCTAGTTAATGTCTCCTTATCTGTCAAACAAAGATGCAGGTCTATGCTTTGGCGAACAACAAAATCATTAATCACAGCCAACATCTGGTATGGGCTGAGACAGACAGCCGGCTGGTACGATCATTTTTATAGTTGCTAAATCTGCATAAATACAGGTCAGTGACAACAGCTGTGCTGTAAGATCAGCTGTATGGACGTTTAAAATGTGTGATCACAGAAAAAGTTAGAGACGACAGGAAGTCTTCTTAACTGTGCTGCCACACAGCTGTCTGTGGCAGGCAGTTACACACACCACCGCTTCCTCTCATCAGCCTCTGTCCAGTGTCCTCCTCGCTGTTGCCACTGTGTTTTAACGCAGTAAATTCATCATTAAGTTCTGTTGTGAGATAGCTGAAGTATTTCTAAGGTGCTGTTCTGCGGTGATGAAATCATTATTGTAGAGTTGCTATGTTGTCTGAAATCAACAGAAAATCAGGTTAATGACACCAGTCTGGTATCAGACTGTCAGCTTGTTACACTGTTTCCGCCTGAAGAATCAGCTGATCTCGGTGCAGTGGGTGCAGTGCAGTTCACAGGTCTGGACCCAATGACAGATAATGTATTCAGTATGTAATGCACCTGCTTCATGTGGACATACTCAAAGACAAGCAACCAGTTTGAAAGCTGGAAAGCTGATTAGCTTGTCAGCTGTAGCACACTAAACTGATTTCAAACCTACCTGGAAACGTTCAACATTTGACAGTTTGGATGGACTTATTCCTCAGCGTCACCACCGTCTGTCCTTCGCTTGCCAGAAACAGTTTCCAGTGGAAGGTTTACATCTTGTCTTCATGCTCCTGTTGGCACTCAAAGGCTTCGAGACTGACGGAACATTTCTGATGTGTCTTCAAAGACATTTTTTCCTCCTGAAAACATATTAACAATGAATTAGAAAATAGCTTTTACTCCAAAAAAGGAAGACTTCTGTGATTTCAGCTGGGTTTTATTCTAATCTGCTGTCTGTCATCTCATCTCTGTGTTTGGCCTGTGCCTCATGTCATTCACTTACTGTAACACCATTTGATTACACCTTGGTTTTTAAATATTTTTTTCACAGAATACGTCCACATGGTTAGACACAAGTGTTCAAACCACAATAATCCATCTTCCCTTCCTTCTGTCACCCACCCCCTCTCCCCACCCCTCCATCTCCAGGTCAATGTGTTTGTCCTGCTGTCTGTGGTGTGTGTGCTCCTTAATCTGGCTGGATTCATCCTGTGCTGCCAGGGAGCCCAGCTGGTTTCCAGTATGACCAGCTGCCAACTGGTGAGGCTGTTACCTGTTTGTGTCTGTCTGGTTTTGGTCTCATGGTTTGTAGATTTTCTGTATTTTTCTCATTCATGGTCTCTCTGTTCCTCCTGTGAAGAGTCAATAGGCATTGACATCGTGTGAGCATCATGCTTACTAATTGTTGATGTTAACCAAGCTTACTAGACCAGGATATAACATGGCAAGTAAACCGTGCAAAATTCAAGATCATATATTGCCAAGGACTCAGCAAGGAAATTAGATTTCAGCTGAAGCTAATGATGCTATCTTTGGAAACTGTTAGCTGAAGGCAATAGGTCAGATTGGTTTGTGTGTGTGTGTGTGTGTGTGTGTGTGTGTGTGTGTGTGTGTGTGTGTGTGTGTGTGTGTGTGTGTGTGTGTGTGTGTGTGTGTGTGTGTGTGTGTGTGTGTGTGTGTGTGTGTGTGTGTGTTCAAAATGAAATACATAAATAAACCAAATTCGGAAATTGTCTACTAGATCTGTAAAAACCGCCATGAAATGCTATTTAACCGCTGCTTCTTTTCCAACTAACAGAGTTGATATCAGGTCATTTTTATTTCAGCAGTTGTTTATTGAAGGCTTGTCTTGAGTCACAGATAAAGACTGAGGGCGAGTTGCTTAGGCTTTTGCAGCTGTGTATGCATTCAAGGGAGAATTGCGCAAATGGAGGAGGAGTTGTGTTAACAGAGGATGATTGCGTATTCTGCTGGATTTACTCTCTGGGAAAACTCTGTGAAGACAAGGCATAAACATTGCACCAATAGGATTTACAAGAATGAAAAGAAACATGCACTGAATATAAACACCATGTAAACAAGTAACATTTCCAGGTCATGAGACAGCCCATCAGGCCAGCTCAAAGCTCACAGCTTAATTCTGATTGTTGCAGAGCTTCGACCGAGAAAGACAATATGGAACTATACATCAGGTACAGTTCAATGTTTTCTTCCTCAGTACATATCCATTTAATGCATTGTCTGGAGAAAGCAGATTAATAACACAAAAGAAGCTTCATTTCTCAAGCAGGACTTTCTTGAACTTCAGCCAACTTTGAAATCGTATTGACCCTTCCCTGTTTGAGAGAGGCTGGTTGGCTGTGAGAGGCACAGCTTGACATGAACTGGAATAGAATAGTGTTGGAATAAAAAAAGTTAATTGATTGATTGATACTTTGGCTGATTATAATCATAATAACAATCTGGTTATACGTCTGTATTTATTCATATGATTTTTTCATTATGTCTAGTTATTGGTGTTTTGGACACACACCACACTGGATGTGTGTGTGACTGTGTTTGCGGGACTCACTGGAGTCAGTGGAGCTGCTGTACAGCTCCACAGCACCTCACTCTTGGCTTTGACCAGGAGGATTTCTTGTCAGTCAGGCTGCAGGAAATGTGATGAGTCTTGTTCAGGCCAGAGCTCCTCTGTGTGACCTTGTGACCTTTCCTGCTGTTGTGTTGCCTTTCCTTCCTCTCTCTGCCAGGTTTCCTCTCCTCTGTCTCTTTCCTCTCACCCTGTTTTTCACCTGTATTTATGTCCATCTGGCCTATCTGTTAGGGTGTTGAATGTATAAGAATAGATGCAGTTATGCAGTGTTTTGCACTCTGCTCTATAAATAGAGGTCAGTGTGTATGTTTGGTGTGTGCGTGTGTGTGTGTGTGTGTGTGCGTGTGTGTGTATGTGTGTATGTGTGTGTGTGTGTGTGTGTGTGTGTGAGAGTGTGAGTGTGAGTGTGAGTGTGAGTGTGAGTGTGAGTGTGAGTGTGTGAGAGCGTGAGTGACCCTGTTTTAATGCTGATGCAGATCAAGTGCAGTACTCCAAATGTAGCTTCATTTGACGTCATGTGTAAACAGATATTTTCATCTGTAAATAATACTTGAGAGACTCATGCTTGCGCAGAAATAACTTTGGAGGCACATTGTTGTTATTATTATTATTGGAGTAGAGATACAAATAAGCCTGTATACTTACTTTGTACATAATGTTGAGGTTTCGAAAAGCATTATCGAATCTGAATCCAGAGTGAGACATTCAGCGGGATATCCCTCTCATGTCCGTGCACGTAGCCTAGCTTAGCATAAAGACTGAAAGCAGGTGAAAACAGCTAGCCTGATGAGTATGCTGTATCCATACACAGAGAGAAATGTAACAATGATGCCCAGCCCTTCAGCATGGCGTCCTCAAAGGCTTCCCCCTGGAAATTGGTTAGCAGAGGTGTTACAGGCTGCTCATCCAGGAACCATTCCATCAATGAACACCCTCCACCACAGCTGCTTGCTTCAACTTTTTGAAGCTAATCTGCTAATGCTGCTAATTGAAAACATAAAATGAAATAAATGACAGCCACATAAACTTGTTGTTTTGGCTGTAAGCCATTTCCATGGGAAAATATGGCAGGTTTTTTATGGATCCAAAGAAAAGTCATAGTAGCATTTTCTTGCTAAGAAATGTCCAGCAGCTTAGATCTCTGTGAGCCCAAAGACTGGTCTGGATGAACTTTCAGTGATCTTTGAACAGCTCAAAAAGCAATGCATGTAAGCTCCAGGTGTCAGTTTACATCATAACAGGGATCCCAGTGTTTCTCTTCATCATGAACATTATGAAGATCATCTTCCCATTGTTTTAGAGGGTCTTTCAGTTATGTCTGTCGTAACTCAGCAAGCTATAAAAATATACAATTCAACTTTCATTTAAGTAGATTAATTAGATTCAATTAGATTACAATCTTCACAATTGGTCCATGAAGGGCAATACCCTAACTGAACATTTGTATTGATAGTGTGCTGGACTTGAAGTTAAAAAAACAAACTGTACTTCTTTGTTTAAAAGAAACGTGAGAGCAGCAGAGTGGTGAAATGTACATTATATTGAATTTAAGACTACAGGAAGTATTGAGTTTGCATCAGCATCCCGTTTGATCAAATTGAAATGGAAGCAGGTCAGAAAGTAGGGAGGTTTCTTCCGAACACATCATCAAATACACAAAAACAAATGGACAAATTAGGAATAAAAGTCCACCAGCTCTTTGGTTTATCCTGCATTGATCTGGAGGTGGTTCTGCTGGCACCAGTCCACAAATCCTTGGGTCAGCTCTCTATTCCCAGCATCCCCATCTGAGAACTGCACTGTAAAGGGTCAAAAGGAGAGGAGCCCACACTGTTCTCTGTGGGGGCCCTTGGAGTTGAGTTCTGACGTGATTTACTCAAGTCGGCAGTGCACTAAGCATTATGTTCATGGACCAACATTGCATCAACCAATCACAGCCTTCTGATATTATCTGCTTGCTGCTCTTGTGCTTCTTTCAAAATTCCTTCGTGCTTTGCAGGAAGTAAGCTACGTTTTCCAGAATCCTCAGTAAAACTGAACAAAATCCTTTACAATTTCAGGGTGTAGACTGGGGTTAAGGTTAGGGTAAGGCAAGTTGTAGTTATGTTTAGAATAAGTCTCCAGGAAATGAATGTCAGTCTATGTAATGTCCCCAGAACTGATGGAATTTATATAAAATCAGTGTGACTGCACTGATCTTGCTGTTAATGTTGTTCTGCTCCAACTGATCCTCTATCTTCGCCCTGTAGCTGCTTTTTCCCCTCCCTGATTCTCCTTCTCAGCTCCCTCTGCACCTTCTTCAGCTCCTCTTTATTTCATGACCTAAAGACCTTCTTTGTTTTTCTTGAGGGCAGCCTTTATGTCAGGAATAAGCCAGCATTTGTTGTTGGAAAAGCACAGTCCAATTCTGATGGGTACGACATTCTCCACATAGCAGTTAATCATCCGTCATCATCTTCTCACTGCAAGTGGCAGCTGGCTGCCTGTAGAGGTTTGTACACAGGTAGGAGGTGCAGCAGGTTGTGATCAGCTCAGGGAGAGGTGATGAGTTATATGCCTTCTTGGTTTGGGCCTGAAATACATCCATTATTCTATTGTTTCTGGTGTAGCATGTAACATATTGAGTGAATGTGGGCAGAAAGCAGGACAGAGTTGATTGAAATCACCAGACAAAAGAGGGCATGTGGGTGTTGTGTCTGCAGCCTGCTTGGAACTCAGTGGATGTCATTAGAGGCGTGTCAGTGTCTGCAGAGGGAGGAGTATACACCGCTGTGGCAATAACCTGCAAGAATGTCCTCAGTAGGTGGTATGGCCTCATGCTGACAGCTGACAGCTCAGTGTCCTTACTGCAGAGTTGTTCTTTAATCGTGATGTGCCCAGAGTTCCACCATCTATCGTTAACTAACATGGCCAGCCCTCCTCCCTTCCTCCCACCACTCACCTTTGTCCTCTCCACCCACTTCACCTGGAAGCCCTCCATCACAGTGTTTGTGGCCAGAGTTAGTGTATTCAGTCATGTTTGTGTGATCACCATAATGCTACACTCCCAGTCTTCCCCCTGGCGCCAAGGCAGCGCCGCTAACTCATCCATCTTACTGGGGAGAGATCTCACATTTGCCATGATGATGGAGGTAAGACTAGTTTGCAGCTTCTCCTCCCAGCTGGGTGCTCAGCCCTGGTACAGTTTCCCTGTCTCTTCCACCTCAGCTGCTGGGCAACATCAGGTCTCTCCCCGGGAAGCACAGGTTACCAAGCACCATCCATTGACAAGATAAAAAAAGTACTTGCATGTAAAGTACTAAAAAACAAGAGGAGGAAGCTCAACGGTGAGTGAGAGCTGCTGTATGGCGCCATCTTGGAATGCTAATGAGCTGAGAGTATCTGAGAATTTAGATTCTTTTTTATTCACCAGAATATTTAAGATTAAGCCTCTGGGGACCAAGAACATCTGCAGCAAGTTTCATGGTGTATTCTTGTCAGAGATGTGTTGTGTGTAGCTGGATGGTTGATTGAGCTGCATAGTGTGCTTTTTATTATTTTGAAGCTGCTCCTGTTGAAGAGCGTCACAAATTGTTTCAACTCCTATTGAAGAAAACCCCCTTTGTGTGTTTGTGTGTGTCATTTCAGAGTGAGGCTGGAGATGTGTGTTACTGCTGCTCCCTCTCCCCCACCTCCAAATGTCCTGAGGAGAAGCTGCTGGTGCTCCACCCTGCTCACTCCTGCAACACCATGAGGATCCTGCTCAAGGTACACTGCTGAGTATGCACTGTGAGCTGACCAGAGAGTACACCCTGAGTGGTGATTCACAGTTAGCTGGACTTACTGAGGTATGCCTGAAGGCTCACACGCAAACAGTGAACTCACAGCTTAAGTTGCTACAATGCGAGTGGATTTTAAGAGCATGAACATGAACACGAAATGAGATCACTTTAATCCCAGTACACTAGACACATGCTTCAAATGTAAGAATGCAGAAGAATACATGAGAGCGTAATGAGGGAGGAGGGTCTTGACATGATTAGCCAGAACAAAAGAAGAGTGATCGTGCACTAATAGACTTGTGTTTCTTAGAACATAACCAAGCTAAGTATGAAGGGACCCATCATCATGTGTTGCTGCGGGAGGAAAATATGTGGCAGAGCGTCATCAAGTTTTTGAAGCTAAATGCTAAATGACTCGGGCGTGGGTGTCACAACTGGAATAAGATTATAAAGTGTAGAGGCCCATGTGATCTTCAGGGTTTCTGTACATTGTAATTAGTGCAACATTTGTATATTCACCTCTTTAATTATTGTTTTTCTCTGCTTGCCTGTTCATGTGATGGTATACTGTATTTGCTACCAAGACTGAATGTCGTTGAAAAGGCCCAGTAAAACTATTGTTCAGAAAAGGAAAGCACAATTAAATAGTACACATATGCACATATTATAGTCACATATTTTGTTAGGAGCCATCGTAGGTGTGCAAAATGCTGATGTTTCCCACATAAACACAGAGTATATAACTGAGACTTAGAACTGAGCGGTCTGATGTGTGTAGAGGTGTGCGCTTGTTTTAGTCAAGGTCAACACAGTGGACGACTGTGTGTGATGTCACTGCGCTCTGTCGGGGCATTTCTCCAACCAGAGGCTGCAGATGTATCAGCATATGTGTCCTGCTGCCTTCAGGTGGCTGCAGGGATTCAGTGAGCTGAAGGAGAAGCTTTTCATACAGTATAAAGCAGCTGTGAGCGGCAGATACTGTAATAATCACTCAGATCATAGATCAACGCAGATCTACTGACGTTCCTGCTTTAACCACATTTAATGTAGTTATTTTAAGCAGATTTAAACGTGTACTGTTTGGAGGGTGATTCACTGGGATGGTTTATTCACAGACTCTGAGCACATAACTCAGCCTGTTTTAACTGATGTGATTGTGTCTTTTTCTCTCCCAGAAAGTGCTGTTTGCACTGTGTGCTCTGAACGCTCTGACCACAGCTGTGTGCCTCATGGCAGCTGCCCTGAGATACCTGCAGATCTTCACCACAAGAACGCCCTGCATGGTATGAGCCCACCACAGTCAGGTCTGCTGCACAAGGCTCATGTTGGCTATTATCTACTGTGGGCTGCTGCTGTAGCCTGCTGCTTACACTTGTCCAAATCAGAGTTAACATTTGAGATGATGATAATGTGTTTATCCAGAGTAACTGTGTAGTCTGAGTGTCAAAGACAAATATGTATTCCTGGACTCTCTAAAATACAAAGAGACATATGACTAAAATATGAGAGTAGAGGTAACTAGAAACCTATGGAAAATCCACATTGCTCCATCACACAAATTAAACCCACATGGAGATGGGATCTGGGCAGCCAGCGGCCACAACAAAAAGCATTAATTTGCCAAAAAAAAAATAAATAATCACAACAGAAAGCAGCATATGTCACCAATGAACAGTCAAATTCAACAACAGAAACTCTGAAGTGTGGGTCTACACCAGGGGTGGGCAACCTGTTCCACAAAGGGCCGCTGTGGCTGCAGGTCTTCTTTCCAACCAAGCAGCAGCACACCAGACTTGACTCATTCAATCAACTGATCTCACTCTTCAGACAGCTGATTGGTCAAACTGTGAGCTCTTGCTCCAACCGAGAAGACCTGCAGCCACAGCGGCCCTTTGTGGAACAGGTTGCCCACCCCTGGTCTACACTGACCCCCTTTATTTGTTTCCTGTCAGCATGTTAACATGGATATTGAGCTCATGTCTGTGGACCAGTCCCACTTGCACATTTTCCAAGTGTTGAACAAGTCCTTTAATAACACGTCATGCACATGACCGGCCACATCAGCCAGCTTTATCGTGTGAAGCCTCAGAATTGATTTTTGACACTGCAAACAGCAGTCGAGGGCACACTCTAATAATCACTGCAGGGTCTGTTTAGTCTGTCCTGACCATTTCACATGATCTTCACCAGTAGATGGAGTAGCCAGCCTGTCATGCAGTTTGTCTCATCTGTGCCTTAGAAACATAAACAGCCTTGAACCTCAGCCAAGACCATCTAGATGTTATTAGACCCTCTGTGACAGCTTTATGTGCATCCTGCCGTAATGTGACCAGAGTGTCACACTGCCTGCTTGAAGAAGTGCGCCTGATACAGTAGCATGATGTGTGATGTCACGTGTCCCCGCTCTGTGATAGGACGAGCCCAGAGCCACAGTGGAAGAAAGGGAGGAGCCTGCTCAGGTCCAGGACCCAGATGAGTTTGTGGCCCCAGCCCCTCCCCCTTCCTACTTCTCCACCTTCTACTCATACACACCTCGCCTGGCTCGCCGGTACACACACACACACACACACACACACACACACACACACACACACACACACACACACACACACACACACACACACACACACACACACACAGAGTCAGTCAGTCAGTCAGTGATACAGTGTCTCTGTCTCTCCTTGTTTTCAGCCTTGATGTGTCACACTCATTGGGTCGAACACGATAGCTCACTCACTGGTTTGCTGTTTGACTTGCTTGTTTCAGGATGCTTGGTGACAGCGTGATTCCCCTCCCTCATATCTACGGGGCTCGGATCAAAGGAGTGGAGGTCTTCTGTCCGTTAGACCCCCCACCTCCATATGAGGCTGTTGCTGGAAGCGCCACCAATGCAGTCACACAGGTACAGAGCAAATGAGCGTCCCTACACTATAGCCCAGCTCATGGTGACGTAAATATCTGAGATTTAATAAACAATCATAAACTGACCGTCATTTTTTTTAACATAGACACATAATTAGGAATGTAACTAACAGTTACTTTCGTTGATTAATCTGCGATTATTTTCACAGTTCTTGAAAAATGCTTGTCACAGTTTCCCAGAGCCCAAAGTGACACCTTCAGATTCCTTCTTTTTTCCAGCCAACAGTCGAAAAACCCAAAGAATCTTTATTTACTATCATAAATGACAAAGAAAAGCAGCAAATCCTCACCTTTCTGAAGATTTTGATGTTTTTATTTGAAAAATGTTGTCAAAGCTACAGAATCTCTTGAAGGAAGCTGCAGCATCTGAGAACATTGTTTTACTCTTTTAGTTCCAGGCTGAATATGCTGCATTAGTACTACTGAATTGGACACTTTTCTTTGCCTGCAAACATTTTGCAGTTACTTACTGCTTTACCACATGACTAAAACAAGCTAACATGATGAGTGTGAGGTGGCTGAGTGGTCACTGTGATGGGTGACCTACCTCAACCAAAACCTGGGTTTTCTGTTTTTCTACTGCAATGTTTAACTAAAAGGTGAACAAATTTGGTAACTGACAACTTGTCATGTTTCTGAATGGTGGGTGTTAAGATGTAAATTCAGATTTAATTGATAAGATTAAATCAGATTAAACTTGTTATGCATCCTTCATATAATAGAAGCGTGATGGTCTCTGTTTGTTTCAGGAGACAGAGATAGCTCTGACAGACATGGCTATGAACCAGACTACCTCTCCACCAGGAGCCTCTGCAATAGGTAGGAAACGTCCACACAGCAGGCAAGCGGGTGGTGGGGTGGGCTGCACCCCCCACACTCCTCCCACACCCCCACTGCACTCCAGACAGAATGTGCCCGCCTGTGTATTTGGCTGACAGGTCTGGGAATAATAAAACTCAGAGACAACGGTGCTGTGAGTCTTTGTGCTGCCCTCTGATTGGCTCTTCAGGTAGAACAGTAATTGTCACAGCATCATGCTGTAAAACAGTTTCACTTGCTAGACAAACTGTGTTAAGACATGTTTTGCTGGTTTATATTTTCAGTTTTTATGCTTCCAAGCCGATGACAGCTGTGTGTACTGTACGTCCATCCATCCCATTCTATCTCAGAAACACTTTGAGGGAAATCCTTCAAATTTGGCACACATGTTTGTTTGGACTATAGGATGAATGATTAAATTTAAGCGCTCAAAGTCCACTGTGACCTCATGTCCGTCCATGCCTGGAGGGAACTTCATTACAACTGACACTAACGTCCACTTGGACTTGAGGATGAACTGAGTAGAATTTGGTGTGGTGAAACTTCAGCACACCTGTGAGGACCAAACCAGATTAAGAATTAGATTCTAAGTCAAGTCTCAGGATTTTCTACAAGATTGTACTTAGCAACAAGTGTGAACAGTGTGCGGCTTTAGTAGATTTCTGTCATTTTGTGGGAATGTTTGACTACATGACTCTGAATGGCAGCAATTCTAATAGAACTTATGTCCATCTGTCTATGTTTGGTCTTAGACACAAGTGCCGAAATAGTATCGGCATCACCAGACATCCTTCCACCAGCCAAGCTCCAGCTTCCTCCTCTTCCTCCTCCTCCTCCTCCTCCTCCTCCTCCTCCTCCTCCTCCTCCTCAGCAGCAGCAGAATGCTCCAGCAATGATTCCCTGGCGGAAACCAAGGATACACCGCTCCAACAGTGACCCAGTACTGATGGACCTCGCTGCTAAAGGTTGGCTGTTTTTGCTCATGTGGAACTGTAGAATCTGTAGAAACACAGGGAGTGGATTGTTGTGTGTAATGGCACAGCTTGTCACATTTGGTGCAGCTGCAGATTTATCAGCAAATGACGATGTGTTCACTATGTGTGGTTAATAATTGGAGAACCTGAACCTTCTTCTTTCCCTCTGATGTCTGCTGTAGTGCAGAGCAGCAGCGACGCTCCCCTCGCTCCCTCTCCTCAGACCACAGATTCTTCCACCCAGACATCGCAGCCCACGCTGGCTGCCCACGCCCAAAGCCATGTCACACTGCGACGGGGAAATAACGACAGTAGGACGCCCCGCCGGCCCCGGCCCTCCTCCATGGTGGACTACCAGAGCTACCGACACACACAGCAGCTGGTCAGGAGAATCCTGGAACAGCCGGCAGCCCAGGGCCTGACCCCCGAGGTCCAGGAGCTGGTGGACAGCATACGAAATGTCCTGCAGTCTGATCAGGAGCACATGGAGGAGGCTGTACGCTGTGCCAGTTTCATAGAACAGGTTGGAGTTCATGCGTGCCGAACATTTATCATTCAAAACCACAAAAAACAACAACGCTCAGTAGTGGTAATATTATGAGAAAGAATCTCATGAAAAGACCAAAACCAATGGTGTGTTAGTATGTCCTATTACATAAATGCAATGTGTGTGTGTGTGTGTGTGTGTGTGTGTGTGTGTGTGTGTGTGTGTGTGTGTGTGTGTGTGTGTGTGTGTGTGTGTGTGTGTGTGTGTGTGTGTGTGTGTGTGTGTGTATTTTTTAGGTTCAGTAATTTCAAAAACATCTGCTAGGTTTTATCAAATGTTAATCAAACAGGAAGAACATTTGGTGCTCTAGTGAGCTCCATAAACTCTGGTTTATGGCTTTAACGGGGAAAAGGAAGAAACCTCAGGAAGAGCAACAGAGGAGGGATCCCTCTCCCAGGACAGACAGACAGACAGACAGACAGACAGACAGACAGACAGACAGACAGACAGACAGAGGTCATGCATACAGAACAGATCAGCAATGAATCACAATATATACAAAGTGTGATGACCGAAATACAGCTATATGTTAAAAAAAAAAGTGATTAGCTGAGAAAGACAGCCTCACACAAAGGAGTATTCACACTTAGATGTTAAGATGGTCGTTATCATTATTTTGTCACAGACACCACACCAGTTATGAAATATATGAAATACTCCAGAATGCTCCAGAGTGCTGAAAATATACAGGAATACATAATAATGGAACTGTTTTATGTCAAACCCTGTTGTATTTTCCCAGTCAACATCACAACATGATATTTATGTGATGACTCTCCTTTTTCTCCATTATCAAATACAGACAAACTGCAGCATATTGACTAGGAATGAGTATTATTTCTTAGAATTCACACTGAGGCTGAATCTTGTAGTCTTGTTTTTTTTTTGTTTTTTTTTTTAGAAGTTCAAAAATAGTTTCAAACTGAATGTCAAACCGATGCCCTGACCGTGGGTTCTCTCCGGCCACTCCAGCTTCCTCCCACAGACCAAAAACATGGTCATTAGGATAATTGGTGACTGTAAAAATTGCCCCTAGGTGTGCGTGTGTGTATGGTTGTTTGTTTGTGCCCTGCAACTGGTCCAGGGTGTACCCCGCAACCCCGAAAGGGATACGCAGTATAGAGGATGGATGGATGTTAGACTACATTGGTTTTATCTGGGTGGAGCTAAAAAACTGCCTGCTATGTGTATGTCCAATATTCAATCAGTCCAAATTAATGACTGATGTTTTTGTTCTGTGCTCCATCTGTATTTTACGGTGTCATGAACATTAATTTCCTGTTTGCTTTCAGGTGTTCACCGACTCAGACATGGGTCCCAGTCAGCCTAGACCTCCTCAGCAGCAGCAGCAGCAGCAGCAGCAGCTGCAGCAGCCAGCAAGCGGTTCCTCTCAGACTTTCCCTCGTCCCCCCAGGAGAAGGCCTGGTCTGCTGCACCTGCAGAGCTGTGGGGACCTCAGCTCCTTCACCTGTGCTGCACTGGAGGCTGTGGAACATCGAGGAAACGGTAGAAAAGTGGGCTCCAGAGCAGGTTCAAGGGCAGGGTCAAGGACAGGGTCCCGCCTGGATCATCCTGAACGGCCTCACAGTCTGATCGGAGTCTTTAGGGAGACGGTGCTTTGAGGGAAAACCAGTCAAATATCTTGGCAACACAGCTGGATGCTGCCCTGTCTGTTGCTAAACTTTGAGAGAAAGCTATTATAATCCAACCACTGATGAGTGTGTGTGTGTGTGTGTGTGTGTGTGTGTGTGTGTGTGTGTGTGTGTGTGTGTGTGTGTGTGTGTGTGTGTGTGTGTGTGTGTGTGTGTGCGCGCGCGCGCGTGTGTTTTGACAGTGTATGAGTGCAGTTTTTCAAAAAAGATTTTTGTTCCTCTAATACTGTTTTTGTCACAATTTGTGAACTCGTGAATCTTGTATTTAAACATAGTACCCAGCAGCTGATGTTTTGTATGCTTTCTAAGTATTGATTGAGATTTTTACAATGTAATTACAATGTAATGAGTTTTTTTTTGTTCCAACCAACTCAATACAGCTATACATGAAAGCAGTTCTTCTTGTATTTAATGTTCATGTGCATTGGCATCAACATTTTCAGATACTAATAAAACAATAATGCTTTATTTTATGGGTCCATAATTTCTTCAAAAGTTTCTCGGAAGGAAATTTGGTAGTAATTCTAGGAAAAATATGGATGGAAAGAAAGGTAAATATATCCATTATTCATTTACTATCAGAAACATTATTTTCCTATATGTTGACGTGTGCTTTTTCATGTTTACCAGACCTGTGCACCTGTGGAAAGAAGCTCTGCTAGCAGTCAGTCAGAACTGAAGTGTGCCAGTAGAGTTTGTACAAATGACACAGTTCTTTCCAGGAAACCTACTGACCATTTAATAAAGTGTTCGCAGTCACAGCCTGCCAGCGTAGCTAGCTTTCTGGTTAGTGAGTAACAGCTTGGTTACTGACAGGACAGTTAAGGAAGAGCCTGATGCCTGCAGGTCATGCCTCCTGTGTGGAGCTGTTTGCGCTCTGGCAGAGCAGAGTTCTGTAAAAGTGGATGATGCGGCACAGCTAATATGACAGCTCCCTCTATTCTGGACTCTCACTGAAATGTCAGCCCTGTCAACGCAGTTCGTTTCAAGGTTCCACACAGATTCATTTAGTCTCTAAAGTGTTTCCATCCAACATTTTTAGTGTTCTCAGTGTTGGAGTGAGTGGGCCCTAATGTTGCGTTCACATCATGCAAAGGTGATTAACATTAACCTCGCTCCTCTCATGGTGTTTCTTTCGCACCATAGCTGTACACACAGATTTGGCATCACTGCTGGAGGGATCCTACCACAATATGGTCTCTAGTTTTACTAAATGTCTTAGGATGGACAGTAATGGTTGAAGCTAGGGTACAGTGGGCCAGGGGCGTAAGGTGGGAGGACCAGTGGCCCCTCCTCTACTTCCCTGCCTACTTCTGGTACCCTCGCTTGCACCACGTCCATGTTTGAAGTTGCCCTTCATTTTGATCTCAACTCTGCACCTTCATGACAAAATCTGTCCACAGACATATAAACACTCAGCGAAGTAAACATGCATCTGTGGTAGTTCCCGCACACACACACACACACACACACACACACACACACACACACACACACACACACACACACACAGGCTCACAAGGTGAAAACAAAAGCTTCTGAGGCACAGCACGGCTTTTTGGGAGCTCTTTAAGATTCAGTTTTAAGTGCTAGTTTGAGCTATGATTCATCATGATATGAACAGCATCCACTGAGCTGTTTGTTTCCCAAGACAAAGGTGCAAGAGACACAAGTGGCACCTCTGACTGTCAGTCTCTGCAGAGGACAGGCTTTTTGACATCAGTCACATGACTTAGCTGTCAAAACGTCTTCATTACAGTGTTTACCTTTACAGCACAGGTGTGCTGACACTGAATGCTTCTGCCTGCAGTGCAGATGATCAGCTGTGAATACTGTGAATACGTCATAGAAGAGAGACTTCTGCAGCCTGATGATCGGACAGGCTCCTGTGGTTCTCTTCTTATCCTTCCTGACCAGCAGTCTGTCAGCCCTTTACTCAGGCGCCTAGTTTTCATCACTGTGAGCAGCTGCTCGTCCTGTTGTAGCAAAAGTGTTGAAGATATCAGGATCACACCATCCTAACTCTGCTCAAAGTTGACATGCTTTAAGGTGGTAAGTCTTTCACTTCTTTGATATTAGGGTAATTGTAGCTGGTTACCTAATACATATAATGCTTACATCTAACACTTAGATACATCTCAACATGAAAACCTCACAGATGACACTTTGTTGAGTGCATTGAATATTTTTGCAAACACAAGAACAATGCTGAGCACAATATCATTAAACTGTACTTACAAAAGGCTTTAGTGGTTTATTAGTTGTTTCAGTCTAGAACAAAGTGGCAGAGCGACTTACCAACACCGCCACCCCTAGAGCCAAAAAGAAAGTAATTTTTTGTAGCTTTTAAGTTTAATCTTTTTAAGTTCAATCAGAGTGCGGCCAAGCAAGACCAGCTTTTCAGACCAAATTTTCAGTCACACAAACAAAACCCTATGTTAGACCTCATTGGCATTCATGACATTTTGGAGAGGAAAATAACTCCCAACAGTGTAAAAATACTCATAAGGTCATGCATAGCTGATTCAGACAACACAGTCCAAGCCAAAGTCCTTCTGCAAGTCATTTATTGTTGTAAATACTGTTACAAACATTCTGGCTCTGGTACAGGAATGTAGCTCCAATAGCTAGAACATCACAGAAAAAGCTAGCAAATAAATAAACATTGCTGCTGCTTTACAGAAATGTATTTTTCTTGTGTTTTTTTTTTTTTTAATCTTTAGACACATTTAGAGTTAATGCTTCAGTTACATTCAAAATGAGTGCACTTATAAATACTTGTTAGCCAACCCTGCTGCCTGCCACCAGCTTCAAGTGCTTGTTTCCTTGGTTAGCTTCATTGTGTCACGCTAGCCTACAATCCCTGACCACAGAGGGAAAAAAATCACACGCCTTAAATCATCTTGTGCTCTAGCTGCATATATACATGAATGTCATTTAACACAATCACTTTCCTACATTCCACTGACCGTAAAGACCCCTCACATTGCTTTCTATTGACTGAAGCTTGCCTACAGGCCAACCCAAACACACAAAACCATTAGAAGTATATACCTTTACATAGTTTCTATATAAGTCATCTATATGTGTATTTTATATATCCAGCTGGTTTTTGTTTGAACATGGAGTACATTGGTCGTAATCACACACCACACACGCACACGCACACACACACTAGAAGTGAGAACGGTACAGCGTAATCACGTGGCTCCAGAGAAGCCCATGTTAAAAGTCCAAAAATGGCTGCCGTCGCCCCTGTTCCTCTTCAGTAGTAGCAGTTTTAACTTCATAAAAAGTCTGGTAGTAGAAGTAAGGCCAAGATGAGCTTCATCGATGTGGACTGACAATAGCAAACAAAAAACCTGTCAAATCAAATAAATGTTGAGTGATGGAGGCAGGTACATTCCCAGAGAAACAGGAGGGGAGCAGAGGAGTTGGTGTTGGGTTCAAATGCTTTAGTAAATGTGGAACAGAGGTTCCACAGATTCATAAAAAAATCCAGAACTGAAGTCCACACTGAGAGGCCTTCTTCCAATGAGTTGTTTATCAGCGCTAGAGATGTAAACACTGTCATGTATAGAGCAAATGCCTACTCAAACTGGTTTAGTTTAACGAGGAAGGGCATGCTTCTACCACCTGTAACAGCTCCACAAAATAAAAACTCTGACCTCCTGCTTATTGGAAGCTCTAAATCCATCTGACATTGCCATCAATCATAGGAACAAGCATCAATTCTGCTTCAGTCCAAGCTGAACTTTCAGTGTTGTAGTTGATGTCTGGTCCAAAAGACATTAAAAGAAACAGTTGCCTTAAAAGAAACAGGATTCAGATTTCTTGCCTTAAAAGAAACAGGATTCAGATTCTGTCAATATGAAATGTAGACATATTTTCTATATCTTACAAGCTATGTCCTTATTCGGTTCAACCAATCAGCTCAATTAATCAGTTCTCCATGAAGCACAATGGTTCAGAGACATGTGATTCGAATAAGACTGTATATGCGCCACCGATTTTATGCTTTAATCTGACCGCTGCTCTTTTATTCAATGACAATCAACCTGCTAATTAAGTGGAATCCCAAGGTTTTTGGAAACTATTACATTTAAGTGTGGTATCTTGCCCTGTCGGGAAAAATGGACCAGACTGAGATTTGCTGTATTTAGGAGGTTCAGGATTGACCTCCTGGTCCATGGAAATGATGACGAGAGCCTCTTCCAGTAAAAGTAAACCAGTTTAAAAGGTGCTTGTATGTCATTTAGTTCTAACATACGTCTGTGCACATGAACAACATTCACTTTGACAGCTTTGACCTGTGTGACCCATGTCTTCACATGAAGGCATGAGCAAATAAAACCTTTCTTTGCCTGTTTTTGAGATCATGTTAGTGTGTCTCACTTTAACTAAAACGCATGTTGATTTTAACTACCTCCAATTCAAACCAGAAGATAATCAACAATTTCCACAGCAAGTTCATGCCAGTGTTTTTGCATGTGTCAGCCCATTTCCCACAGCAGAACCTTCTTGTAAAGGTTGGAAACTCTGACAACAACAATACTCACTGCGACAGATTAGCAAAATGTTTGTAAGATGAGGTCATTGAAGTGGAAAGTGTTGTTGCACTTTGAAGATGGCCGGCAGTAATGCAAAGAGTGTGAACTGTGTTGTGAATGGGATAAAACATACAGCAGCACTGGCATTTAAGGGTACAGCTACATTGTCGTTTCATATCCTTATTTTAAGCACCATTCAAATTTGAAAACAAATGTGTTATTATACAGTGTTACTTTGTGTATAAAGACACATTAAATGAATTAATTTGATCAAATTACCATGAAACACTAAAATAAGAAAAATAAATCTGGCTATAAGAATCATGTTGCACTTCTGATAAAGAGTTTAACCCCTGAACTGTTTGCATTGCAGGAACAGACACGTGATTGTTGAGGGAAAACTAAAGCTGCTGTAGAGCTTTGGTGGACACTGAATTCCACTGAGCCGCTGCTCGTTTCTCTCGTACTGAAGGTCCTTCACTGTGACTGCACTGTGTGATCTGAAGACGGTGGCCTTGGAATACATGCAGCTGGTGGTAGTCATGTATTCCCTCTGACTGCACTTCAGTAACTGCAGAGAAAATCCAGCTTTGTCAGAATACAACACAACTGAGGAGGAAGTCAGCTGAACTGTACTACCTGCTGTGTCCCAGCTATCACCTTCAGTACTCAGAATAGTGATAATCCTGATAATATGTCCCATTCATGTGAAACCCCCTCCTTTCCTCTGATAATGACTTAATTATTATCATTTATTACATTTAGAAGAACATTAGAAACTCCAAAAATGACACACTTAACTCATAATAAACATGTCACCCATTCACAAATTTGGTTATTCAATGCTGCTACATGTAAAAAATGTGTATGGACGAGGTCTTTGGTGATCACTGCAGGTGGCGTTTAAAATTCAAACAGAGTAATGACACTGTTTCTTTACTTTAATGGTTGCACCTGGGCTTAAGGCAAGACACTACAGGTGGATAATGTAAAAATTTAAACTGAATGAATCTTCCCAACTTGATTACTGGCATTAAGATATTTTTATTTTCTGAAATGCAGTTTTAATATGCAAATGAAGCATTATCTAACGAAATACACAGTGGTTATTGCTATTTCATGTAGACATTTCACTTATTTTCTTATCTTTTTATTCAGCTAAGAGTGCATTTTCTTTTCTGATTGACACTGTGTATAAATTGTTGCCTTGTTTATCATTGCTGTTTTTGTGTGGACCCCAGGAAGACAAGCGACCACTCTGTGGAAGCTAATGGGGATCCAAATAAAGAATAATGAATATGCACTAATCTGTAAATATTTCCAGTGAAGTAAAATAGTAAAATAAACACCTAAATGTATATTTTGGGATATTTTCTTTCCACTAGTCTGATAGAAGACGTTATCGAAGCAAAATACAGCCCAAAATCGACCACTGCATGCGTCCTGTAGTGTCTGGCCTGAAGGGTTATTTGTTGGTTACTGTAAATAATGTGCATGGCCATTATTTACCTTGAGAATCAGGATATTCCTTGAAAGAGGTTCATATTAGAAATGGGACTTAAATCATTATTTCCTGTTTCATGAATTTCAGATTTTTAATTCTTAATTCCTCCATATTTACCTGTTGTCTTAATAAATTCAGAATCGTGTCCATTTCCACAGCACTCACTCATCATTCATGCCACCCTCACCACTCTACTGTCTCACCGTTTGCTCTCACAATTCCTGGTTCGACTTTGTCGTTATTTTGTTCACAGTTGAGCTGCTGTCAGTTACACCTAACACCTCCTGAACCACTGTTTAACATTAGGAGCCTTCCAGTGGCAACGGCACAACCCCTGCCTTCTCAAGTAGACTTTTATTGTAAAAAAAATCTGCAGGGAATGCTAAGTTTCAGTGACAGTAGCTAAACAGATTGAAAAAACAAAACAGTATTTGTGTTAAAAGAGAATGACTGACTGATGGAGTCAGTGCTGTGGAAATGTATTCTATATTTGAGAGTTACTGTATTTGCTACAAGCAGTGCTTAGTGTAGTACATCCTTCAGGCAGTGCAGAGCCCCCAAAACTCTGTATTAAGGAAACTGACTGTGCAACTGTGCACCGTTCAGCATGGTGCTTTGTACATCCACATACGGCGACGTGTTGTAGTCCCAAGCTCACTCCACAATATTTACATCATCCAACCTGCAAAGAACAGAACATACTTTCTACAGAGGCCTTGGTAGCCTGGTACCATGTGTGCAAATCAATATGCAGAGCAGTGTTTTACTTTCTCTTTTTCACCAGAAGTGGAAGAAAGGGAGTGAAATTCATATCTATTCAGCCAGCGAACCCACACCTGCATCCTGTGCAAACACCTTGACATGGGGACATCATGGGACATCAGGTTTGGTGTAACAGGGTCTCGTGGGAGTCTGCTCTACGTTTGGACACTGGTCTGTGGTGTAAGAGGGGTATTAATTTAATGGAGGTCATTGCATGCTGACCCGAGCTGCTGCTGGTGCTATGTACAGAGGATACAAACAATTCAACAAATGGAATGCAAACACAACAACTTCTGTAACAGCCAGCTACAGCAGAGATGGAGAACGTTCCCGATGGAAATGTGAGGTGCAAAATGGAGCTGCAGAGTCAACTCTTCAACAATACAGCAACCTTGTGGAATGTGACGATGGGGAGTGTGTGTTCACACACACATTTGTCAGCAAGATTCACACGCTCCCTCTGTGGAGAGCCCTGCGCTGTGCAAAGAACACCAAAGTAGAGAAATTTGAGTGACTGCAGCAGCAGGAGGGAGAGCTGAGACTGAAAGCAAGCTTGGTCCCATGAAATGTGGAGCTACAACGTGAGTGCATACAAAGCACATAAAAAAAGACTTTCTCACATAAATGTTTTAGTGGAGGAAGAATAAGCAGACACAGGCAGTGTTCTGCCAGTGAAATAGCAGCATGGCAGAAAGCACAGTCAGGGGTGAAGGTCAGGATTACCTGTGCGGATTACCTTCAAGTCTACAATCAGGGTTCAGTTTCAACCTCATAAAAATAAGGGTTCTACTGGGTGAAAAGTCCTCATAGATCTGATTGAACAATGACCAAAAATGTCACCAAACTGTCTTAGTTGACTAAACTGAAGGAACTGTTTTAGTGCGCCCAAGTTTGACAGTGTGAAATATGTGGAGTTTCAAAACAGCAACAGTGTACGTGGAATAAAATCTAAGGATTCTGGGGCACTACCAAGCTCTGAAAATGCATCAGGTGTAAACATCCTTTCACTAACTACACCATTAGCCAAAGCACACATACAAATCTTTGTGAATACAGATGGATAATTCAGGTGGGTTTCTATGTTGCTGTCACTTGAAGACGAGGCTGAGCAAGACAACAATCCTACTAACAACTCACTGCAGTCCACCAGCTGTGGATAGAAGGGTACAGGATGAGGAGGGGGGCGAGGGGTCGGCTTGGGGAGTGACTGTTGATTGCAGGGGACTTAAAGGGTGCGTGAGGTCAGGGTTTTGTCTTAAATGTAAACAGGCTGCTCCTGGGCGGTCAGCAGGCGGTACATGGCTGCAGGCATCGTCTTCATGTGGATCTGAGACACAAACAGGACAAAGGATGCCGTTCATGGAGTGAATATAGTAAATGGCTTTGAAGATCAAGTGCCAAAGGCTTGCAATGACTGCTGCCAATCCAGACATCCCACCGGACACTGGTAACCACCACTGTTACTACTGCTGTAGTGACAGCTAACGTCAGCTCTTCTGGTGCACGTCTTTCTCTGAGCTCTCTAGGCAGACAAAGTTTCTCCGGAGGACGTTGCTGGAGGAAAGCTCAGGGAAATGTTGAAGTTGATCCCCTTGGAATGCATAAATATACTGTTCAGGATATTTGCTGTTCAGTTTGGTCATTAGGTTTAAAATGTTGAGGCTGGTGTTATTCTATATGTTTCTTATTGTCACTAAATCCCATGAAAGGACCAATGGCCAGAGACGAAGGTTGGATGTTTGGATGCATCTAGGAAATGTTCAGAAAAGCGAAAAGATTTTTTCCAATCACACTCAACACGTTAGAAACCTTGTGATAAATTACATTTTGATTATAGTCAGCAAATTCCATGAAAAGACCGAAACCAAGAAAGTGTTCGTCTGTCTCTCATTACTTTCTGACCTGCCCAGTCCTGTCTGTGGCTTTGAGTCCCAAACTCTTTGGCTCCCACAGAAGTTTCCTAAAACAGCTGAAATGTTGCTCAAACAGGAGGAAATAGTTCATTTGTTGGGACAATTTTGGGAGTATTTATATAATAAAACTCCCTCTCTTTTCTCTTCCTGCAGAACATTAAGACATATCTGATGACTTATCCTGCACTTGTTTCCACTTGGCTTGGCAGTATATGGAAAAATATCTATTCAAGCTAACTGGGTCTCTTTTATTCTTGAAAAATAATTCATTCAATTAAAATGGCTGGAGCTGATTACAATAAAACATAGATTTTCAACTCCTCTGACCTCTTCTGGAGGTCAGGATGTTGTTTCAAAGCTTGCACTCGGTGTTGAGCTGCTTACACAGCGTGCACTGGCATAAACCTTTGGGTGTCATGTAGCTGCTGTTGCTGTTTATAACCAAGCAAACAGCACAGTTGGAAGTCCTTGCTGCAAAGCCAATTAGGAGACATTTGATGCTACTCAGCAACTGAGCTGTGACATTTACTGCTAATAACTCCAATAATCGTATGGCTGTGCAGTGCAGAAATTCATGATAACTGCGACTTACCTCCTGTTAGTTCCTTCAAGTAGTACGGGGCAGGAATATTTTACTTGCATGTAGTAACTTCAGTAAGTGTTTGTCATGTCCATGTCCAGTGTGCTGTCTCACCTCTCCCACAGCGTTGGACAGGATGTGGACAATTTTTTCATGGGGCGTGGCCACCACGCTCTGGCTGTTGATCTCGATAATGCGGTGACCCACTCTGACCCCGCCCCGCTCAGCGATGCCCCCACGCATAAGGCTGCAGATCTGTTGAAGGGACAGAACCATTCTTTTACATGACAAATCAATTTTCACTCAACCAATTTATAAAAAATCTCATTTCCAATAAAACCAGTGCAGAACCACAATGGTACCAACAATGCCATTCTGGACGCTGAAGCCCAGCTGGTAGCGGAGGTCTGGCCGTCTGATGAGCACAGTGGTCACTGGGGGACATCTGACAATGTTCAGCTTGATCCGAGACTGGTTCTTCAGACCCTATAAAGGAAAGCACATGGTATCAGTGAAATATTACTACACAAACATATGACTGGATGCCAGTGGTGGTAGAAAACCTCCAGTATTGATCCCTCACTGGCTTTCCATCTACAAACATTGTACATTGTATATTTTCTGTACAGCGACCTTGGGTGTCCTGAAAGGCGCTTTCAAATAAAATGTATTATTATTATTATTATTATTAAACAGAGTCTCTTTCACAGAAGCCTGAAAATGTTCCTCTCTGCCTCAGAATTTTCATCCCATGTGCAAGTTGCCCTTTTATTCTAAGTCTGGAGAAAGTGATCGCCAGCAACGCATCTTGAGGTTTTGGATCATAAATGTATTCATTTGAATCTGCTTACATCTGCATCATACTGCTGTTTTAGTTCTACTCCATTCTTATTATGTCACAATTTACTTGCAGCATTTGACGAGATTGTTCATCACATTATACTGATACTGGAACAGAATTCTGGCTTTGCCCTAAAAGGAAGACAGGTAATTCTCTGTGGACAATCCTGTCTCTTCACTGGCCAATGATAGGTTTGGAGTGCCTCAATGATCAATTGTATTTCCTATTTTATCTTCTTTATATATGCTCCTTCTGAGCGATGTAATGTGCTGCCATGGCATGTTATTTCATTTTTCATTGACGACTCAAAAAAACGCCCACCCAACTGTGATAAGCTGGATACTGTCTGCCTCGATGGCAAATCATTTTCTTCAATTCAAGAATTTTTATCTTGCATCATCAAACTTAATTCTGACTTAAATTTAAACCACAATCAAATAGAGTGTGTCTAAAAAGACAGTAAACCTGCCGTACATGCCTTCCTCATCACACCTTGCTTGCTGCAGTGTTCAGTCACAGAGCCTCAGACAGACAGAACAAAACGTTTCCACACATCTTTGAACTACATCTAAGTGATGGGATTACATTACACCTGGTTTATCCTCGACACTGACTGTCTGAATTGATTCTTGATCTTCATTTTACATCTGGGGTGCATACACAGCTTATTACAATGGTTGGATTTGTTGAAAGTCAACCCCCTCTCTCTCCATGCGTCTCCTGTCTGTATCT
Source organism: Chaetodon trifascialis (assembly GCF_039877785.1). NCBI lineage: Eukaryota > Metazoa > Chordata > Actinopteri > Chaetodontiformes > Chaetodontidae > Chaetodon > Chaetodon trifascialis. Next base: position 26,279,748 of record NC_092061.1, on the reverse strand, counting down.
CTACTATCTTCATCAAGTAAAAGCAAAAATAAATCTTGAATAATAAATAACAGAAAAAAGAAATGTCTAATAACATTCACATTATGTTTTTATGTTTTAATGCACAACTTTTTGCTTAGATTTAGCATTTATGCTGTACTTTGTCACGTTTGTTATGTTGTGTGTTTTGTGCAAACACAACCAAGCCGAAGGTGCAGCCAACCACAGAGAACCCACGGTCTACGCAGCGGTGGACAAGACCTTTGTCCCTGTGCTACCTGTGCACCTCTATAATCAGTATCTTCATTCAAAATGTCCATTATTAAAAATAACGTCATACGCATACCTTGATGATGCTCTGGCAGGTGGACAGTGGCAGTCCCACTAGACTGGTCCCATTAATGGACATGATCTGGTCTCCTATGTTCAGTCTGCCAGACCTCTCGGCTGGCCCAGCATGCATCATGTTGGCAATAATGACAGTGGGCAGGATGGAGCCCCACCCACTCTCCACAATGACCACACCCAGAATCTCCCCCTTAGCTTTCTCTATGAACACCTGAGTTCACAGCAGGCAGGCCGCAAGCAAACAAAAAACAACACAAAGTCACTTCAAATGAAATCATGATCAAACCAACACTTGGTTTAATACAATTTCCCACATCATAACGCAAAAACATATTAAGTTTAGTGTACCAGTGCGCATTCATGCTGAAAATGACAGCAGAACTCTGGAATTTGGAAATTCAGAAAAAGAAAACGATGATCAACTTTTTCGATTAAATTTAAGAGTTAAGGAACCAGTAAAATGTTTGAATGATACACAGCCCTTCTTACATCTTTGCAGTTTTCAGACTTGGAGAAGTGGATGAGGTCATCATTGTACATGTCCTGAGTGTTGAGCAGGTCACTGTACTCCTTCTGGCTCAGATCCTCAGGGTTTATGCCATTGGCCCGTAAGAACTCCTGGTAGGCCACACTGAAGGCCTGACCAATGGACTGTGCGATCAGCTGGGCCTAGAGGACAGGATGGGTGGGAGAGAAATGGCCGACTTAAAACTGTTGAAATAGTTGCAGTCAGTATTTGTATTCTCATTTCGTGGTCTGCTCAAGTTCTATTTAATAAACTGTATTCTGTTTCACAGCTGATTAAACTGTCAAAATGAACATTAAAAAATGTCTGTATGCATCATATAACTGTGGTCAAACTCACATCCTCAGACTCAAACACGTGGCATATCATCTTGTACTGGCGCTTGCTGTCTTGACCTGGGTCTGAGGCCTCCACGTTCTCCTGAGAGTCGGGTCGAGGCATCCTGCGCCGGGCCATCAGAACCACAATGTTGCCAATGTCTGCAATGTAGGAGATGGTCCGCAAAGGGTGGTCCATCATGGTCTCCTGGTAGTCAGAGAACCATAACATACATCATTTAAATCTGGGATTATAAATAAAGACCCAGAATTATTTACCAATTGCATGAATGCACTGACATTTGCATCACACTTATGTCACAGTACATAACAATTACTCAGAATAGGTTTAATTAATCAGTAAACACAGCAGCAGATGGCTACATGAATGAAGGGATGGATGAACTAATTCAGTTTTTTGTGTGTCCCCACCTCACTGTCTGTTCATGTGTGCAGTTAAAAAGCTGGAATACCCATTAATAATGTCATTTATCTACTGTCACTCGATCCCAGCGTATGCATACCACTAACATAACTATCAGTTATGACTCTGATATCATGAGCTTCTTATGTTTGCTATGGCACATGCCTCACAGTCTATGTATGGATTTTAGATGCAAACCAGTGATGCAACTACTACATTTTAGAGGTTAGGTGTGTGGCTGCTTTATTTGCTGCCCACAAAGTCTTTATTCGCTCAATGAATTATGCAGTAGCATAACCATGCAACCTAATCAAACCGTGGAGTTCACTCTTTAGCTGATTGGCTGTGTAGCTGTGTAGAGATGTTGTAATAGTTCAATAGCGGGTGACAGGAGGGTCCTTACTCACTGAGACAAGAAAAACACAGCAGTACAAAGCACCACAGTTGTGTGTTGTGTGTCAGTCAGAGTGAGTACCTGAGAGTCAGCATTGAGCACTTTGATCCTCTGGGTGGAGATGAAGAGATCCACCTCTGTCATGGGCTGAGGCTCACCCTCAGAGGCCTACACACACATACGCACACACACAAAACCACATTCACAAAGCAATATGAGACACACATTCATAAAATATACATCCAGACAGTTAAAGGCCAAAACGTGCGTGAATGAATAGGACTTCAGCGTTTGAGGTCAGTAACCATCTCATTACACGCAGAGCACACAGTGAAGGAAAACATGCTGAGAGATGAAAGAGCTGCAACGCTAACTGCACTTTCTGATACACAAACCTCAAAGTAAGTCTGGCCTCAAGCGGCACAACTGACTCTAACAACTCAACAAATAATACCGATCTTTGTACTACGTTTTTGCTGTACAGAAACTAGTCATTCATTACTCTACTGCTGACCATTTGCCACAAAATGCCACAATTTAGCTTTTTACTGTGTTTTCCTCATTATCATTTCAGCGCAATGAAAATCTAGCAGCTTGAGCTTCAGTGGACTTTGCTTCTGCTTTCATCAGTGTGAAAGTCACAAAAAATTAGTGCTGTATAGTAATGCAGAACAAAATGTTAAGTCAGTAAACAAATTTCCCAAAATGTGGAGCTAGCCCTTAAGTCTCTTTGATTATGACAGCACAGTAAAGTGAATGGAGAACCACTGGCTCCCCGGAGGGAGGGGACAAATATATACAAACATTTCAAACACTGCAGCACACTTTGGAAAATGGTCAGCAAAGCAAAATAAATCTTTACTGTCATTAACAATCTGCAACAGTGATGAGCGCACGCTAATGGAGAACAGTGAAAACAGTCTCCATAAGGCAGTGAACAGCAGAATGGTGTGTGACTTTGGTTTCAGTGACCCATGGTGTGTGTTTACATATATACAGATATGATAATGTAAAGCATCTAACAGACTGCATTAAGATCTGCATGTCTCACTGTAGGTACTATCCTCAGCATGCATTCCAATTTTAGGTACATTAAGTCAATTCACCAAAGTGTTTTCCCTCACTGTGCCTCTGGCTTGCACAATTAATATGTGCACACATCTGTACCACATGAAACAGAGTACTGTTTGCATTATGTTGGATTTGGAGTTTTTTTTTTGTTTTTGTTTTTTTTTTTGTTAAGACTCCAGTGCTTCCTGCTTGGTGTCACAATCTGTGAAAGGTGTTGAACTGCAGGAAACTCAGCAAAGGGGTGAAAATCCTCCAATCCAAAAATCAAAGCCAGCAGCTATATTCACAACAATGAAAGAGTCTATTTCACAGGAAGATGTAATGCCATTCCTCCTCTTCTTCCAATATGACATGTGTGAATTATTAGTCTATGTGCGGCTCGACTTTTTGTAAAGATTCACTCCACCCAGAATCTGTGTGAAACAGTCACAGCCTGTATACCTGAAATGTGGATGTAAAAAGTTTGGATTTCTATCTTCTACTGTGGCCAACTTGGCTTCATAATAGTGTGAAAAAATCATGGAATCATCTAAAGCCAATGCTGCAGCTCAGTCACTTCCAGTGCTGAATGTCCATATGCTCCCTGTTCAAACACTCCCAAGTGAAGCAAAGCCTGTGGGCTGGTTCAGGCAGTCAGCTCGAGTCTGCTGCTGCACTCACACTGCATACTCCTCTACTGTCTCATATCTGATATAACACGTCCTTCTTGTGCTCTGCTACCACAACACTCACCTTAAAGCTGTCGCTCTCTGTTCATACAGCATTTCATTAATTACCACTGATAACTTCATCGATTTGCCACTCTCACTGTGCTGAGCTTGATGCTTCCTTGTCGGGAGTGATGAGGTCAGAGCCTAGATGCCAAACATTCAAACCATACATATTCCACAGTCCCATAATGATCCTTTCCAAAACAGTTGTCTGAATGAATATGACTAAATACACTCCCTGTATCTCAGCTTACAAGCAGGCATTTGGTCCAAACTGCTTTACCATCGCTCATTTACTGGCTAGCTTGATGAACCTGCATCCGGCTCAAAGATCTGTTCAGCCATGCACTTTTTTTAGGAAGTGCATGAGGACTGAGCAGTCTCCCTAAGAAGAGGACAAGCACACAAATCACATTGGTTCACCTGCTTGCTTGTGAGCTTCACAAGGTTATGCATGAGAATGTGTTTGGTAGCAGTGTCTGCAGGCGTGTTTTGGTGAAGATATGACTGGTTGAAGAATTTTCTTAAGAATGTTTTTCCACCATGAAAATCCAACAACGACAAACACTTTACATTCACTGGGTACAGGGTCTGAATGCTTCACCTGCGTTGCACACAGAGATTCTGAGTGCAGCTTCACTTCATCCCCAGGGTAGTGGTTAGTCTGATGTTACATGGTTAGCTTTCTGTCAACACTGATTCAGGACACATTGTGTGTGTGTGTGTGTGTGTGTGTGTGTGTGTGTGTGTGTGTGTGTGTGTGTGTGTGTGTGTGTGTGTGCGCGCGCGCGCGCACGCACGATAGCTTTAAATATCACAGCAGTGTTTTTTGCATGTTTGCTACAATGATTCTTTACATATTGCTGAGAATTTCAAGGGTGTCCAAAAAAAACTATGTTGTGCATGTAAGACAGTCAATAGCACCATCGTCATTTAGAGTTTCTTTGGTGTCTAGAGGTGAATTTCCATACTATACTGAAATCAATGGAAAGCACTGGCTGCCAGGGAAGGCAGACAAAACTCCAAAAGTCCAAATGTAATATATTTGCTATCTGTAGTCTAATGTGAAATGTATTTGGTTTGTGGTGAATGGACTAAAGCAGACAAAAACACCAGCATGATACTCTGAGGTGGCCAAAGGCTTCTATAGGACTTATCCACCCTCTTGATTGCCATTCATTTTATTCATTAATTCATTTTCAGTACTTTCATATAGATTTGTAAAACATGTCTGTCCAATTGGAATTTTTCACTCAATCTGCAACAGTTCAGCTGTGCTTTAATTTTTAATGCTAGATGGCACCGTTTATACACACACAATGGGTCGCTGAAAACCAAAGAACTGCTAAGCAGTTATCATGACACAGTATGTCAACCTGACACTGTGCATGTGTTAACTGCAAAGCTTACAGTGATTAGTAGTCCATGTTGTTATTGGATCAGCATGTAATTTATGAAAGTAAGGTCACTTTTATAACTGACTGTTTCACAGGACAGAATCTGCTGTGTGCCATGTGACTATTAAAGTTCAACATTTTGGGAAATGTACACTGCTGTCACTCAGAGTCATATGACAAGTCCTGCTTCACCTCTGTACGTCAAGTACAGAGATCCAGAATGTGTTTAGCCTAGCCTGGCACAAAGACTGGGAGCACGGCTCTGAATCTGTGTTGAGCTTGATGTTGCCTTGTGGGGAGTGTTGAGGTCACAGGCCTAACACCAAATATCAAGGCTATATATATATAATTTAATAATCCATTCCACATAGGCTGTCTGACTGAAATGGTAGTTTAGTAATGTTGCACTCAGTATTCACTTTAATGTTGTAGCAGGTCAAGGTGGAGTTCATTTGAACAGTTGGATCGTTTATGCTCTAAGAACACATCACATTTTATAAGATGATTATATTATCTATAAGTCACTGTGTAAAATCAAAGTAACCAGCCGTCATCAGTTACATGTGACGGTAGTGGAGCAGAAGTATAATACATGTAGTACAAAGAAGTCTTACTAAAGTTAAGTACCTTCAAATGATTTTCACACAGTGGAAATAGTTTGATGCCTAACTGCTCTTAAAACACACTGAATCACTTTTACATTTGTTATCATTACATTTTTTTGAGTTGAAATTACAAAATAATTCTTTAATTATAAAACAAGATTGTTCAAATTCTGACCTTTAGCCACACTAGCATCATGGCTGCAGGGACAGCGATGCTGTTCAGGTCAACACTTTGATAAAGTCACGAATATCTCTGCATAGATTACCATGAAATCTGGCACTTGGTGACCAGGGGATGGATCCTAATGATTTTTCACCAAGCTTCAACATCAGCTCAATTTGTCTGACTCTGTGGTCATATACATCCCCATCAGCGTCAGCTCTTGTATTTTTTGTATGGTAAACATTACGTACATCACATCAGGATGTTGTGAGTCTAAAGCACTGCAAAGTCTAATTGCACAGAGCGTGGCTGTAGACATCCCAGACCTCTGTCTGTACGAGACGCACAGAGATGACTGACATTGCATTTTATCATAAAAATAATCACTACAGCAGCAGAGAAAGAACCCACAAACCCAGAGAGACCTCACAGTGTCAGAGAGATAACAGCTGTTTCCTGCATCCAGCAAACTGGATTACCTCCATGACAAGCACATGACAAGTTAACCACTTTGACAGAAACTGCAAATTATGAACGTAACGTGTCTGATATGGAATGAAGAAATGGTGAGGGGGCCGGAGACCCGAGGGAGGGACGAAAGCAATGACCATCACCTCCAACAGTACGAGGCTGGTTGCTGGATTCAGGAAAATGCCAACAATTGATCAGAATGACACAACACTGAGGAGGACACTGAAGGAGAGGACATGAAATACACAGACAGACACAGAGACAGACAAAGAGCCAAGCAGAGGAAAAAGAGAAGCTGTGCTCGGGAGTGCGGAGGACAAGACGGATATGTAGGTACTGCACCTTCTTCCTGTTCTGGGCTAATTTCTGGGCCGTCTGCCAGGCATGGAATAAAGCAGACAGGAGAGTAATGGGTTAGAGCAGTGCACAGGAGAGGCTGACTGGATCACAGGGAGGGGGGCGGGGACGGGTGTCCAGCGTACAGTATGTCACATACCAAAACCTCGCTGTAGTGCCATTGTGCCGAACACTGTTTGTTATTTTGTTCACATTGAGTAGGTGTGTCCATGTGCAGGAGCGTGCAGTGCATACAGATGGCTGCAGCCCAGAGTCTGAGCTGAAGAGGAGCTGGGCCCTGTGTGCCCTGTTCTTCATTTTAATTAAATGCTAAACCTGGATCTGTGTTTATCACAGAATCCCTGTGAGGAATCACACTGAAATGGTCTGGAGTGCTCCTCTCCATGAGGAGCTGGCTGGCAGGCGGCTGTTCAGCAGTATGGACATGCTTCTCCAAAAATATAGTACCACCACAATATGAAGTTAAAGAAATAATACAAGGACCTATTATTAGAGTTCATTTGAATTTGTGCATACATTTATTGTCTGACCCACTCCACTGTTTCCCAAAGTCTGTCTCCTCACTGTGCGTATTGATAAATATCACGATGAGATTTTAACTATTTACCCATTTCGGCATCATATGTTTGCATGTGGGGCGGCACGGAGGTGCAGCAGGTAGTGCGCGTGCCTCATAGCAAGAAAGTCGCTGGCTCGATCCCCAGGTCGGGCAGGGCCTTTCTGTGTGAAGCTTGCATGTTCTTCCCGTGCTTGCCTGGGTTCTCTCCGGGCACTCCGGCTTCCTCCCACAGACCAAATATGCTCTCAATACAATAACACAGGTTATCTTTATTTTTATGATTATTGCCTATGAACATAAGGCCTCTGAATAATAAGCAGCACTCTTTTCTTCTTCACTTTGAATTGTACTGCTGTCTATTAGTCATAATATCTACTTTGCAGCTGTGAGGGTGCTAAAACAGTTACATGGAGTCCTTCTGCTGAGCATCCCTGTACATGCTTGATATATCCAGGGCTCATGAAGTCAAAAGCACTCAGCCGAACAGAGACCTAAATTCTGAGTCATACCAGACTTGTGATGAATGATGCTCCACATTTGGCCAAGTATGCTGTACTGGTATGACGTCTGAGTATTTGGTAACCATGTATGGTTCAGAACACAGCAGAAAACGTCAACACTCAGTCACAATTGGCCCAGCCTGTGAGGCCGTGCAGCTGCAGGATCATGCTTCATTCTGTATCTATAACATGTATTTTGATGTTTGCGAGTGTGGAGAGGTATTGATTCATGGGACTACCTCAACACCTAGTGAGCTGAACAGGTCGGTTTACAGCAGCCATCCTGCGTGTCCACAGATTTATAACATTTAAAATGAACACTGAGGGTACTTCTAACCCTCTCCTACCCCATCAAAGACAGGCTGATTAGCTACAGGGAAGAGCCCCCTCACCTTCACTGTCCCTCAGCGGAGAGCAGACGAGTTCATCTGTCCTAACACCATCTGGCTGTAGAATACTTCCTGCCAACACAGCCAAGCCTCAGCCAAGACCCTCTGGACATCTGTCTGTTCATTCTCTGCTCATACTAAAACTAAATGCTCTTCCGGTACAGGAGGAGCCTTTGTCAACCCCGCAAAGTAACTCAAAGACAAAGTGTATTTGCATTAGCCTTCCTCTACCAGCAGGTGTCTCTGTTGTTCTGGCTCCAGAGTGGACTGAGAGGCTGTCTCTGAGCACTTCCTGTACAGAACTGCATCACCACACAGTTCAGCTCGGTCCTCTCAGTGTGAAAAGCTGCAGACTCCTAGGACTGGCTGCAGAAAGACAGACTATAACGATGGCTAATGATCAGACTTCACACAGATGTTTGTTCGGCAGCTGCTCAGAGCTGTCTAGCTGCTAACTGTCCTAGAGCGGAGCTAAACCCACGCACTTCAGCTCTGCTCACTGAAGGAGAAAACCTGTGCCTTCTGGAAGAATTTCAAAATGTCACCGTCATTTTACTTTGAAATTTTAGTGATTGGTGTCAAAACATTGCAGGTGCTGAGAGACACTGAGATAATCCCATAAGGGTGAATTGTTTCATTGCTTTGCTTTGGACTGTAAGTACATTTATTTACAGAGTAAAATGGTCAGAAGTATGTTGTACAGATTACAAATAAATAGATTACTGTAAATGAAATCAAAATACAAAAATAAGATCAAATAAAAAAAATTTGAACTGAACAGAAACCAATGTTTAGGATCAGGATCAGCGTCTTATGAGCAAGTGATGGCTGTTATGAGAGGGTGTGGTTTAGATGTGACGACAGCATGACTGCTCGTTCAAAAACAACCACGGCGGCTCCTAAAGAGGTTAGCGCAGATGCTGCTACAGCATCAGTTCTATGAGAACTGGAGAGAATTTCACTGAAAGAAGAGCCAAGAATGGCACTGAAGGCTTCTCTCAATGGAAATGTTGTGGCTCTCCTACTATGTCCTATGGTCTGATATCTGATTGGTTGAAGTTGGTCTATGACAGACAAATGCTTCATCCATTGAAAGTACCAGCCCCTCTTCAAACAGTTGCCACGGACAACCTCCCAGATGATTCTGTGGAACAAACCATCTGTCGCATCAGTGTAGATTTTTTACGTTCACGTTAGCATTTTGGACTGAGAACAGCACGTTACAAAAGTCGAATCTGGATGAGGTGAACGCATGAATGAGAAGTTCTATGTCTGCCTGTGTTAACAATGTGCAAACTCAGGCAATGTGGCAGAGGTGGATGAATGATCTCATTGATGTGTGTTTCAAATGAAAGTGAGGAGTCAGTGATCTCCTGATTTTTGACTGGCTGAACAATGTAACACACATTTGGTGAATATTTTTGGTGATTTCTGTTTTGTCTCCGCTCAGGTGGAGAAAGTTGTTTGACTGACAAAATCCAGCGATAGATAAACAATGTCAAAGCCTGACAGCAGCATCAGGATCTTCTGGCAAGATGGGAATAGTCATCGGTATAGAAATGAGTTTTAGGAAATGAAAACTATCAGAGAAAACACGAGTACAGTATCATGTAAAATAGTTTTTAGTTAATACCAGTTCAAACCACGACGAAGCTGTCTGAATGAGCTTTAAACATAAGAAACTTCACTGTGTCTTGTAAAAACACACAATCTGCTGACGAGTGTGTGCGTACACTACACGAGTGTGTCTGAGTGTGTACTTTGTGCTTTCACCTTGATGCGGCTGACGGCCTCCTGTGCCTGCATCATGCGGATGTTCTTGGACGGTGTCTTATCCGACAGCAGCTGGGTGGAGCCCAGGTAGTTGGCAGCGAAGATGATCCCATCGATCAGGTCCTCTGGGTCACACGGGCCTGGGACTGTAGGGAGGGGGGTGGTTCAGACTCACTATGTAACACAACCTTTCCACTCGTACTTTGAGATTCACAGAGTAAGCTGCACTTATCAATAGTTTTAGGCTGACGATGGATCATAGTTACTGGTTGGGTTCAGTCTGAATTTGCTGAGTTTGTTTGAAATAAGACAGAAGAGGATTAGAAAAACAAATATTACAACACACAAATTGTAGAACACACACACAGGTTTTGATATTATGTAGCACAATTTTTTTTTATTGTATTTCCTTAAGTATGTCCTTTTTTTCTTGCTTTAATTATTATTTTTTTCCATTTCTGGGTAATTACTGACATTTTGTCTCTTCCCTCTTTAGTCCAAATGCCAGATGTAAAGTTCAACATTTTCTTCCAATTTCTGGAAATAAGAATCAGTCTCTCCAAAAAATATTATTTCCCTCCAATTCTAATTAATTAACCACCTCTTGGTAGTGCATTTATTTCTTTCTCAACATTCAAAAGTTTACTCAAGTTTCCATGAGGAAGTTTCTGATCACTTAAAGTATTTCATATATGTTTATTTGAATGTCCTTGGCTCATTCTTTTTTTTTTCCACCACTCATTCATTCAATTTTCCATTAATGAAGCTGCTGTACTGTGTTTTGGTAGCACCTCGGGCTGATAACAGTTTATGTATAGTGTGTCAGTCACTGGCAGAACAGCCATCATCTTTTCTTTGATTGTCTCCTTGACATAATGAGAGAAACAGAAAGGACCTAAATGCCCTCTGTGAGCTGCTGAGCTTGTTAGAGCGGACAAATCAGCAGGATAATCTACAATGGCTAACTACCCCCCCCCCCCCCCCCCCCCCCGCTTCACGGTTTAAAAACCTCTGCAGCAGAGGACGAAGCACTCACCTTCTACATATGTGGGGAAGGATGCAAGGCTTTTCCTGGACTATTAATAGGAAGAGAGAAGAATACATTATTCAAAAATCACCTCAACTTGATGGCAAAAATGAAAATGAGCCATGAAACGCTGAACAAACCTCTTTACTGGAGGGAGAAGATTCAAAGCTGTCCTCCTGAAGCAGATGTCTGCTGGAAGACTCTGCTCCTGGAGGAGATGGAGAGCCTGAACCAGGAGACTGCAGGGGGAGAAGGCAGAACAGTCTGTGAACTGCACCACTTTAATGCAAATGTACCAGTTCAACATGAATTAGGATGTCCACACATAGGACTGCTGATGTGCAGATGGTGAAAGCTATGCCACCCCACAAATAAGGCATCATTTCAGTTTCATGACATCAAGCATAGCATTTATTTGTAAAGTTGCACTAATTGATATTTTTAGATTCACAGTAGAAAGGTGTGGCTCCCAGTGATGAAGCCACAGAGAATTACCACTGACTCGGCAGTTCCCTTCAGCTCTGAAGAGCTTTGAAGTGTCTTTCAGCTCATTGTTTGGTTTTACAGCCGAAATAAAAACCTGGCAAATTTCTGCTCAGTTTCTTTGAGTCAGATTTTCTCAGACTGTTACGATCTACACCACCACGTGAATGGAAGGCTACAGAAACCACTGAGTCGTGGGGAGCTATTTTGATCGTCCATCTAGATGTTGATGAAAATACACATAGCACTTCAAACAGACAGGACGGCATTCTGAAAAGCCCAAAGGAGAAGCTGAATTTCACACGTCACATTCACGCTTGTCAAAATGATCTGAACTCAGCACAAAGATGATTAATTATGCTGTGTGAAGTGTGAAAGACACCTTAGAGTCTATTTAAAGCCAGCGAAGGGCAGAAAGCACAAGACCACGCTGAAGAAAACAGCGCTCCCCACACAGCCAGCATCAACAGCATCAGCTACACAACACAACTCATCTCATCGTGCTCGCAGTCTGAATGTGTCAGACAGCAAAAACACAAACACAGGCTGTGATGAGGTGAGCTGAGAGGGAACGCTGACAGGACAAATGGTGCTTAGAGGCAAAACATCACAACATATCACCTCTGTGTGGGACAGAGGGCAGCACATGTCACAACACAGAAGCAGCTTGTTGGCTACAGCTTAAATAAACTGTAGGTTTTATGTCGGTCACAGTCAGGTGGGACAGCGCTCACATTCTGTTTCAGTCTATCTTCTGTATTTTGTTCAAGTGATTTCTTCTTCTTTTTTTTAAGCATTTAAATGGTTGGTTCACCTATCACTTCCCTCTAGTGGAACCTCTCCATGCAAGTAGCTTTAGTTTCATGAGTCCAGGTTGTAGATCAGCCTCTGAGCTTTCCACCTCCACCCCAATACAATGGAAGTGAAAGGAATTTTATTTGTGGTCCTCAGAAAACAGAGAAATTCGACGGTAACATGTTCCTCCAGAAACAACATCCTCACACAGCACATGTGGATGCATGCAACTGAATCCAGTTGTTGTGACTGTGTTTCTCTGGCAGCTGTCAGCACCTCCAGCCCTGAAGTACATGAACAAAGCTTTTTTCTCTTTTCACAGATGGGAGAAAACATTTTTTTTCTTTCATGTTGCTGAAAGTCTTTAAGGGCCTACTAACAGTTTCTAATACTTATGCTGTGGCCACATTTTCATCACAACTTCATCTTGAGATACTAGATGGTGCTCATGACATAAGATTTGTTTTGGATAGAACTGAGTTCACTGAGTTTTTAAGCAGTAGTTGAATTCCCTGAAAGTAGTAACTCATGTAGGTGAACCCAAATAAATAATCATCCATTGGTTATTTTGGTAATCTTCTTATACATGCCGCATACTGTATTCACACTATGTTGAATATCCATAGACAAATTCCGCCTTTCTGCAGCACTCTGAGTGGAGGTGGGCTGATCCCTCCTCAGGATGTATTGATCTGTGCAGTGATCACTTCAGGAGATCAGTATGTTCTTTACCATCAAAAGCTCGTTTACCTATTCATACGCAAGAAGAGCCCAATGTTTGGTGGCAAATAAAATATATTCAGAAGGTGACTAATAATGCCTTCACCTCACAAGACATGACAGAACTCCTCACATTTCAGAGGCGAGTCCAGCACTTGTTACTCCACTGCATGTATCAGACAGCTTCACTTACTTTTCAGTTTAAGATTGTAAATGATAAATAAAATATGCTGAATTGTTATAAAGCAGAAACAACAATCAACAGAATATACAGCGGTTCAAGTAGCTCCACCTCCTCTGACAGGGACCATTCTGCATTATGGAAACTGTTACTTTTGATTCTTTGAACTGCAACACTTGCAGAGCAGTTTGACAGCGTGGTATTCTGTTACTGAAGCAAAGGACCTGAATACTTCTTCCACCACTGATGCAGGATGACAGGCTTCTGTCATTTCTCTCAGCTGTGAGAGAGCCCTACACATAATGTTATGACCATGAGCACCATTACTTCTATCCAGATAATGAAATCATGATCACAAATTGCTACCTGTAAAAAAAAAAAATCTACTCTCAACCACTCTCAGCTTCTGTGTCAATCCATGAAGGGCTCTGAAATGAGAAATTTGGTCCTATAAACACATCTTTTTGTGTCATTTCAGAACTCGGCACAAGTCATAACACTCCAGAGACAATTGAATCCACCACTGCTATAAATATAAACCATCGCTTCAACAGCCCAGAGGAAAAACCATCAGAAAGTCTCGAAACTGTCCACACCTCATCTCCATCACGTTGGCCGGTCTGCTGCTTCTGCTTGGCTTGTTCCTCCTCAAGCTTTTCTACTTGATACATCCAAAAGTTTTCCATGGTTTTTGGTAAACGCGTTAAAGCAGCTGAACCTCAACAAGTGCCACAGATAGCGTGTGGCCAGATGCAACACTGGTGTCTATAGACTGGGAGCGAGCGGCTCAGGTGACGCTCAGGATTATGTGTCCGGGCTCATCATGGAATCAGCAGGCTGGGTCTGTCTGTTGGACTGGATCTGCTCTGTTGACGCTGTGACATCATGTCATCTTTATTCAGCCAGTTCATTTCCACTGTATGTTGTGTACATGTTCGTGTTAATATGAAGTTTAAAGCAGGAATATTATTAAAAGCACTCACACTGCAGGGGTGTTCTGATCATGAAGCTGTAAAAAGGAACACAGCGTGATTATTCTGTTATTGGATCCTCACTGAATTATTTAACTTGTCTTGCCCTTTACCTTTCTCTCTCTCACCCTTACTCAATAAATCATTGGGAGGAAGGAGGGGGAGACACAACAGCAGGAGGAGAAGGAGAGAAATACCACATGACTGGGATTTCTATTCAGGCTGAGAACAATGTGGGCATAATCACCACGGCCGATGCAGCAGTACGAGGAAGGCACATAGTATGAAGGGTAGCATACTATCCAGAGCCCACGCCATGCCACAGTCCATGTGACAGTTTGTGAAGGGGCCATTCAAATCCTGGAGTTCTCTTTACCACTCACTGCTATATTTGCCCGCTCCTGCAGACAGACTGGAAACAGCTATCCTGACTCTGTTCATGAACACACATATCAGCACCTCTGAAGCTCATTAATGAACAGGTTCAACCCTGTTTGTCCACTTCAAACACAAACAGAAATGTGAAAACACCGCATTGTGTTCTTCATGCTTAGCATCATGGCTAAGCACACCCTGACTCCAGCTCTGTCCTGACTGATTCATCTAATCTCACTGCCTGTAGGAAAGCTCAGTGCAACATCTCACCTGCATGTGTGTGTGTGCAGTTGCACACATACGATAGATGTGTTCTGTTCTTCATTTGGTTGATATTTTAAACAGAAGCTCATTGTTGTGCTGTAATCTAACCTCCTACTCTTTCTGTCTGTGGCCTATCTTAGTATAAAGAGTGAAAGCAGGGGGAAACAGTTAAAATCCACCTTTCTGTGTGAAGTTTGCATGTTCTTCCCGTGCATGCGTGGGTTCTCTCCGGCTTCCTGCCACAGACCAAAAACATGCTCATTAGGTTGATTGGTGACTCTAAATTGCCCCTAGGTGTGAGTGTGAGTGTGAATGGTTGCTTGTCTTGTATGTTGCCCTGCGATCAACTGGCGACCGGTCCAGGGTGTACCCCGCCTCTCGCCCGTTGACAGCTGGGATAGGCTCCAGCCCCCCCGCAACCCCAAAAGGGATAGTCGGGTATAGAAAATGGATGGATGGATGTTTTCTGTCCCCATAAGGAGGGCAAGTCCTATTAATGTGACCATGTAAGCAGATTTCTGTCCACAACATGAATAATACACATCCACACACAAACACACACACACCTGCTTTGTGACATGGGATGTGTCTATTGTGTTTCTCTTTGACATTAACAGCATGAGACAGTGTTTGTGTTATGTATGAAGTGCTCTACACCCCCAAAAGTTAATGCACTATATTACAAACTGACTTCACTCATTAACTTCACAACATTGTTTTCATTCGTCAGCTTGGAAAAAACACCAGCTTTAATCTGCAGTGTGGATGAGTCAAGCAAAGCTCTGTTGATGAGGTGTTGATGCACAGACTGCTTTCTACAGTTGCCTTCATCTTTCTGTCATCACTCATATCCCACAATACAGCTGCTGCCATTGATTTCTATGTATTTCAAGCTGTCAGTTGACTTTGTGTCCGTAAAATACACTAAATGTCCAAAAGTATGTGAACATCAGAAAACTACAACTGAGTCAGCCACCAATGTGGAGTGATAAAGCTACTAAAACAAAACTGAACTGTACAAATGATTTTTATCAGTAAAAAAGAAATCAGAAGATGCATCAAATCAGAGGTTGGTGCTTGAGTCTAATAAAACTGCACCACAGTTCACTGTTACATTAGGTTTGATCAAATCCAAGATGAATGAGGTGTCACTGAGTGGAAGTTTATTATATTCCAGCTCTTATGGTTGTATGTCAGGAATGTTTGATGAATACTGTGATAATATTGTTTACGACATTTTTGGCCACAATCACAGTAGCCATAAAATGGTGAGTGGAAGGCTACAGACCAAAGTTTTAACTAGCTGAGGCTCAGCAGAAAAACCAGGCTGTGTCTGCACCCCTTCTACTGTAACTACATGATGTCTGGAGCAGGCATAAGAGATTGAGCCCTATTGCTTTCATTATGGTGGTGGAGTGTGGAAGACTATTCAGACAATGAAAACGATGGTGGATGCACACTGTTTTGGCATGTAAACAGTGTTTTCACATTTGTCTACATTAGTGTGTATATTGAATTGATTTGGGATGCCATTATTGTGGAGGGAACAGTCCATTTACATCAGAAGTGGAAAAACATTAAAACTATTTATCTCAAATATTGATAAGAAATGAGAATTCTTTGCAAAATGCACCCATAGCTTTCTGAAGACCCATTGTCAAGCTCTGGTCATCGGTGTCTCTGCAGTGCCTGACTTCACCAAATTCCCAGCTGATCCAAAAATAGCAAATAGACGGAGCGTGGGTGGAGCTAAGGTGGGCAGAATGAAGCCTGGTTGCTGAATCCTAGCAGCTAGCTGTCACTCAAAGCAGCCATGTCCAGAATTCTGCATATCTTTAATATAATTTAAAAAGTCTCTTGGCTGCTGGGCATTTTAACGTGGGGTCTATGGGGATTCTATGAGGACTTTGCCACTGAAATCTTTTAAATATTGTTTTCACTGCCGTGACCAATAAAGATGAAGGTGGGAATCTGAAAAGCATATATTTCAAATCTATCCCCATGGCTAGACACAGGGATGTGTAAAAACAGCAGCAGAGTCAGCGTCCAGCGTCCAGCCCAGTGCTGCTGCAGAGAGGCCCCTACACAACCACTGTCATCACACTCAGAAAATGGATGAAAAAGGACTTGAAGACGCTGTTAGTCGCCAATTGAAAAACGCTGCTGGAACACCTCCTGGGTGGACAGACATAAAACCTGTTTATCTGTGCTGTAACCAACAAGCTGCTTCTGGCCGGTCTGTGTTTCTGTGCTGCCCTCTGTCCCACACAGAGGTGATATGTTGTGACGTTTTGCCTTGAAGCAGTGATTTGTCCAATCAGCGCGTCAGTGTTCCCTCTCAGCTCACCTCATCACAGCTTGTGTGTTTGTGTTTTTGCTGTCTGACACATTCAGACTCTGAGAAAGACGGAGTAAGTGGTGTTGTGTAATAATAATGCTGCTGATGTTGGCTGTGTGGGGAACCTGCAATGATGTGTGTTCTGGTCTTCAGTTCTGCCCGCTTGGACTTTTCTGCCCTCTGCTGGCTTTCAATAGTAAATGTGTAAAAAAGTAAACTAACACATCCACATGCAAACAAGAGCTGACTAACAGAGCAGCATGTCATCCACCACATGTTGATCAGTAATAGTCAGAGCTGCTGTACTGTACTTACATCACCCCCTAGTGTTGGCTGTAGGTCACACTCTGCAGTGGGACTCAGGTCCTGCCTCATTACCCAAATGGGCTCTTTAGGCTCATCAGGTGTGTAAGGAGATCTCACTGTTCTGTTCTTCACCTCCTCTATGGCCTCCTTAATGTCCTTGATGGCCAGGGATATGGCATCCCTCTTCTCCTGACTGTTCCTCACTGCTACAGGCTCCTCTGAAGGGCTCCCAGCCTGTTTTCTGGCTGGCTTCCCTCGGTTGGCAGCTTTGTTGTTTTTGTCTGAGTCACTTTGGAAGTCAGGTTCTGTTTTTTCTTCTCCCTGCAGTAGCTCATTTTCTTCACCTATGGTGTTGTCTGTAGCACAATGAAGACTCTGAGAGCTTAGGCTTTCCTTGACCTCAGCCACGATGCTGTCGATGTCCTCTTCCTGGTCGCAGCTGTCAGCACGTGGGTACGGGGCAAACTCGGCCTCCTTCTCTGGGCTGTCAGACTCACCATCCGAGCGTTCGTCGTAGTGGCGCAGGCGGGAGCCCACCGCCTCTTGCTGATGGTAGTTTCCGCTTCCTACCCGGCCCTCCAACAGCTGAAACCCGGCCCTCTTCTGTTGGAGAGATTCTGTGTCCTCAGCTCCGTCTGCAGCAGATAACACTGATGTCGGAGCATCGCAGATTTCCTCGTAAACGTGCTCAGAGAGTGAGTAAATGTCATATGGTTCAGAGTAGGCTTCATCCACAAGTCCAGCGTCTAAACTCTCCAAGCTCTGACCGGCCGAGACGTCAGCCCTTCCTCCAGAGTGGCTGAGGGGTTGGGTGTAAACGTAGTTGGAGTAGCCAGTGTTCAGCATCTCCTCAGCTTCATCTTGTCTCTCTGGATTCTGGATATCAGGCAGGGGTTCACGTGGTAGGGGCGGGGGCTGCGGGGGATAGCTCGGATGTGGATGGAGATGCTGCTGTTCAGCCTCGGCACTCTCAGTGTACCCCTCCGCCTCCGGCCGCAGCTGGACACCGTAGTTCCCCGCCTCGTCGTCCACCTCTGGCTGCCCCTCAGGCTCCAGAGACATCATCACCAAGCCATCGTCCCCCTCGGCCCGGTCAGTGTGGGTGTGGAAGCCACTCTCAGTGCTCGCTGAGCGTGCCAGCACTGAATCATCCCTCTCTCGTTCATCTTCCTGGGTCATCTCTGCGAGGTGCTGCTTCTCCTGTTGTTGTGCTAAATGTTGTGCTCTCTCTGCCTCTCTCTGCTGCCTCTGTCTGTGCCTCTGCTGCTGGGCTCTGATCCGGGCCTCGCTGTCTCCTTGTCTGCGATAGCGTGTCACTGCAGGTCGGGGAATGGGCTGGGGCAGCTGGGGCTGTGGGGACTGAGCTCCATGTTGCAGCTCCATGTCTTGCTCCTCCTGTGGCCTGCGCTGCTGTGGTGCCCTGGCTCTACTGCCAGCACTTCCTCCAGCAGGAGCATCACAGCGTCTGTAGCGCTTTTCCTGGTTGTTGTGGTTACGGGACCGGTTGTTGTGGCGATGGCGAGGAGGGGCATCGGTCTCCTCCATCACTTCCTGGCCAAGCTCCGTCTCCTGGGGGTTCATGGCTATGTGGCTCTGTTTGATTCAGTGGTGTCAGAGAAAGGATTTAGGAGTGCGTCATCAGTCGGTGCATGTGTGAGGGCAGGGCACACGCTGCTGGAAAGACACTGAAAGTGGTAGACAGAAAGGGGGAAACTGTCACTAAACAGAAATGGAAAAATATGTCTGACACAGCGATTGATGCATTCAGGCAGGTGGCACTGGGGGTTTGGTCACACAGTACCTACTCACAGGGATAACTGGCAAAATACTGGTGTGCTAACCACTCACACTCTCACCTGCCAGGAACATGCTAGCACTACTCAGCCATAATAGCAGAGCGAGCTTGGTTGCTAACCAGCTAACAGTCTACTTAAAGAATGTATCTGTACCATTGATGTAAAACTCATAACTGTGTGCAGACCCATGCCTTTTTTGTGGGGCAGTTTGTAGTCTGGCGGAGCAGGATTATATAAAAGTGGATGGTGCCACACAGCCAATGGATTATGATTGCTTGTTTGGGCCGTTTGGCTCTTCAGTCCCATAAGGGGCCAGTGTACTCCATCACAAGTGCTTGTGGGATGGTCAAAAAGCTTTGGAAACTCTCAGTTCATTTCATTTAAAATTAATTCAGATGGAAATTGAATTAACTGCATTAATTAATTATGAATCAACAGCATAATAATAACCTGCTCAGGATGTTGTACATGCTTTAAGTATAAAAAGCAAAATTTGGAAAAGTTTCAAAAACTAAAGATGGATATATTCTGAGCCAACAGAGATGATCAAGGCAGTCAAAGACATTTTCACAGTATGAGGTGGTGACTGACAGATTTTAATAATGTATCACAACAAGGGGTCATAGGTGGTGTAGGCGTAGAGCCTCCATCCAATACCATAATGATTTGTGGTTTCTGGCAGTGGTACCTTTGACTTAACCAGTGCATTTCTCTCTATGCTGCAGTCATTTTCACCTGGATTAAAATAATCTGCACTAACAAAGTAAAACCTATCAAACTGCAACAGATCTGACTGCTGTCATGTCATTACAGTCACATCTATCCAATCTGCATATGCTGCCCTTTTTATCAGTCTATTGACTGCTCATCACTCAACAATGGGCTAACACATCTACTGGAGCACAATGTCAAGTCATGGTTCACTGAAATCTGCTCATTGTTTCAAAGACACCAGAGTGGATTCAGTTTTCAGTACAATAACCAACTTAAACAAAGGATTTTCTTTCTCTGACCTCTTTCTCTGCTCGCTCTGACCTCACTGAGTTACACTGGACAGATCATCCAAAAGAAGGAGGGAAAGACAGGAAAAAGGTTTTCACAGACTGTGCCCCCACAGAGGGGGTAACTGAAATGAGGACACATGAACAAATATGGCGGTGGCCCCTAGAGGCTGCAATGCTCATTAGACGCCACAAAATGAATGCGATGAACGGAATGAACCAGTGCGGACACTCTCACAAAAATCACAAAACTATGCATATTCCATTGGCTAAAATGCTAAGACTTTTAGCATTAGCCTGTGAATTTGTCTGGCATGCTGTGTTTTCTTGTTTTGTGAAAACAGTGAAAAAGTGAAAATGATGGATGAACAATTTGCTTTTGTTTACTTACTGTATGCTTTTTTTTTTGTACACCATGGGTATTAAGCTAAGAGTGCTGTGTATCATTCAAATCGATTTTAATTTCAGGTCAGTGAAAAAACACCCTCACCCGCCCAGAACTCTGTGCTCAGTGCAAAATGCAGAGAACTGGGTCATTTAGGAGAGACCTGCAGGCCAAGGACACACAGAGACTGTGGGTTATTACCATAAAAGCACATAGAAAGAGGTAGCCTGGCATTTTCCACCCCAGATTCATAATTATTGCACAGAAACTACCTTCTGCTTTTTCAATTACTGACTTTGGCTGTCAGCGTTTCCTTTAAAATAATATTACTGTGCAGGAGAAACTGCATCTATTGATATAACATATAATATAACACCAATATTCCAAATCCAATATTCACTGTTGTTGGACTCCATCTACTCCTGAGAAAAGTATCTGCCTCTTTAGCTGCTAAATGCTCCACTAATGGCGCATTTCCATTACACAGTTCCAGCTCTACTCGACTTGGTTCTACTCTACTCTCCTTGGTTTGGTTGAGTTTCCATTACAGTTGAGTACTTCATAGCACCTCCTCAACGTAGGCGGGGTCGTCATACCACGGCTGCATGAAACTGCCACGACGTCAATTTGTACGCGACGCAAACAGAGCCGACAAACAATGGAGGACATCGAGGCGATGTTGTATTTGCTGCTCAGTTTGTGGCTTTTTAGTCTGGACCTCGTCGACGGACCACGGTGATATTTTACAAGCAGCCATTTCCCTCGAGTGAGAATAAAGAATAAAGTCAACGGTTGCTGTCGCCCGTCGTTACAATGGAGGGGGCGGGATTGTTTTTCCGGTGTTGGACGTTGCAGACCAGTGACGACACTCTCCGGCCAATCAGTGGCCGACAGGCTGGTGACGTCACACATATAGTATCACTTCTACTCGCTTGGAACCTCGCCAGAGCAGGTACTAAAAATAGTATCGAGTACCAGGTACTATCCCTAATGGAAACACAAAACAACCGGGTAGAGTCGAGTCGAGTCGAGCCGCGCTAGTGGAAATGTATTAGCTGGTTGCTAACTTTGTCTGTCTGCTGGGGTATAATGAGTTTGTTGGAGCTTGTGTGACACATACTGTGTTCGTTCCTCCTCTGACACGTATAGCACTGAGCCTCTTCTGGTTTCCCTTGAGGTCAGTTAGAGGGCTGAGATGAGCAGATGTCTTCACTGGTTATACTATGTATCGACAATAACTTTAACTAAACCACCCCAAACCTCTGCTGTTCAACCATCCTCACATTCCTTAAATCTTGCTTTTTGTATCTTTCCTGTGTACAGACCTTTGGCATCACTGCATCTGAACACATTTCACTGCTCAGACGCTGAATGCAGATGAGAAAGTCAGCACTGGTAGAGTGCGTTTTTTAAATTTAATCAAAATTGGCCTCTTCATTAATTGATATTCCATTTGTAAACTCATTATTGAATCAAATGTTTCAGGCAAAGTAAAAATAATGTAAATTTATGTCACACCAAAGCAGTTTCTGCCTGAGGCACAGGGGCTCTCACACGTGACTGAGCGGAAATGAAAACTGAAATGTGTTCATTGCTGAAAGGTATCAGTCTCTTTTTCTTCTTGACTATGAAAGTATCCATGATTAAAAGGACAAATAATAAATTGTGAAGGCAAAATCTCTGTGAATCAAGACAGTTGTTTACAGTCCTTTTGTTCATCAGACCTACAGTTAACACAGATCCTGTATTCTTTACTGGTTGGTGAGTCAGAAAACAAACAAAATCTAAAACCTGAATTGGTTCTGGATGGTGTGACGTTATATTAGATCAGTCTGAGCGACCAAGCACTGAGGGATTTCTAATAAAGCGGCGTGTCGAAGGCTGGTGTCTCTGTATCCTTGCTCATGTCTCCTCGGAGCAGGAAAGAGGCAGCTGGAACATCATCCATGACGGTGAAAAGGTACCTTTAATATTAGCATCTAGAGAAATGCTGCTTTTAGAGCCCATACTTAACTCACAGTTCCTGAAAGCTCAGACATGTCTCACATACTCAATAGATGTAGCAGAGAAACCAAGCTATCTCTTTTATATCAAGTATCGGTACTTGTCAGGCACTCACTCACCTTCTGTTACCAAGCTGACAGCTGTAGTTTTGGATTGTGCGATGCTTTTTTTCTCAAGTCCGTCCTGGAACAAAGAGAGCACAAAGCCAAATTACAACTGCACAATTTAGATAATTATCTATTAAATCTGACATTTTGGTCCATATGGGGCGGCACGGTGGCGCAAGCAGGTAGTGCGCGTGCCTCACAGCCAGAAGGTTGCTGGTTCAATCCCCGGGCGGGGCCTTTCTGTGTGAAGTTTGCATGTTCTTCCTGTGGTACTCCGGGTACTCCGGCTTCCTCCCACAGACCAAAAACATGCTCATTAGGTTAATTAGTGACTCTAAATTCTCCTTAGGTGTGAGTGTGAGCGTGAATGGTTGTTTGTCATTTGTGTTGCCCTGCAATCGGCAGGCGACTGGTCCATCCGCAACCCAGAAAGGGATAGGCGGTATATAAAATGGATGGATTTTAGTCCATATGACTCCTCAAAGACCATCAATAACAAGTCAGAGCGGAAAAATAAATACGTATATAGCATTTGTAAATACCGCATGTAGCTACAAACAGAGACCTATACAGAGAGAAAGACAACGAGGGAAACTTATTCATCACTCTGGTTTTCTTTGCTCCAGCGATGCACAATAACAAGGCAGGGAAACGTTAAATGTTAATATTCACCTTGAAAAAGGCAATAACTCACACACACACACACACACACACACACACACACACACACACACACACACGGAGCACTAACTCGCACAGCAAACACTCACTCACATATAGTACAACTCAGTTTGTCAAAGGGATGTTGACTCAGCTGAGAGCTGTAACCCAGATTTCCTCTGCATGGAGAAGATAACATAGATCTGAGTCGAGTCTTCTCTTCTCCCTTCAGTATCTTTGTGTTCCAGAAAGTCATCACTTCCACTGCTTTTACATGACAACTTATTTATTGTCAACACAGTCTAACATGGTAAACTAGCTATGCTTATACCACATTTAAAAGCACAGGAATAAACACAAGTATGTTGAAATTCACAGAAAAGTGCAGTCAGAAAGTAATACTGCTCTGTCAAATTTCCCACTCATGACTATGTCTGATCTATCCATTACCTACAGCCACTTATCCTTTGTATTGTGGGGGAACTGGAGTCGATCCCACACATCCCAGCCAGGGCTGACACACAGAGACTAACAATCATTCAGGCTCCCAATCACACCTACAGGCTATTAAGAGTCCTCAGTTAACCAGCATGTGTTTGGACTGTGGAAAGAAGCGGAGCAGCCAGAGGAAAACAGGAGGCACATGCAAACTCCACACAGACAGTTATCTACCAGCCACTGTGAGGCACCGCGTCACCTTTGGTAGCTTGTACATTCTATCTACATGTTAACCAGCCCAATCTCCAGGTTTGATCCCGTATTATTCATTAACATCAACTCTACAGTCTGAAAGTGTTGAAAACATACAGACAATTCTGGTGCAGGAGTGACATGTTTAGTCATGATAGGAAAGGTCGCAGGGTTTGTGGAATCTCCAGCCATCAGACACAGTGCCGGGCAAGCATGAAGGAAAGCCATTTGGTTTAACGGCCACAGTCGAAATTGTATGTCACGTGATGCACTCAAGCCATCTATCATCATTTCAAAAGAAACAATGAATTCATTTCTAGGAGCATTTCAAACATTCTGACATTGTTGCTAAATCTGACCTATAAGGTCCAATAAAAGTGGAAGCAGCAGGAAGTCAGTCAGCTCAGACTCTGATGCTCACACTACGAATCTATGGTCCCATCAGGTGCCGTCTTACTTTGTTATACTCTGTATTGCATATTTTGCATGCTGTGGCTAAAAATCTTGATTTTGATATAAAAGTCAACTTCATTGCAGAAAAGACAGACAGACTGTCTGCAGCGTCTAACCAGCTGTAGCTGCATGTTTTTTTTGTGCTTACTTTCTGTTTATGGTAGAATTGCACAAAGAAACGCTGCCACTCTCTCCCATTGTTGAGTGTGCTGTCAGTCCAGGAATAAACAATCATTTCCAGGATAATATAGTTAACTAGTTAGTTAAGCTTTTTTTTTTCTTTTAAGAAATCAAAAACAATCATCTCTCACATGCACAGCCACTCTAATTAAAAGAATCCCCAATATCATCAAATGTATTGGCTCTCAGAGGGATGAGTGGCTCAGGATGTGCTGCAGATCATTCCAGCAGTGAGGTGGATAGCAGCGGACACCAGTCTTAGGGAATATCAGAACAGATAACATGAATGAATTCTGCAGTATTTAGCCGGTGAACTTGCATTGAAATAGTCAATGTTTTTGGTCCATGTGGGTTTAAATCTATCCTCTATGTGCATGGATTATTAAGCTTTTACTTAGAAGTGTAAAACGACGCTTTGGGCCACAGCTCTGCACACAAAGTGCAATGCAAGCTTTTATGCAGGCTGTGTAGACAGCTGGTGGTCCAGCATTTCATCCAACCACTGTACCACTATCATATAGGGTACAGCATGCTGTACAGGCGTGTGTGGGTTGATGCTGGGGTTGAGAAAGGTGTAAACTTGGTCGTAAATAAAAATTAGTTTGGCTTTAAAAACCCTATTCTTTTGTGCTGTGAGCCAGCTGACATGATATCACAGGAGTGCGTGATGCTGGTGCAGCAAACACTGCAGAGGAGCACAGGCCTTGTGTGAGGAAGAGTTATTTGTTTGCTACAGGGAAGCTGTGACTTAATTACATGTCATCAGGAATCTGGTATAGAAAAGGATTCTCTTCCAGCACAGAACATCAACATCTGTTCAGACTATAAAACTCTGTGGGAGGCAGACCCATGAGAATATCCTCATTATTTCACTGTTTATAGAATGAGGTTATATTTTTGCCATTAATCATTTTCATGCCTTCGACAGGCTCTAAGAAAGGATCTCTCAACCGCCACAAGCAGTTTCCTATGAATATGTTCATGGGTTGTCACACTGTCCTGTGTCACCCATAAACCAAAGCACAGAGTGAAATAACTGTTTGCGAGTTGATATATGGTATATATCCTGTGCTTTTCTGTAGAGATGGAGGGCTCTACTGATACAAGTCATGCAGGTCGTGGTCTGAGATTTGAAAAGTTCACACAGGAGCTGTTATTATTCAGATGTGACCTTTGGATAGTGATCAAAATAAAGAGTCTGCTGACACAAGCAGCTACAGTGAGGTTTGTTTGCAGCCTTTCTGGCTGCATCTACACTGATAATTATGAACCCGATACCAACCTTAGACACCTAGATAATGTCCAGGTTTAAGCAACAAACCTTTCAATCTTTATATGCTGTATTCTTAAAGTTTCTACTAATTTTCTGTGCTGTGTGGCATTTATATTAGTAAGAGCAAACCTCCACACACTTTTTCATACAACTAACAGGGTTTTTCCACGGGCCCAGAGGGCTTCACCATAACGAGCTGTGATGATGTGTCCTCTCCAGCCTCACAGCAGGGGACGGCCGCACCGAGCCACGCTGCTGTGGTCCTGCTTGGTTTCAGAGTCGACCGCAGCCAACCCGTGACCGTCTCCTCCCCTCAGCTGTCCCCTCAGTGGCTAAACTTGTGTGTCTGTGCTGGAGATCAGAGAGTGTTCAGCTCTCAGTACTTCTACAGAGCGGGACACAGAATATGTCCATGTCTACACCAGACATGGACATATTCTGCCCTGTTTGTTCAGCGGATCGGTTTTAAATATCACAGGGAGGAAAAGTACAAACAGTGAGCTGAAAAGGCTGCAGGCGACAGGCCATTAGTGCGGTTTGCAACCAGCACACCTCCAACACATCATCAAGGTAAACTAGTTTGCCATGCTGTGCGGTGCAGTGGAAATCACTCTATGCCTCTCCCCTCGCTCTCACTGTCTGGGCACAGGCGGCGGCAGGACTGCTGGTTGTCATGGAAACCACTGGGTAATTGCTTTCTGTGGGAGGGCAGATGAGGAGGTGACCTCTCCAGGGGGCAGCAGTGTTCTCCCACCTCCACCACCATGGCTGTCACTTCCTGCCCTTTACCACCCGTTACAAAACCGCTGACGGCCCCACATGGTGCGCCATTTCTAGCTGAACGCTCTCTTTGAATGGCTGTGTTGTCTAAAAGTGAGGGAATGTTTCTTTTCAGTGGACAAAATAAAGAATTCTAAACATAAAGAATTACAGAATATGTCTAAGAAAGAGACGACATGGCTGGCAGCACTGGATCCATCAGCCCAGTTCTTCCAAAACCTGGAAACCTGGCTATGACAACGAGATTCAGAAACACCACAGTCACTGTGGTTCAGCAAAAAAGGATTACAGCACATTTCTCATCCTGTAACTACAAAGATCACAAACAAGATCCATGTTAATCACTGAACACAGTTCAGAGTCAGGCTGGTTTTTCAGCCCTACTTCCAGTCATTAGCTAAGTTTGGCGAACCACATTCTGACTCCAGGTCTGCACTTCACATGAAGACATGAGATTGAAACACATCTCCTCACTCTCAAAAAGAAAGCACACAAGCATATTTCCCAAAATGTTGACACTGCTATACTCTATGATAGAATTCCCAGCAGTCCCCGAGGAGCCTTGCAAAATAAAAAAGCCAGAACAAGAAATCAATTCAAAGATATAGCAGAACAGTGAAGAATGACAGCAATGATCCTCGGTTTCATTTTCAAGCGTAACAGTATAGAAAGAAGAAAGTATTAGGCACCACAGCATAGAAAGCCCTCCAAGCAAAGAAACCACCTACTTCCTTGCATCTTACTGCAAGGCCCTCTATATTCACAGCCAGCTGTTAAAACCACAGTATACACATACAACAAGACAATGAATCATATACCAGACTGGTCAGGAGCTTTGCTCTATTATGGCTCATCATTATAAGCTGAGTAGGTCGAGAAATTCTAAATTCAGCCAAGAAATGTGGCTTCACTTGCCTGAATTTGGAAGGGTCATCCATCAGGAGTCAGTGAATGGCAGGAGGAAGGACAAGGAGGATGTTCATATCCATCGTCACATGACTGAAATTGCATATTAGATCAAATGTGAACTTACTCTTTTTGAGTGCAAACCAGTTCAAGGCTGAATCCCTCGCTGCGCTGATGTAGTTTATCAAAAAGCTACAGCTGATGTTATCACTGCAGTGTGACACTAACACTGTGCTGGAGAAGGACCAGTGCAGGCCTTCACGTGACACACCAATGACTGGAGAGACAAGCAGTGACTCTACGAGGTCAGCCTCGCCTCTGTGTCTCACTCCACATACACACCAAACTCAGATTCATCACTTTCTTACTATGGGTTGTGGACATGTGAGTGGCTGCAGCTGGAAACCTCAGCCTACATTTGAACTTCTGCCACAAATCCTGTTTGTCCCATGGAAGGCATGAAGAGGATAAAATCCATCCAGCTCCCTGCTGATGCCCTGAAGCTCAACTGCGTAGCGTATACTGAGTGAAGCCTTCAGCTACGACCAGGACTGCAAGTCAAAGGGTCACTTACAAGACAACAGTATCACACTATTTTGACCTGGATTTACTGAGCTGACACCAATTATGATATTTAAGCACTTTAAAAAGATATCTTATTTTTTTACCCTGTGATCGACTGGCGACCGGTCCAGGGTGTACCCCGCCTCTCGCCCGCTGACAGCTGGGATAGGCTCCAGCCCCCCACAACCCCAAAAGGGATAGGCAGTATAGAAAATGGATGGATGGATCTTATTTTTTCCATTTTACCATTTATATTCAGCTCTATCTCCTGTCTTACCTACATCACTTTCCAGCTTCTTTTAGTCTCAACAGGAAATGAAATTAGACAGTGACAGCGTCTGCATTCGAGAGCACTGATATACACATTCTACACAGCAGGAAAGAGACGTGTTACTATGGTCAACACACAACGCAGAGTGAAAGCCTGGATATAAATGCATGGGGTTGTGGTTAGTCCATACTTCACACATGACAGTCATCTAATAAACGCAGTCTTTCTTTATAAAGGGAAACATGCTTTCAGTCTTCATTGTGTATTTAAATAACGCTGCACCTGGAGCAGCTCCTCTTGGCTCACCCACAGAGTTAGTGACTGAGCTTGTGCTGCTACTGGTGGACAGAGGACGTGAAAAGGATTACTGTAACATATCCTCTCCCGAGCCAGTATCACAGTCCACATCAGGCCTAAAAATTGTGATACCATAGGCTACTTAAATTATACAAAACTTCATGAGGACTGTTTTACCTCTGTGAAAGTAATTTATGTTGCACTTTAGTCCTGCCAGCTATTCCACATGCAGCTCTGGTGTCAAGTCAATAAAACAATCTGAAATATGAATCTAAAAATAAACTTGTATAAGCTATTCTGATGTATCAGCCTGCATGCACAATGCTTTTACAACACAGTCTAATACACAAGCGATTCCAAAATAAACAACAAAAAACATTTCGGAACAAGTACAGCAACATGTAGACAACATGTGTTTCATTTAAAGCCACTAATCAGTATTCTATAACAAGTGATCAAATGACCAACCTTCACTGTTTACTGTGTCAGTGCTATCACCAGCAGCAGTTTTCATCACACAGGCTCTGACAAAGCCACTGCACACCACCTGCCCAGCACCAAACAGCAGACAGACAGACACAGTTAGAGACTAGCTGGTGAACATAGTGGAGCATGTAGCAGGTAAAGAGACAGATACTGTTCCCAGGAGTTGGTGGAGCCCAAAACAGGGCTAAACGAGAGTGAATACGGGACTTAAATTCATCAGATGGAGACAAACACAACTCCAAATGAAGGCTCATGTTTGCTCTACTTAGGCAAAAAGTGGATGTCCCAGTAAGCAGATCAGAATTCAACTGCCTGTAAAAAAGGCAGGGAACGCCTCTGCCTCGGTGTCACAACAGAGTATACTGAAACTAGCAGCAGGATATTAATAACATGTCATAACATATTGTATGAATATGAATTATTTTCCCCACCCCTAATCAATAGTTCACGCCAAAAAACACTGTCTCACATTTCTCAACACCTTTTAAAGAGGTGGGGGTAAGAAGGGGGATATAGAGTCTATTATTAAGTTCTGACTGAAGGAACTTATTAAGAGGAAAGCAACAAAAACAGAGCAGCCAAAGAATAGGCCAGAGCATGTGGAGCCTCATTCCATCTGGATCACTTTCACGTCATGTTGAGGTTTTTCATATGCAGTGCCGGTGCTGTGGCTGCTTCTTTCACACCTTTACCATGAATTAGCAGCAGGGCATTAGCAGGCTGCTGGAGTACCGTGAGTAGAAAACACTGACTGACAGCAGCTTTACAGGAAATGCTGTAGATGTTAAGGAGGACATCGCAGCCAAAAGAATGCTGTGATGTCTGCGCTGATTGTCATTAACTTGGAGAAAATTTAATTAGTAATGGCTGCCACACTGAGGGGTAGACAAGATGCTCTGAGAAGGGTCACTGATTGAAACGTTTGCACTCCTGTAAATAAATGATCAGGATGGGAATGGTGCTGGAGCACAGAGGCCTTTCTATTTCTGGCCAGCTGATCCATTTCTGGTTCTACTGAAGGCTAAAGAATGCTACACTGTACTACTGTTTTATGACATGAAGACCTGCAGTCACAGCAGACTGTTTGAAAATCACAGCTCACTTTAGCTCATTCTATCAGAGGCACTGGAAGTAGCCAGCAGTGATGACATATTGATACAGATTATTATTTTCAGTGTGTTTTTATGGACAAGTATGCATTTAAAAAAACGTATTTGGATTTTCAACCGCATTCTCTTGGTATCTCCAAGAAGTGTTGGAAATTATGTTGGAATATGCAGCAAACAGCTGTTGAGGATGCTTCTGTACAGTGGCAGGCTTCAGGGCCCTAGAGTCTTCCTCTACAGGTTGCCATGTAAAGAGCAGCTACACACAGGCTGCAAATCATCTGTTGCCGTTTGCTGTTCTGCACTGCTGCATTACAGATGAGTTTGGTACTATGTACAGACAACAGTGACCACATCGAACTGATGGGAGTGCAACATCATTAAACGTGTCTGTGGAGGTCAGTGCTGCACTGACTTTCCTCCACACAGGATACAGTGATACAAGAAAAATCAGCCAGTGGTCAGAAAATACATTGTCATAATGTCATGCTAGCTAATCTAGGGACATTTTTAGTTTGGACACTGTAAAACAAAAACAGCATGCTTACAAATGAACTGTGGTGAACCTCCCTCCATCCTTGTTTGTGAACAACTGAGCCTTTCATTCCACTGAGTCTGTCAAAAAAGAGGTAACTTACCACAGCAACAAGCATCCAGCAAGCAGGAACCACCATGTGATAGACAAGTGAACATGCCTCCATATGCTAAACATCTTTATTTATAGTATTTTTTATGCTACCTTCTGTGCAGCCAACAGGCGCTGTGGATGAGTGAGAGCAAGTACTATTAATTATTGAGACCCCGAAGTCTCAAAGAAAAAAATACACAGTCTCCCTCCCAACCCCTGTCTATTTGCCTGTTTTATGATTCCTCTGAACACACATATCAGTACATCAAAATTACAGAGACCCTCTTTATCTCACACTGTTTCAGCATATAGAATGGACTAGAGAATAGGGCTGTGGGAGGCGACACAGTGAATCTGATGACAATCATCCACACAGTAGAGCACACAGGCTGACAGAAGGCTATGGAGACCTGACGTCTTGCCCCAATTTGAGCTTAGCTTCTGTTTCACCAGAATTTTATTTTTGGCACAAAGGGTTTGACTCATCTGTGATGTTAATCGTATCAGTTAATGGACAACATAACAAGGGATGCCTGGTGCCATAACACAGGCCTGAGTATCGAGTATTTGCATTATTTCCCCCAATAATCTATCACACTCAGAGGTACTAAAAGGATAGTTAACACCATATAAATGGTGTGCCAAGGTCTCAGAACTGACAGATTGTTTGACAGTCAACACGCCTCATCATATCGGCCATGCTGCCGTTACATTGTTACAGACTCTGGGCACACAGTTCCTCTGTGCAATGAAAGATTATTAGCAACATTTCAGCCTGGTCATCTGACTGCTCGTGTTTCTTATCTGACAGACTTTTGCTTGTTTGATGTGTTCCCAGATCTCAACAATCACTTTGGTGAGGAAGGGTTAAGGTGTTATAAATCAGAATGATCCTTTAAGTATCTTTCCTCACTTCAATGGGAGCAGGACTCTGTAGTCTATGCACCTGGACAACAGTGGGACAGTGTGGACTGGTCGCCACTCTGTCACAGTGCTAACACACACAGACACACACACACACACACACACACACATACAAACCAAGTTTCAAACCCACAACCTTCTGACTCACAGGCCACAGTGCTAACCTCTGAGCAACACCAGAATGACTACTACAATATTATACATCTTGAATTTTTTTGATTGGACTGGATGAAATCAAAACCCAAAATCGAAAACCCAAAACCCCAGGCCGTGAGACACACTCTTAATCACTAGAATATTTATAGCTATTCACTTAGCTTGTCCCCAGGAGGTGAGATCACAAAACCACTGTTGACTTCAGAAGAGTACTCACATTCTAGCATTCATTTCATATATTCTGCACTGGTGATGCCGTCTGAATGAACAGCTCGTCTAATCAGGCTCTATCCTCCATCAAAACGCTGTTAACCAACACAAAACAATGCTCCCTCAGTGTGTTTCAGCCTCTACACTACCTCCTAGCTGACAATGACCGTGCATTTAGAGGTGAAGTATTTGCCTCAGGCCGTCTTAGATGCTCAGGGAGGCAGAAATTTACATCACCAGATGGATTCAGCCTGTCACTATTTCCTCATGTACTGTATTTACCTCGGATTGGATGGCCTCGCAGGGGAAATCTAGACTCGGCTCACTGATACGCACACCAGCAGGAACCTTCCTGAACAAATAGAGATGCAATTTGCCGGTGGCAAAGGGCTGCTTTTCCAGGTCTACCAAGATGTCCACTTATTTTATCCTCCTTCTGTCTGAGCAGGTAGCTGACTGCAGGCCCCCACAGCTACTGTCCACTGACACAGACACAAAGGGCCTGAGACAAACAGGCTGAAACTAAAGCTAGCACGCAGCAGTGGAGCTGTCTGCTTGTTGCTGACCACTAGATGTACATAGAAGAATCCAGCAAAGCAGCAAACTACAACACTGATGATCTCGGAAGAAACAGGACAGTGATTTTTCTAAATACACCCTCATCATTTGCTTCATGTTGTATTTAGAAATATAAAGGCTGTAGGAACTGACGTAAATTACACAGGAAGTTTTTGAAAGGTTAAAAAATGGGAAATTTTTAGGAAAATGTTTAAATGAGAGGACAGAGAAAGCCCAAAGAGAACCCCAAGAGAAACGGCACGGCCGACAAGTCTGCCTGCCAGATTCTGTGTGACAGAAACGTACTGGGCAGGTGTGACGTCCACACCCTTTAAACTCACAACATCGCCGGCACACTCCGCAGTGGTAAACTGGCAAACACATAGAGAATCTGTCATAAGCCTCAGTATGAATCCACAGACAGTCACCACTTTCAAGTTGTCCAGAGAATAAAACACACATTTCTTTCCTGCATTGCTAAAATGTGTATTTATGTATCTGTCACACTGTGGACTTTATATCAAGGGTCTCTTACAGTGTGTAGTTAATGTGAAGTTGATGTGTAGTTCAGCTGCTGTGGACAGTCACTGCCTCTCATCTCCCAGTGACCTGAATACTCGTATTTCACAACAGACATTTTGACTTGTCCATGTAGGAAAGCACAGATGCTACTAATGACATGAATGATACTTCAGTAAGTCATGGCAGTGCTTTATTATTTATGTCCAAAAGCCCCATCAGTGCTGAGCTATAGCAACCAATCTGAAACACATCCTGACAGCTGGTCAGTGCCGTGCAACAACCAAATCTGGTAGAAGGTACAGCTAGGTAAGCTGCACTGGTCCTATTCCAGGACCAGGACTCAGGGTCACTAACCTCCAGGACCAGGACTGAGAACCAAAATTGAAACTGGAACAGGGCTTAGTATTTAGCTGTTACCACACTGTCCTTAGCTCAATAAAACTCAGTAACATGCACATTTTGAAATCTTTTTTTTGTTTTGTTTTTTGTCTGCCAGGGCTCACATCTGTTGTGTAAATCCCTTGTCCTGTGTCCTCCTTAGCGAAAAAGAAAGAAAATCTGAAAATCAAAGGCAGGATGCTTGATGGTATGATGGCTCCGTCTTTGCAATTCATTTTAAACCATGTTTGCATTTCGTAGTAACATCAGAATTCTATCACAGGCAGATGGCCACACTATGTGTCCATTCAACAATGTTATTTTGCACCCAGCACCGGGAGGGGACATGACGTCACGTTTCTGATGCACATAATACATAAATATTGATCAGAGCAACCGCAGACTGTAAACTATGGTGGCCCTGAGAGCTCAATGCATTAAAACGTAACAAAACACAAGCAAATTAAGCATTTATCTTCACCGTTTGACAAAACATGAACAGCATTTAGAAAAGAAATGCTGCAAATATAGAAACATGCCACAAGTAGCACAGACGACAACAGATCTGTTTCCAGACGACGTTAACAAGTGATGAATATGACTGTGCTTTTGAAAATTAAAAGTTGGAAAATTACCGAATCAGCAATAACAGTAGCCTGTTGTGAACGTAACTAAGAGCACATAAATAACTTGTCCTGGAGTGTGCAAGGTTTCCTGTATTAAACCTCTCGGGTGAAATCATTTTTCGTCCTCACCACAGTTATCCTGTAATGCACCACGAGGAGATAATGAAGCTCTTTGATTTGACGAGCTCACATTGTGCAGTGACATCTCGTGTCCACGGTCGCCAAAGCAGCTTCATTATTAATTTAATACCTGTAAGATAATTACTGCATGACTTGGTGAGAGTTTAGTGAACAAACATGGATGTCTTTCCAAACTGTGGCAAATCAACTTTTGGTGAATGAGTTCTATTTGTGACATCCAGAGTCCTTCATCACCACCAAGACCCCAATACTGCTCCTCCTCACCTTCATCAGCATCGTGATCACATTTGAAGCCAAACTAAACAGGATTATGTCAATTACACAAAGTAGTAGTTGTCTATATGGGAATTATTTAAGTAAGGAAATCCTGTGGGAATAAGTAAGTATTACTTGCTATCATTACAAAATTAAATGTCACTACTTTACAAACACACATCACACACACACACACACACACACACACACACACACACACACACACACACAAAGGCAATATCCAAGTAAAGAAATCTCCCCTTCAGAAAATATGATAATGTATGAACTTTTTTAAACATGAGGTTAACTCATTATCACTGCAATCCGAGACAAGGCAAGAGAAATGTCTAGAGACAACCCACGGGCGGTAAAAATAACAGCTGCTCTTCCTCAGTGCACCGCTCTTAATGACCAGCCACTGTCAGTTGTACAACCCCAACTCCAAAAAGCTGTGACACTGTGTAAAACATAAATACAACAGAATGTGGTCATTTGCTAATCCTGTTTGACATCTTCTCTGTTGAAAACAGCACAAAGACAATATATTTAATGCTTGACCTTCATTGATTTTTGTAACTATCTGCTTATTCTGAACTAGATACCAGCAACATGTGTCAAACACATTGGGACAGGAGCAACTACAGACTGGGAAAGATGTGGAATGCTCCAAAAACACCTGTTAGGAACATTCCACAGGTAAACAGGTTGATTGGTAACAGGTGATAGTATCATGACTGGCTATGAAAGGAGCATCCTGGAAAGGCTCAGATGTTCACAAGCAAGGATGGAGAGAGGTTCACCACTTTGTGAACACATGATTGGATAAAGAATATTTCTACATGGACTCAGGAACACTTCGTAAAAACGTCAGCAAACACAGTTCATTTGTGGAAAAACTGCATTCTGTTTTTGTGTTTTACAGTGTCCTGAACTTTTTTGGAATCTGCGTTGTAGATAAGATGGGATTTCATCATCTTCTCAGTGTACTGGAGGGAAAGTATGAGACTCTCAGCCGTCACAACGTCTTAGAAACTGTATTACCAAACAGTCTCTCATCGAGCAGGAGCAGGCTCTGACATCTCTGGGTCTATCTGGGTCTGATTTTGAGCTCCCTGACCATCTCATCGCTCACCAGTGGACACTGATGCTTTGGCATCACATGTGATTCCTGCTGTGACTGTGCTTCAGAGACTTTGGACCCAAGATACGGATGTGGACCATGGCGTGTGTGTG
Source organism: Chaetodon trifascialis (assembly GCF_039877785.1). Lineage (NCBI taxonomy): Eukaryota > Metazoa > Chordata > Actinopteri > Chaetodontiformes > Chaetodontidae > Chaetodon > Chaetodon trifascialis. Next base: position 26,243,715 of record NC_092061.1, on the reverse strand, counting down.
TGTGTGTGTGTGTGTGTGTGTGTGTGTGTGTGTGTGTGTGTGTGTGTGTGTGTGTGTGCGTCTGCTGAGCATGTTAAACCTGTAAGGGTATAATTAAATGCTCGGTATTAGCAAGTACCCAAATGGACGTACTTGTACTTGGTCTGGAAAAAAAAAAGGGGATATCAGTGCACCCCTAGTGCACCAAAACTCACCAAAAATAAATAAAATCATGGACAGAATTCTACTTTTTTGATGAGCTCTGATGACATACAGTATATGCAGCAGTGACTTTCAGCGAATAAGCACCAGGAAGAAAAGTCCACAGCAAAACATAAACTGATCATATCGTCCTGACTACCAGTAGCTCAAATTTGTCCTCTATGGAGGACATTTGTAAACCTGAATATCTCCCACCCACTGCATACTACTGAATTAACTCCTTTTGATATCTACAGAGAACATTTAGGGCTTTCAATGATACCAAATGTGAAGGGGTGGGGCTTTGGTACCTTTCTCTTTCGCATTAAGGAAAATGGCGTCCATCAGAGCAAGCGCATTTTATGGGAAGAGGAAAAGTAAGTGCATAATGCTTTTTATTGAGTAAATTTTGGCTTGAAATGTTGATAGCATATTTTAATTAAGCCTCTTAACAACACATTAAAACATTGTCTGAATTATTTGAACTGTATTTTAGCATAGTATTTAAGTGTTTAAAAAGTGTCCTTAAAAAAAAAACAACTTTAAAAATGGCTTATGGCCATACCAGCCTGACAACACCCCCCTGTAGCATGTGTGTGCAGTGATTAATAAAGTATATCTCTTAATTACCTTACAAAGATTGGGGATTTTAAAAAAAAAAATTGTGATTGGACAATATTTTTTTTCCTGGTAGTCAGGAGGATATATAGACTTGGTGTTTCCATTGAAATCTGTGCTACTTGCAGCATTTCTGCATTTGGTTGTGTCTTCTGTATCTGCAAGGCATGAGTTCTAAAATTGTTTTTAGAATTTGCTTCTGTTTTGTCTGCATGTGTTTTCTTCAGTTGCAGTGCATTGTGCGCTCAGGGCCACCGTAGCAGTGTTTGAGAGAACACACCTTCTTTTCTGGTAGTGTCATATTGTACTAAAAATTGTGAAGAAACAAGCTAGAATAATAATTTGATTTTCCAAACACAGTGCAACAGTGTTTCCACTGGCCGACCGAGCACATACACTCATTCCAAACTGAACAAAAGTGAACTCTGAGCTGCACATCCATCGGCGCCAGCAAGAGATCGCAGAGAAACAGGAAGAGCACCTTTGAATTTGCCCATCATTTCGGCTTCAACGGAAGTGAATGGGGGGTGAAGTGAATATTTGTATACTAGAAATCTATTTTGTGTCAGCAGCCTGCTACACCTGAACCACACACTTTGAACAACAACCTACATTAGGTTTCCTGCTAGTGTCCTTTTTTATCTAACCTAGAAACACATCTTGTTCTGCACCTTTGCTTGTTGAACGAGCCACCAAACAAACATTCACTGGGCTAGTGCACTGCTAAAATTAGTTTGCAGGATAGATAGCTGATTAGCTGCTCCAGCACATTAAACAGAATGCAAACTAGAGCAAAAATACAAAATCCAAATCACAGGAGCTCCACTTTTTTGATAAAGGTAAAATGTGTCAACATATGAGTAAAAATGAAGCTCTGTGGTGCGACAGAGATGCCTGGCCTATAAATCACATTCTCCAGACATAAGAGAACATGTTTGTTTGGCACACACCCCAACAAAAATCACATCATCATCTTGTTTTTTTTCTTTGAAAATGAAATGCTAAAATGACCATTCCCACTAAAAACATGAATCTTCGCAATATCTCTCAAAATAACTACAGGATGATTTTTCTGCATATCGTTCAGGCCTAAACCACAAATGTCCCCTCTGTCCACTGAGATGTGCTTCTTACTCTTCAGCACCACTAACAGCACAATGTCTGCCCATGACATGCAAATGATGGCTAAAACATGTTTACTTATCTCTTACCCTGCTGGGGCTCAGCCTGCCAGCTGCTGTCAATCAAACACAGACAGGGGCACGCCCCTCCAGCTGACAGGAAAAGGAGCATTTCTGATATTTCCCCAATACTTTTTTCTAACAAAACATTTTAAAAAAACATACTGACACATTTTGGACTGAAAAACAGATGACTAAATGTGATTTCACTTGGACTTAACATAAGGAATAAACAGTAGCCTATGTGGACTTGCCCCCTCATGTTTTCCAGTCTGCTTTCTATCAGGACTTGATGAACCTGCTGCTCCTCCATTGGAGGGAGGTGCTGCAGCCCAGACAGAATGCACAACCAGTATCTAACCTGCAGCATCTCTGTCAACAACAGCAGGCCACACACAGCCAGGCTGCCTCTGCAGAGCAAGAGTCTGACTCTGGCTCCTGCATCACTTGAGGCGATAGAAACACAACCCAGGAAGCATCACGAAAAGACTCAGCCACAGAGTTGACTGCATGGTGGTTAGCCCTGCTGGGACTCTGCACCTGCCAACAACAGGGCCTCTATGGGCCGTTTCATTCATGTCAACCCGGTGGGCGGTCGCGCTTCAGCCCGGCACAAAGCCTCGTACATACAGCCGGTGTTGCGGTCCTTTCCCTCTGAATCCCGGTATGGCATTTCCTCTGAAACGGGATCTTCTCCTGTAGCCACTCCTCAAACAGTCAACAAACCGAGCGGCGACGGTACGCCGTCCCCACAGCTCCACAACAACCCCGGCGCTGCACAGCCGTTCGCTGCCCGCGCTGCGCTGAGGGAGGCGGCTGACAGGGAGCCGCATCTCACGGCGAACTCACCTGTTTTCAGCGGTGATGTTGCTGCAGGCTGGAGGTCCGATCCTCCGCTGCCACACCGTCCTCCATCTTCCCTGTAGCGGCTGCTGCTGCTGCTCTCTCTCTCTGTGTGTGTGTGTGTGTGTGTGTGTGTGTGTGTGTTTTCGCCAGCCTCCCAGCCCCTCCTTCTTCCCCACATCATTACCGACACAACACATCGCCTGTCCGCTGCTCACGAGAACTGGAGCACTTTGCAGCACTTTGAAAGCGTTTCGGGGAGGACACAAATCCAGTCCATATGATGGAAAACGACATGCAGCACACTTTAAAATAATCATCGAAAACGTACTGGAGATCATTTATGAAATAATTACTTTTTATCTTAAATAGAAGAGCGTTGGCGTTTTATTCAACAAATACGTTTATTTCAAAAGCATCAATCTTAAGGCTTTATTTAACTGTTCTATTTTTCTTTAATTTTATATAATACATATATAAAAAGAACATTTATTCATCTCATGTTAAATCACACCATCAGTTGCTCTACATCATCATGGTCTAAATGCTGCTTCCAATCCATCTCTACACTGTCAGGTATGTAGCTCTGCTGGAAAATGTTTATGTTTTTATTAAGTCCGTCTGAAACTTGTCAGTAAGTTATCAGCATGTGCAGTATGTGCAGTAGTAAAATGAAATCCCAGAAAGTGTCTGAGGACATGGCCTCAGCGCCTCAGTGGGAGCTGCAGGCCTGCTTGGCACCAGACCGCTCCCTTGACCTTCAGCCAAGCCAGCCTGGCCACCTGCTAAGACATGTGGCTCCAGTCACTGTGAAAATGAGGATGATTAAATAGCATTTCATTATGCATACTGAGTTGAAGATAATTGAATAAATCATAATAGTCTGTTGATATATTGTTATTAAAGAATAACAAGATGAGTTCCCATTTAAAAAGTTTGTTTTTTTACATCCTGACGGGAGGCCTTTACAAGCATGTGCTTGCTCTTAGTCCAGCAGATCATCAATACGTTCATTTTCCAAAGCACGACAGTTCACAGCTTCACTTCTGCTGCTCCTCTCATGTCTGTCGTGACATACTCTGTTGCCTCTGATTGCTCAGACTCTCCTCCTGATTCTTCTTAGCTTCTCATCAGATCCTTCAAATATGTTCAGGCCATCCATTAAATAAGTACGTCCTGTGATCAGAAAGCATTTAATGAGGGTAACTTTATCATCAATGCGAGTCAATGACTATGCAACTAAATGTAATTTAAATTACATTTGGGGAAATTGTAATGTCTGGATTGCTCTTCAATATATCACACAAAACATTTCTTCAAAATGTTTACTCACACTTCTGTCGATCATCCAGGTCAAGAAGGGTAAAACTTCAGCAAAGTCAGGATGTGAGTTTTGAAATCAGAATCCAAAATGGCACATATCGCTCACTTTATTTAGATTGCCAAACTTCTGAGAAAGAATATCACTCTTAGTCTTGGGTCTTAAAAGAATTCTGTAAAAAAGAATAAATGCTGTTCATCAAATGTAAGTCAGGTCAAACCCTTAGGGTCGTGAGGCTCCTCTGAAATAAAGATAATTGATGTCAAGCATGTATAGTAAGAAGAAAAGTGGGCTAAGACAACTGTCCAGTGGGACTCCTGAACATTTTCAGAAGTTCCTGAGATCTCAGAAGTGAATAGTTGCAGAACTGGTGCAGTTGCACCAACCCAGTTTTGTGCCAATATTAATAACATGTAATTTGTTATATTACATGCATTAATCACATTAGAAATTCTGTCAATAAGCCAGGCCGGGGTATGCTCAGTCAGAAACTGAAGCATTGCTCTGAACAGCTACACTCAAAGACAAGATGTAAAGCTGTCCATCAGAGAGAGATAGCAACACTGACAGAAAAATAAATAAATAAATAAACAACAGGTAAAAAAACATTTATCCCAGACAAGCTTTATTTCCTTGGTAAGCAGATGACAAAACAGTGAAAATGAAGATAAAGACTTTAACCCTATAAATAAATAGAAAATTAATGAGATGCTAGGGGTTATTCATTAAGTACATACCCACAACTGAAGTCAACTGAAGAATAAATTAGAAAAACAGAAGCTACATTATTCTTTTTAAAAGCTTGTTGAACCTTAAAAAAAAAAAAAAAAAAAATCTGCATAGATAGTCTTGTATTCAAAGTTTGTGTTCTAGGTCTGCAAGGATGTTAAAATGTCCCCTCCATACAGGTCTGATATGCACCCATTCTTGATGAACAAACCTAAAGAATACATGGCTCAAAAATACTAGTTTCAAGATTATCTATGATCATGAACACAGTGATTTGAGGTGATAAAGCATTTTACTTCATAACTCTTACATTGTAGGTTTATAAGAGAAGCTAAGTATAACATAGTAAGGGTTACATGGAAGCACATGGAGACTGTAATGGGGAGCTCGGCAACTGTGGCTCTCCAGCCTGTGCACACTGTGGCCACCGAAACCAAACACAGCATTTCTTCTTCTCCTCAGATCTGCCATTTTGCCTTTACGAACGAGCCAATGCAGGCAATCCAATCAAACCCCTATATACAGATGTGATCGCACCCAAATTAGATCAAGAGTCCAGTGGGCGGCAAATGCTCCTGCCACATTTGGATGCGATCGGGGATGCATGTGACCACATAGTGCACACACATAACGAATGGTAATGGCTCCACTGATGGAACAACAATGTCCTCTGTGTAAATTTCTGTATTTGTTCTTTTGTGTACAGACATGTCACTGACAGCTAAACAACTAGTAACAATGGCCCGTAACACCCTAGGGCAACAAAAAAATGGATCCTATTCAAAGTGCAATCCATTATGTTTTCTAGGCAACTATCTGGAACACAGGTGACTTCAGATTTGTTCGACTCAATTCTCAGAATACCATTCTTCCCTTATCAATACAGATGAGACAATGTAGTGGGAGGAGCGAAAGATTTCACCTTCTACATTACTGAAGGGTGAACTGTGCAGATACAGCATGTTACAATGTTTAAAGTACTGCTAGAAATTATTCCTCAACACAAAGATATAATGTAGATTTTGACCTTTTGATGTTATGTCTATTTTTATACAAGGTAGTGACATAAAACAGTTAGGCCTACTGTTAACTAGCCTGGTGCAAAATAACAGACAATATTTCAAAAAATTGTCATGTTGTTGTTTAGCATTGATATCCAACAAAACAATGATTGCCTGCTATCATCTATATATATCAATAGTCCAAAGTGCTGTTCAGTTTTCACCTGTTGCACACTACATCCCTGTAACAGATACTTGTAGTAACGGCAACATGTAGCACCAGTGAATGTCAGGGAACTCACTTCCCTACCACTCGATCCTTCAAAGCCAAACGTCAGTACCACTAAACTAGAAAGCTAACATTTCTCTGCTTATACATTTAATGCTTCAGGTTGGCAAAAGGTAAGACTTGCAAGTTAGCTAGGACTAACCTTTCACATAGCAAACAACCTTTTTTTTTTTAGCTAACAACTAGCTTTTTGGCTTTCTGGTGCAAGCTACTTAGCTACATAGTTAGGACTTACTGACTATATTCACCAGTAAAATTAGAGGGTAGAAATCGACCAGCAACGACAAACAAGGACCAACAGAAGAAAAGAAAGAGATAATGACATGGTTAATAGATGTTCCCGCCTTCAGAATGGAAATCTAAGGAACTTCAAATAAAATAGCAGTGTGGCTGTGCTTAACACCTGCCAGTGCAACAAGTGAGGCCAGAGTGAATTTCAACACATTCCTCTTTAGAGGAGTGAACATGCAGCTGGAGGGGAAAGCTGAAAAAAAAAAGGAAGACATTTAATCAGAGAAACTATCATTCATTTCACCCAAAAAAAAAAAAAAAACTCAGTCAAAAAAGGGCCAATACTTAAAAAAAAAACAAAAAAACAAACATAGAGTGTAAATTATTAAAACTCAGTATTGTGACACATTTCATCACAAGTAAGTTTGTATTAAATTCATTTTCCTTACATTATATCTATAGTAGCAGAACTGCCCCTTTTAAATGTTTTACTGCAATTTTTCTGTCACTTTACATGACAGAGCTGTTTCCACCCCACTGCTTCACCTTTCAGCCAATCACTTGAGGACAGACTTTGGATTCATAATCATTAACAACAACAAGTTATAAGTTTTAACAAGTTATTCAATTATGTGACAATTTTTGGGTCATTTATAAATGTTGATTATTTGTGATCTTATTTACTTCGATAATATTGGCTCTTTTGGCAATCACGTCCAACAAGCATGACGTCTCGTGTGTCAGACTGAGTGTAAATTCTGCTCTGCTCCCACCTCTGCAAAGACATTACTCCTCCTCCTGTGGCAGCTTCATTTAGTTTCTCTGCTGAAACATTTGAAGAGAAATGATGTGCAGGTGAATGCCAAACTGGCAATAAAAAAAGAGGTGGAAATTTGACCTGAGGCATTGAGACACCTGAAATAAGAACAGAATCTACTGACAGACGCACAGCGAGCAAACAGGCTCTATGTGCACAGATTTCCATTCTGAAGGGGTTCTGGCTCAGATGAAGCTCAAGGGAATCCAGATGTTTCCAAGGAAGAACAGACTAGAGACCCCATCCTCTCTACTCACTGTCAGGAGGACAGGACAGTACCCAGGCTGCCCCATGACTGCTTTCTAAAGCCATCACTGCATCTGAAGTACTATTAGTTATAGTCAGCACTACAGGTTGGCAAGCTGATCCTAAATCTGTGTCTAAAGGCAACTTCAATATTGAGAAAGGATGGGGCTAACTGTTCTCTCTCTGTCTCTCTCTCAGGGCTGCTGACCAATGACAGTGTCTAACCACTTCTTATATGCCAGGGCGAAACGTCTCTGCTCGGGGTTACAGCAGTCGTCCAGGATACTGCTTACAAAGTTGTACTCAGAGGGCAGGGCGGGGGGGTCTGGCAGCAGGACGCCTCTCTTCAGTCGTTTGCTGTCACGGGGGTCTGGCAAGGACGCCCCATCGACCTCCATAGCTTCACTAGCGTGCCTCTGTCCATTAACACTCTCCCCCCGGCCTGCGCAGCCTTGAGTGCTGACCTTCTGCAGAACTGGGTCGCTGTCGTTACGGTGAGCCGACTCGTTGTCTCTGTTGGTGCTGCAGTGGTGCTGGTGTTCCCTCCTCCAGTAGTGCCACAAGTAGAAGACATGCCGCCTGGAAGGGGTGAAAACACAACATCTTATTACTGAAATGTATTGCACAAAATCACTGTATGCCAAAAAGCACAGCCTGAGGGCACATGGTCCACATACCCCAGAGTTCTTTTGGTCTGGTGTTGTGTGTCTTGGATTGGGATAAATTACCTATTTCTACAGTCTTGGAATGACATGATCAGCAGTCACCTACAGGTTTAATATTGGGTGTCCAAATACTTTTAGCCACATACTTTATAAAGCTGAGGCTATTATGCAACTAGCATTCAGATTACCCATTTTCCTGGGGAGATTATTAAAGATTCATGTTATCATCTAAAAATTTCATGTTATCACAACATTCAATTTAACCTGATTAAAGCAGAAGAGCGTTAGTAGTCTCATCATATTTCAGTTCTTGGCTGTCCTAATGTAAGCAGAATATTGCTCAGGACAGCTACTGTCACACATTCCAAGTGCAAAGGGTCATTAAGGTGTGAGACATCAATTTCATGTGACCAATGAACAAAACTGTGGAAACCTGCTTTACTGTGTAGAAGGCAGTCTGCCAAAAGAGTGACATTCATTAGTTTTGAATGTACCAACTTGTTTTTATGGTCTGTCTGTGAGGCAGCAATTCTCTACAACAGATGTGTGTTTTCCTTTGTATTTTCACTGTCATTGATTTTTACTGTGCAATACTCATCTTAAATTCTAATGGGAAGGAAAATACTGGCTCTAGGTTGAATTTTTGGATTGAAGTTGAAGCTGAAGACAGAATTACACTATACTAATTAGTGGGAAGCTTCAGGGTACCTCAAGTACTCAGATTTATAAAAGCTGCAATACAGCAATGCAAAAAATTTCCATACAAGTCCTGCATTCAAAATATTATTATCAGTGTACGTATCTGCTATATTATCAGCTACATGAACCAAAAGTATCAGAGGTAAAAGAAAAAAAGCACAATTTATAGAAACAGATCTGCATTGGAAACAAGTTGGAATATTCTTTGTGCACTGATGCATTTTTTACACTTGGTTATGAAAAATAATTGCTAGTAACAGTTGATCATGTGTTTTGAATAAAAAAAAGCTTCATTTGTTAGTACCTGGTAAATATAAGCTGTCAGACAATGAAGTGGAGTCAAAGTGAAAATAATATGGAAATACATAAGTATAAGCACCTACGGACTGACAGTTCTTGTGTAAATGTACTTTAACTCAAATGTACACAAACGCTCCACAACTGCTTTTGGCAGATTTGGAGGACGCAATCAGTGTGATCTGAAAATCTGAAAACCCACAACACCAGCAAAAGAAGAGCAACAAATCTCTTGGCAGCAGGAGATGCTTTTTGATTTATGGCCTGTACATCAACTGAAATTAACAGCACAAACTAACATTCATTAAAGTTTCACTGCAGTGTTGTTTTATTCTTCTGTTTCACCTATTTATTTATATCTGCAGTTTATTTAGAAACAATTCTGAATAGTAGTCTCATGATAAGTCGCTTTTACTGATCTGTTCATGTCTGTGGCCTCACCTGTGACTCCAGAGTGTCTCGTGTCCAGGGAAGGACTGGATCAGGTCTGAGCACAGCTCCATCTCCTGGCGGAAGAGCTGAAGGACTGTGGTGAAGCTGAGCTGCTTCTCGTCCTCACCCGCTGCCTCTGCTCCTGGCAGCTCCCCGTTAGCCTGGGTGTGGCTGTGGTGGTGGGGACTGCTGCTGGGGGCTGTGCTGGAGTGGTGCTGGGGTGAGTTGGTGTTGTTGTTGGTGGTGTTGGTGGTGGTGGTGGTGGTGGAAGCTGGAGCCTGGGAGAGCTCAGTGATCAGCTCCTTGAGCAGGAACTGGCGGTAGTGGAAGCCACTGTGGTCAGACACATGCATGGACACCCATAGGCGCATGGAGGACAGCTCATCATGTAAAACCTGTTGAGAGACAAGGCTGTGAGCACAGGGCTTTGTGAAGGACAGAAGGCTAATATTGAGGGAATACAGCACATACATTGAGACTGCCATGTTGTCAACCTAGCCATCAGGAAATCTTAATCAAGATGTCCCAATTAATACACAAAGTTGAGTAACTGTTGTGCAAAATAAGCAGATTCAAGGACTGTACTGATAATCATTTCTACCACGAGCATTTTTGACAATGGCACACAGTCAAAACATCATACAAGCTGCAAAAGTTAAAAGCTACAATTATACTCAGTAAATGGATATCGACAACAGTTGTATTTACAATTATTAGCAATATTTATCAGTGATCAGCATAGGGTACAGTATAAACAGAATAGTCACATATCATCTTTCAGCTTTTCAACAACACTGATAAAAAAACCTCTATGCAGAATGAAGGCTGGTTCTAGAGAAGCTAACTCGCATGTGGACGAGACTTTGGTAGAATTTCTCCACATTAATAGAATACTACAATACAACTACAACACCAACAAAAATAAAGACATGATAATCTCACTGAAACAGTCTCCCAAATGACACGAGCGTTCATTGTTCAGACCTACTAACACTGAGAGCTGTTCTAAGAACTGCTTTGTTTTTGAAGACAGACTGAGATTTAGTGACAAACCTCAGCAGCATCTCTACTGTCTATATAAACTAAAAGCCTCTGCAGTAGATCAGAGAACACTGGTAAGTATCTGAACGTTTTCACTGTGACAATGACAAGAACTGAACCACAATGTGTTTTAACCTCTGATAAATTCTTGGCAACCAGTCACTCCACACACTGTCTACTTTAAGATAAGGCATCAGGAATGGGTTTTTTGATGTGTATAAAAAACAAATAAGAGATTTCCTTTTATTCCAGAAGTCATTAGACTTATGAACAGTACAAGGAAATGGTCAGTTTAGCTTGTGCATGATTAATACTTCTGCACTTTGACACTTAACAATATAATAATTGGCCGTTGTGGTGTTGAATATTGTTGGTTATCTGCCATTAATCCTTGTATATTTCAATTCTTTCCAGTATAATCATGGTTGTAACTTTAGACGGGTTTTCTCTGTGAATATGAATTGTCTGTGTCCTCAATTTGCAAACTTGGCTGCCTCAAACTGCCCTGAGGGATGAAGAAAATATTTTGAACAGAGCTGAGTTGAATCCTCTTTGTTTTTCTTGGAACAGACAGGCTTCTAGTTAGGATGGTGTGTCAGTCTTACCCATCAGTTTAGAAAATACTATTCAGCTCTGCTAGAACACCCACAAATAATGTGCAGAGCTGATGATGAGCAGTAACACTGTTACCAAAATAGGTATTTTTAGGTATCACTAAAACCTGAGGATGGAGCAGAAATTACACATCTGCATTCCAAATGAAGAGTACATGCAATATGAAACATCACCGCCACGAGCGTCACACCTAGAGGAAACAACCCTGTATTTATTTGCCTTTCCAAATCAAGGACTGCAGCACTTCTTGCACAAGCTAACCATGGCATTAAAGATCTAAAAGATGTCTGATTGATTGATACTGGAAAAGACTCTGAGTGCTCAAAGAGCTGGAGCTTCTGCAGCTGAGAGGCTCAGGCATACATTAAGGATGTCCTTTGGATATTTCTCTTTCAAGGAGCAGAGAGCATGAAACATGTTACAATTCAAGGAACACTTGCTTGTCTGTATACTGTACATACTGACTTGATAGCAGCTATGGCACAAGCAATAAAATCCATGAATCTTTATAAAAGAAAATAATATATTCCTCGTCCCACCTTGACATTGCCCATGGCCATGTGCTGCAGCACCCAGATGCGGTGGGACCAGGCGTTGTAGTTGCTGGGATAGCGGCAGGCAGCATCACAGCACACCTTCATCTCTTGGTGGAGCGTCCTGGCTAGATGGTCACTGAGCTGCTGACTCCTTTCTGCATCAGCCTGTTCCGCTTCACCCTGCTGCTGCTGCTTCCTGCTGCAACCCACCGCAGAGAACTGACGCAGGACCTGCTGCAGCACCCAGCGTCTGCAGGGAGACAACAACTGATGGGTTAGAGGTCTCCATTCACCTGGTGCGCGGTTACTGCTAAACCACTTCCCTTTCATCTGGACACTGACTTGGTCCAGTCAAAAAGAAGCATGGATCTATGGACCTGTTACCACTTCAGGAATTTTTCCAGGGGCCCAGGAACCATTTCAAGAACTCAGGAACCATACCTGCATTTCATCTAGAGGCTCCAGTCTAAATTTAGATCCTCAGCCCTAGTTCCTGGACATAATATGGTCCCTGCTCGGACTGTAATATTGTCTGATGGCACAGGGATTATTGGGGCAGAGTTTGCAGGGCTGAATGTTGATTGGGCACACACAAAACTTGGGACTACTGCAACTTGTGTAGAACTTCATTCATGAAATAAGAAAGTGCCGGGTAAATCTAGAAGCAACATTAGAACGAGTGGCTCTAATGTTAATTTAAAAAGTTTGATTCTCAACTTGGCAACTTAACAGAATGACTGAGACGACAAAGTGAATGAAAACATGACAAAACTTGGATTTGCAATTATTTCTCTTCACCACCGAGTGGAAGTGACAATGACAGTGCAGAGAGAAGAACAGGCTGCTCTGCAGTGAAGTCTTACCGGTGTATCCACGTCTCTGGGCTCTTGGGAAATTTGGTGAGTGCGAGTTTGCCCAGGTACAGATCCTTCTCTGGGTTAAGAACTCCGCACTGCAGTAGCTCCTTCCTGCAACAACAATCAGCCATGTATTACAATAGACCTACCATGAAGATGATGGCCTGTTTCCACAGCACAAGTATATCATGCATATACTATGCCTCTATAGAAGCTTCACATCAGTCTCACTATGTTCAGCTGTGTGTATCTTTTGTTTAGAGACGTCAGGCACTTTCAGGGGTGTAGACCATGAATAGCTGGCATTCATTAAAAGAAAGATTTTCTGCAGCTGCGTTGTAGCTCGCTGCTGTGACAGCATGCATCTGTACCTGACATTCCATGCGGTGGTGAAGTCCGGGTTCAGCAGCAACAGAGTGCAGGTGATATCCACTAAAGCTAAGGGACACACAAACATGAAGCCTTCAATGCTGTTGCCCTCTGCTGTTGTGTGTAAAATGACAAAGCAACAACCAAAACAACCCTGCTTGACTTTCAATACTCCACATCAGTCTGCATGTCTGCTACAAGTCTTTGTGTCTTTTGATTTACATCCTTGACCCAAAATTTTTTTGATGCTGTGTGAAATATAAATTAAATAGAATTTGAGAATACTTTTTGAAATATGTTCAATTAAAATCCATACAAAGACAATATGTTTAATGTTTTACGTTATCAATGTTATTTCCTACAGATTTTCCTGGTTAAAAAACAAACAAAACGGTAATGAAAAGGGAAACAGAAGCTCTGGTTTTGTGTCTATCTGTCCATCATGCAGTGCATTCAGTGCAGCTGCCACAGTGCTGCTTTTTTATCATTCATTTTCACAATCAAACACATCTTTTTTTCCCCCAATTCAAATATTAATTCAAATTAAGAATCTTTGTTGACAGCCCTAGTCCATAATCAGATTAGACATGATCAGGATTTCTCCTGCTTGTCCAGAACATGTAAACCAGCACCAACTGGAAACTGCACAAACTGTCACTGCCACTGACTGAAAATGAAATGTAGGTCAAGCTGAAACAAGCAAATAATTCAACAACATGTAGGTGTAGGACATCATTTTATTTGTTTATTTTGAAATGTGTAGGTATGTTGATCTTTTAAAAGACATGTTTATGTTGAAATAATATACAAGTAGTATGTTTCTCATAGTTTTGGTTTCCCTCTTTTGGGCAAAGTGCAAAAACAGATATGTTTTTTTGTTTTAGGAGGAATAATCAGTAGGAGACTGAAAAAACATTGTTCAAAGCCATTTCATTGTCAAGGAATCACCAGGCACCTGAGGCTTCAGCTGTAACACATTCTGTGCATCTGTTGTAGGAAACATGTTCGATACCAGTACAAGGTTGCACAAATGTAGTAATAGTAAAGATACACTATGCAAGAATTTCTAGTTACTGTTTGCAAACACAACATTCAAAGTGTGTTCCTCCATCCTGGCATCATCTGAAGTGCTTAGACAGTCTGCGAGCTGCTGTTATAAGAATGTTACATTTGTATTAATGGAAAAGCTGATACTTCAGCAAGCTAACTAAGCTAATCACTGGCATGTACCTGCCCAACAGAAAACTTGGATGCATGCTGCTTACAGTCTTTTTATAAAGTCCTGACCTCACCACCACCACCACCGTTATTGGCTGGGGATACACACCCACTGCCCAAAGGTTGAGGCCCAGAGCTGTCCAGCACACAGCAAAATCAGGAAAAATACAGCTGCAAGCAGTGATTTTAGGTTCAAGCTCTTTCATGCTCAACAGATCGAAACAGCTTAATGGACCAAAATTAAAACGAGCAGCTTTCAGGCTTCACAAAGGTGAGCAAAGTCACTTACACTAGTTTAATTCTGTTTAAACAAGGAGTGAGACCAATTACACAGTTGTTTCATCTTCACAAAGTCGCAGCACTCCAATAATTACTCACTCAGAGTTCTGCCATTTGTCTCCCCTTCATCGGATGTGAACAAAACTTGGTATGAATATCAAGGAGGTACCACAGGATGTCTCAAGGGAATTTAATCAGGATTAATGGTTGCCCCCAGATCATGCACAGCTAAACCTGTGAAACTCTGTCTTCTGGGTTTTGAGCTATATGGTTTTGGTATATGTGGTACCCCCAATGGGTCGGGCTAAGAATGTTTCAGTAGACTTATTCCCAATCACTGCCTGCAGATATGTATCACGATTTATGATGATCAGACAAAGTCTTAACAAATTATGTAACCATTTTCCTGCTGAGCCCGTCCCTCAATAACTTTTTTGGTTGATGGCGGCCATGTTTTAGGACCAAACTTGCTTTTTATAATAGAAATGTGTATTGTAGGACTGCAATGCTGTTAACACATTTTGCCATTGATACAGTCAAAATCCAACAAGATTTCATATTACTGTTCAAAAAATTCAAAATGGCCCTTCAGGATTTGAACCCAAATAAGGAAATATAGGAAGAGGGCAGGGTCTCTGCAGATAAACATTGTGCCACGTACTTCTAAGTCTGGGTCATGAGTGATGATTGAGAAGGATCACTTCTGTATAATTATCTTTTTCGGAAAATCCTGCATGGTACACCTTTAACTATAGGTAGAGATGGGAAAGAGGAACGTGTAAGCAGGTAGATAGCTGCCATGTCCTAGTTATGATTCAATACATCCTTTGCTTTAGTCATGCTGCAGTTGTGAGGTTAAAAGTGAAAATAAAACCCTGTTTCCAGTACACTTTGTACAGACATGTTCTCATCTACAACCGGTCAAACACATACATGTCACAATAAAGAAATGATATCAGAATGAAACATATGTGATGGAATCTGGGAAAACCTGTCGGATGTCACGCTGGGACTTTTCCAGGAAAATGTGAAAATAGACCGAAAGTCAAAATATTGGTGAAATTGGAAGAGTTTGAGGTAGCTGGTCGTGTTCTGATAGAATCCTTGTCTTTAAACCTGTTTTCCTCAAAATTCTGCTCCAAAAAAATCCTACTGATCAGCTGATTTCCAGATGTAAAAATAATGAAAACAGATTTGAAAAGAGCTTGAAATAAGTTTCTAAGTGAATCTCCAAATGGTAAAATTTCGACTTGCGACTGGTCTTCCCAGATGCCATCACATATAACCTCCAGGAATGATTTTGCTGAGAAAGACGTTGAGTGAGTTTAGTTACCTTCCCTGTCCAGCCAGTGTTTACGCTGGCGGTAGAGCAGCAGCTTGTTGTGGACATATGGCAGCAGGAACTTGACACACCAGCTCTCAATTCCCAGCTTATTCTCCACCAACACAATGGGACTGCGGTTGTAGCGAGCCTCTGGACATGGGATCACACCAATCTCATCACTGAGGAGGCAGACACTGAGAATGAGGGCTCAAGGAGATTTTCACTTCTTGTATGTGAACAAGGAAGAATCATTGTGACAAGATGTTGTGGCATCCCTTGTGGAATAAGTCACATTGTCAGGAATATCTTAATCATTTTGAAGGACCATTTGCTCAGAAAATAAATGACTCTGTGTCATAGCTTATAAGCTATGTACTCCAGGCTATAGCTGAACCTGTTCAGGGTAACGTCAATCAGTCTTAGCCCAGCTGCTCTTTTTATACACGTGGGTTTTTTGAGACTTGTCTTGCTCTTAAAGATGGATTGCGGAACTTTGACCAAAAAAAAAAAAAAAAAAGAACATCCATCACATTCAAGCCGTACCCACACAAGTTCACACAATGCCGACCAAGACTATCACTGCCAGGTAAATCTCTGTATGCTGTGACATTCCCACACTGGTGCACCAGCAGTGATGCATTTTAAGTCAACCAGCAATGACTGGTTTGCAAGAGCTGAATGGTGTAACCACTATGGTGACAACGTAGGCTGGCTTTTGCCAGGAAAGTTTTGGTAGCTGCATCATGCTAGTTGGCTTAGCCTGGTTAGCCAAGTTTATGCAGTGCTGCCATCTGAATTGCAAACACAAATGAGAGACTAGAGCTGAAGGAGC
Organism: Chaetodon trifascialis; assembly: GCF_039877785.1. Lineage (NCBI taxonomy): Eukaryota > Metazoa > Chordata > Actinopteri > Chaetodontiformes > Chaetodontidae > Chaetodon > Chaetodon trifascialis. The sequence goes on along the minus strand of NC_092061.1, from coordinate 26,227,095 downwards.
CTCCCATGACATTTAGATCCACTATATGAAGCATTACAGTTTCACATTTATTTACTGCTAAAATGGACTATGATTTGTGTCAAACCGTATGTTGACACTGTTCAACTGAAATCAGGTATATCTGTGGAAACACTTCAAATACGTCATTTACAACGGCATCACATGAAGGTGCTGATTAGCAGAAACTGACAAAAACAGACTGGACAGTCCTGATGTGTGAGTGCCTTCAGTGATACCATAAGAATTATGGCCAATGAGCTGCTGTTGATTTTTTCCAATTTTCCTTGCTTTAACAGTGTTGTTCCACAACGCAGAACTTTGGGATATATCCATTTGACAGTGTTATGATTGGACTACTTCATTCAGAGTAAGTATCTGAGCAATAATCAAGCGTTGGGACAAACATGCAGAATATACACTCAGTTACCAGCTCATGAGGTTCACTTAGCATAGCTAAACCAAACACAGCCCAATGCTTCAGTCCGCAAGAACCCTGCCTTCATGTAGCTTCTAAAGTGAGTTTTTGTGGAAGTTTTTGCTACATTTAAATAAACTTTTAAGCTTAAATTTAACACTTTAATCTTAAATGCTGGTTTCAGTTTATTGATTATTGTATTTTAAAGAGTCCCATTTGTTCATCCATGCTTCTGTGTTATCCTGTCATACTCATTTTCACGACCCTTCATAGTCAACTCAGGCACAAGATTTTACGTAACTGTAATACATACATATATATATAAGCATATATATGAGATGAGAGCATGTTACAACCATCTTTAAGGTCCGCATAATTCGATACTAGCATTATAAATAACTTTAGATAAGCAGCTAGTAAGAAACGTTAACGTTAGCTCGTGAAAGCATAGCGTTTGCTAACCCTGACAGCCTGACGCTGGTGAACCTCTGCTAAATTTAAGACACTGAGGAACCTCCTAACTTAACTAAAAAATAAAAATGTATCACACTCGTGAATTACTAAAGGAATTAATGACACCGTTAATGAGCTAATGTTACTGGCCCGTGTAGTATGGGGCACCGTTTTGACAGACGTCTGGCCACGTCAAAGGGCTACCATAACTAAACTAAGTCAATATTACACGAAATAACACACCGACATTACACACCGAATAGTGTCCTCGAGGTGTTTCGAAGAAACCCGTTCATCTGGCTATTTAACAGAACAAACAAACAGCTAAGCTAGCTGGCTAAAGTGTCAACTTTCCCAGTGCCGCTCTTATTCCAGGTAATAGTCCAAGCCCAAACAGTTCAAAATCTGGTTCAGGATGGAGTTTGGCTCAGGATCCACCGGATGTGACAGACGCTGTCTGGAACGACCACGGTCAGCTATACTTACATGTTGGGGTTTCTCTTGAAGGCGTTAGTGATGTCTTTGACAACTCTCTGGACCAAGACGTCCACCTCCTCCTCAGACTCCGCCATTTTTATAGCATATAAACGTCACATGGATCAAGAACTTTTTCCGGGTAAAAAAAAAAAACAAAAACGGAACTACGGAAGCCCAGAGAGGCCTTGGGCAAAGGTACTACGCAGACCACTGCAATAATTAAAATCGTTTCCAAGAGTCCTTGATTCCTTTTGGCATTTCACTGTTCATTTGGTGAGGATAGTCTCATTATTATTCTTATTATAGGAGTAGTAGTAGTAGTAGTAGTAGTAGTAGTAGTAGTTGTTGTTGTTGTTGTTATGACAGTGCATACATAAAACTGCAGATGGCAGCTACATGTTAAAGCCCCTGTGGTACTCCTGTACCACAGGTTTGCTGTGTGTCAGTGAGTTTGTGAGTTTGTCATTATCTGATATTTCCAGCAAATAATTATTTAGGAATACACACAAGGTCCCCCTGTAAGACTCTGATCTCTAGATTAGGTGCAGTTAACTGCTTTAAATCTAGTATCTTTTCAATCCAGACTGCTTTAATGGCATTTTTTTTTTTTTTTTTTTTTTTTTTTTTTTTTACAAAAACAAGTAGAAGATTAACTAAATTATCAGATAATAATTTCCACACATGAACCTGGAGCCTTTTGGGGCTTCAGGGAGCCTGGGGAACTGTGGCAGTTGTCAGCCTTCCCTGCTTGGTAATCCAGCCCTGCTCAGATACCAAAGTGCTGATCGTCATATCTCTTTTAAAACTCATGCTCCAAACTCTTTCGAGCAGTATTTGTAATTGTGATTACTCAAATGTCAGTAAGTGTTCACCAAGTTTCGGCCGTTTATCCCTGTTCCCATTCAACTTTGAAATATGCATAAAGCACAAAACAGATCTGCCAGAAGGGGGGGATATGTAGCTATTATAGCCTCAAGACACACAGGGTTCCTTTTGCAATCAGAGAATCTTGCCAAGCAATGCAGTGTGAAGATCATCAACAAAACTATCCAGTGCATCATTTATCCCACGTTATGCAATGTTCCTGAAAACCTTCTCTGGCACTTTATCTATTTTTTAAATATAAAACTTGCTTTGCAGTGTTTTCTGATCCAAAAATCCTTCACTGAAATAATTAATTCAAGGCAAGATTAAGATAAAGTGCAAACATACAGCCAATTCCCTGATGTGATCTAATATTTTTTTTTTTAAAAATCTTGAAAAGACGACATGCTTCGGAAATGGAGCAGCTTGACTGACTCCCCCACCTGAAACTGAAAGCCTGAAACTTCACTTTCAAACAATGTTACATAAGAGATGAAGAGCATCTGTGGAAAAAGTGTGTTTTGGTGATGTGGGGGAACAGTGGGGGAGTCAGCTGTTTACTGGCCAGAAACCATCAAAGCTATTGTTTCAACCTGCTTCCTTCTAATGTTGTCAGCAATGAAAAGCAGTCCAAAAATATAGTGATGCTTGATAATTACAGTGTGTTCTATTGTTTCCAACAGAACACACACACATTTATTGTTTTATAAATGATCTAAATATGCAACCAGTTCAAATCTAACAGTGTTACATTACACGCATCCACTTATTTCTACATGTGTTCTTTTTTGTGTTGATTTGTTGGATTAATCAGGGCCAGTATTATGGGTCAGTCTGTTTGTCTCGATGTTTTATTACACTTAAATGGTCTTTTATGTCCCTCATCCATTAATCTCGGTCTCTATTCAAATACATCATCCTTTGTTGCTTTGTTTCTTATGTTACTTTTGCCATAGTTTCAAAGAATGTGGACCATAGCAATTGGTTTGAACCACGGTTCTGTGACCTCATCCAGTTTTAGTACTTTGGAAAAACATTATGTCAACAACTGACCACAATGCAAAAGAAGTACATATGTTCAAGGGCTCAAAAGACTAAAACTCCACGAAATCTTGTAAAAGCTTACTGCACTGGCCTCAATGGACTGATCATACCTCTATAAAGTGGTTACCCTGTACAGTACAGCAATCAGGGAGTCAGGGAACAAGATTTATTGATGAAATAATCAATCTGGTGACCCTCTGACCTATAGAACCTTTTCCTGTTGCACAAGCCGGGACAAATTCTGTATATTTGGTATCTGGATGTTCCTCCAGAGGATTCAGCCTCACCTCTTGTCTCTCTCTCCTCTTGTATGAATGGTGTCCTTGTCTGTTCTCCCTCTGTGTGAATGATGCCCTAGTGTTTAGTCCATTGCATGTGTATAGTCTGGCCTCTCTCCAGGTCTTCACGTTGGAGAGGAGGTCCTGTGACTCAGGTCCTGGAAGTTGATCAATATCCTCTCAGATCCACATTCTTCATATAGTTTTACAATCTATTTTTAATATTGTCATCCTGATTTTTACTATTGTTATTTAGATCTATTCCGTGCACAGTACATCTTTTACGTGTCTCGTCATCCTGGAAGAGGGATTGATGGTGTTGCATGCTGTACAGATTTCTTTTGAACAAAAATCAGGACATGCTCAGCAAACAGCATGAAAGCAGGGAAAATAGGTCACATTGCACCTACCAATACCTCGAAAGCTGACTTGTTTGCACAGTGTATTTTGTTCATGTATCTTGAACATATACAGAAATATAAGAACAGCTATTTGTATTTTTAGGGGGGTTTAAATGCTGGAACTTGTTCTAGATGTGTATCTATCTGCCCAATAATTCTCTGGAACAACAGCTGTAGTGAGGGTTGCCAGATACAGACGGTGAGCAAGGGTTTTTGTTTTGATTTCTGTACAAGCACAATAGCATCAACCCTGGTAACTCTACTGTGATGACAAGACCTCACACAGTCACTGTCTGGCTGTTGTTCGCCTTGAAATGGTTCCATTCCTTCAACACTGCCAACCATCCTCCTTACATTTCTTTTTGTGTATTTTATTGAATTTTCTTGTATTTATTTGTTTCACAAAGTACAAAATACAAGAAGGAAATATAAAAGTTGGTCCGCAAAAAGGTCAATTTGGCCTGCAACATGTTTCTAGCGAATGTTTTTTGTGACCATTATTTGATAGTGATTGCTGGAGAGAGACAGGAGAATCAGGGAGAGAGAGGGGGAATGATATGCTGACAAAGGGGCTGGGCGGCTGCAGGAAGGACTCTATGTCATGGTGCCATGGTGCACATTCTACCTGGTTAACTACCAGGGCTCCCTAATTTAAAAAAAAAAAAACATGATGTAAATCATTTTTGTGAGGTATAAAAACGCTCTTTAAATATGAGAGATCCCTAATTAGTAGTTATTTTTCATAATCTGAGCATGGTGAGCCCACTGACATTTTATTTAGTCAATCAATTAAGGAAATTTTGCCTTCCATACTATATTGCATCTTAACAATACAACACAATATGTCTTTGCTTTTGGCCCATTTCCCACCATTAAGTTTCAGTTTTGGCCCTCCAGTGGAAACAGTTCAGGCACCCCAGGTATAGACCAAGCAAACAAGATAAAAAATGTTAATTAATGAGCATTAAAGGTGATGGACTGTTAATACCCTATCCTCACATATCCATCTTACAGTGTTTATTGCACTGTTTAAATATAGTGTTTGCTGTGATTTACTCAGGTTGTACAGTAAGGTCAGGTATTACCTGCTGGTCAAACTATGAGGATGAGGAGGAAATATGGAGGGTCAACTATGATGGAAACCATTGCTGAGCTTCCTCTCCAGCTGCCAGACTCATGGGATGCTTCCTTTAACTTGAACTACAGCTGTGTTTTGTTTGGGTCTGTGTTTCATTTAAGAAACTGGTCCAACACAAATGGCTTGAATTACCCATTAGGATTTCACTGCAGTAAGAAGGCAGAAAGTGTAACAAATTGGACAGTCTTGATAAGCAGATTACAGAATGAGTAAATGAAGTTTTGTGTAGTTTTAAGTCAACTGGAAAATAAGTGATGATAATGTACAAGTTAACAGAAAAAAGTTCAAAATGTTCAAAAGCCTATAAGGAAAGGGAGTGACCACACACTCCTAATAAAGCTAGACCAGCAAAGATACCCCTGACTCACACGTTTAAGGGTCACACAGATTTTGCATATGTTGCCCATTTAATAGAAATTAGAAACACATTGCCATTAATACTGACTGTTTGCCAAAGTATGCCAGTGTTTTAGATTTGGAAATGAGTTTCCTGCCTCCTAAGCAGCAATTAGTGTCCATATATTTTAGTATGTACTGAAAATGATGAACAACTGACAATGAAGAGACTTGATAGGTAATCCATCAGATCTCAAGGATTCATTTTTGTCAGCAGCTGGAGGCCAGAGGCCACCACCTGTCCATTTTCCCTTTAACTAAAAACGACTTCTGCAGTCATCTGTTGCATAACTGTTGCATGTAAGGAGGTGAAAGTGTGACATTGTTATACAATGTGTTGTTATTATGTGTAGCTTTGCAAAACCTCTTTGGGTGGAGGTCTGGGTGGATGGCTTGGCCTGCAAAGCATGGGACTGTTTGTCATTTCCTACCAACAGTGAACTTTTTTTTTTTCTAATGTTAACCAAAATGTTCCCTTGACCAACCCAAACGTTAACTATATGGATGTCAGATCGGAAAATTGTCATATGAATAATTTCTATGATGGCCATAAAGGTAATGAGAAAAATGTCCTCTGCTGATGGAGGAAAAGGTGTGCATTATGTAAAAATAAAAGTGTGATGCTTGCTGATAGATAACGAAGCCAAAGCAGGTGTCGTGTCACTGCAAATTAATTTTTCTTCATGCTGAAATGGTTGAGATAATGGCCAGCATTTATGATTTATTTTTAAATTGATAACCAAAAATACATATGTACCAGGATGGACAGGAAGTAGTGTAGGCTGGGCTGGAAGTAAACAAACTGCCTGCAAATTGCCCACTTAGCAATTTGTGCTGTACAGTACTGTCACATCAGTAACGTGTAAGTAATCATCAGTAATCATCTGTAATGTGCCAGTGTAGACCCCAGACAAATTAACCTCCAAATCGATTGAATGTTATTACTAAGTGACCTGATAACCAAATAACACAAATGTTAAGGGATCCTGAGATGTTCGTGTTCTCTTCCAAGATGTACCATGGCTTGAAGCTAATGATGAGCGCACTGAAATGTGGTGCAAGATGTTTCATCCTCATCCACAAACATATGCGCTTTATACAGGCTCAAATCAAATTTCAATCATCCATTATTTGATAAACACAAAAAGAGTAAGGAGCAAAGAAATGTGGTACAAGCTATTTCTAACAAACAAGTTAGTCAAGTTAAAAAGTGCAGTCGCCCACTTGCTATATTATGAACAAGTTCAATGAAGAACAATGGTAAGCTCTGTGCAGTGTTTTTCTCCAGTATTCCAGAAGGCTAAACACTCATGTCCATGCCTTCCTGTGCTGAGAATTTTGCTTTATCGAGGCAGCTAGGAGTAAATGTCAGAGGTGCATGTGGAGAGTTGAGAGCAAAGCTGCAGTCTGTTGAATTTTGGGGCTGCACTTTGAGGAATCGAAGGACATCATAAAAACCACTTTCAACTTGATGGAGACTCCACTGAAGGAATGAATGTGCTTAACACAAGCAGCAAGCAGCAAGCTCTGTATGTGACTTGGTCGAATTAGTAAATAGCAATCCGGACTGTTACTTCAACATCAAGATGGCAAATTGTTGCTTCCACTGCCTCTGAGCAGTGCAGCATGTGAGAGAGGATTCTCACATCTCAGCAGAAAGAAAACCAAGTACAGATCTCATCTGTCACATTTTAGTCTCTCAACCCTGATGCATAGTCATCTGTAAAAGATGACTGCTCTACCATGCAGGAAGCTGAAGTGGAGGACAACACGGAACTGTGGTTCATAAAGCTGTGCTGTGTATGGGGTGAGAAGCAAACACCATCTCCTAGTACTCACCTGAGTAAAAAAGGCACCACTGTTTATAACAGACTTCCTGATGTCATTAAGAATGAACTGGTGGCCCAGGAGCTTGCCTTGGATCCAGATACTTTCATCGCTCTCACTATCTGCATTGACAGCCATCTCCATGGGCAGAAGAGATAGAGAGATCTGACTGAGTGTTCCCACCTCTGCCTTATTTTCAGCTTCCACTTCATCTTCATTCTTTGTCTTAAGTGTCCCTGGCTGACAATCAGATACCTGTATGCTATTGCATTACAGTTCATTACTTCTCACCATCACAAAGATTGGTAACACTTTATTTGCAGGGGTGTGCATAAGACATGACACTGTCTTGATACTGTCATAACATGACATCACACTGGTGATGGAGATGAAGTAATCTTAGTGGAATGTTTAGGATTGTTATTACAAGTCATTTGGTCAATTAACCCTAACTCTAAGCCCAATTAAAAATAACACAAGTGACACTTAATGACACTTGATGACAACAGTGTTAAACATTCATAAAGGCTGCCTCTTTGATTTCATCTCTTGAAGCACAAAGTGGTATTACAAGACTGGACAGGCCAGGTTTGCGGTTAGCATGCTAACATCAATAAATATTTCTGCAGCACAGTACCTGGAGGTCTTCGACATAAGACCAAAACTGTTAATTCTTCACATTCTGCTGATAATTTTGGTTAATTTTTGAATGTTTTAAACTAAAATTCTTACATATTGCACATTTAAGGACTGTTAACAATTTAGCTTGCAGTGCTGATGGAGATCAAAACTTTGTCTTCCTTTCACTTTCTCTGTTTTATCACTACCATTGCAGAGAAGAAGCAACACATACTTTGCTCAGTAAGCAGAAGCAGACTTGTAGTATTATGTATTGGGATGTGATGTTTTTGAATATAACCACATCCAGATGTGTAATATGTTTCCACAGAAGCCAACTGTAGAGTTCTGAGCTCTGGGTATATCCTGCAGGGCCCGCATATATTTCACATTAGATTTTTCCCTGGAAAAATCACTCTCTTCTTGAAACAGGAAATAGAGGAATATAAAGGGATGTAGTGGAGGGTGAACCCACATGAACACACTTCATCCTTCTACTTATTTGCATAGCGCTTCGAGCCTGCTGATGTTCTGTAGCATTGGTTGCAATGGTTCATGCTTACCAGTTGGAGATCACATTCAACCCTCTTATTTAGACTGTAGCACTGTGTCTGTCCACATACAAAAGAAATCTAAGTCATATTTTCCTTATATCATTTTCAGCATATTTTCATGTATTAGACAGGTTCAAACACTGGACAAAAAGTTTGACAGAATAGTCTTAACTCAACACCTCCTTACTGGCTTTATCCCTGGCCATTCAACCACATCTCATGGTCTTCATCACTGTATGAAGTTTGTTCCATTGTCGTACATGAAGCTGTGGTCATATGAAAATAGATGGCCATATATGGGGGAGATGATAAGATGGTCTTTGGTTTTGGATGTCAGCATCATCCTTGATTATTCTCAAGCCCTTGTCTCATTCCTGGCTGATTACTTTCAGTGAAATGCATACTGAATAAATGCATAAAAAGATATGTTTAGGAACTTAATAACAGCATTTAAGGGGTTTGTTGTGGCCGTGGTTTGGTGATCTGCTCTGATTTTGCTCTGTGTGTTTTTTCAGGGCTGGAACAAGGCAGGGGCAGGGCTGATCTTTGCTGGGGTTGAGCAGCTCCTGACACACCTGTCACCCATCTCCCCTAATCAGGACTCTCCTTCTTAAGCATGCTTCTCCCACACTCTGATGCCAGATGGTCACTTTGCTCATGCTAGTGTTTCTCGCCTCAGCATTTATCTCCAGGTTCCTGCCTTGTGTTCTCCAGCTGTTCTTGCCTTCATGCACGCTGTGATTTTGTGAGTTTTTGTTTTCCTGCCTGTGTGCTAACCCGTTACGGAGTTTTTTGTTCTAGTGTCTGTCGAGTGGTTCTCCAGCACTTGTGCTTCTTTTGTTTTGCCTGTGTGCTTTTTCACCCAGCGGAGCTTTTGTTTCCCACCAGTGACTGTCGAGCTTTCTCCAGCACCTGAGTTTCATCCTGCCTTAAGCTGTCGAGTGTCCTCCAGCAGAGACTGACTTCTCCGTTCCCATTATATCGGCTTCCTCAGTTGTTACTTCTTTTGTTGTTACTTTTTTCGAAATAAACTGTGATTACCGTCTCTGCATCTGAGTCCTACTTCCAGAGTCCGTAACAGGGTTCTTATTATGAAGAAAATATTGGTTGACTTAAGAGAAAAGGGAGGGCTATGTAATGTTTGGGAGAGCAGGGGAGGGTCAGTGCAGAGTCCAGGTGATATATTTTGTTCCATTCTTCCCTCCTGAGATGTATTGACAAACAAACAAACAAACAAACAAACAGTAAATAGTGAGATTAAAGATGATATAATATTTTTGTATTCACCATGTGACTATGTGTAACATGAAAAGTGTTACTCTTCACGACAAACTCTGCAGTTCACCTCAGCTCTGTTTTAACATCTTTGTTTTGGATATTTGGCCCACAACTTTATTGTTGTTCAGTGTCAGTTCTCTCATCATCCTTATGAGGGGAAAACAAAATACATCATATAAGGTTAGTCCACAGTATATAATGTATGCAATCCAAGTTCAGAATCAAGAGACCAACTTTTTCTAGGAATGGTTGAATTTGTTGACTGGAGCTGTTAAAAGTTCTGAACATTTAAATGATCAGATCATTAATGCACGCATGCATGCAACGTTTCATCATCTGCTTTTGAGGATGGAGCTACAGACCTGGATGAAGACACTAACTCTGTGACATTTTATATCAGAGGACGTGTGTGCCGACAAACCTGTTTGCACATACATTTACAACAAACCAGCACATTGGCTGAGCTGACGAGTCTTTACATAGTGACTTAACGATTTAACCAAAGCCTCAGAATCACAAGAATCAGGCAAATGCATCAAACGTCTACAAATATGCTTGCTTCAAATGCTACATTCTGAACAATAAGACAGCAAGAGATAGAGAAAAGGGGTATTTGTGCCTTTGTACCATTCATATTGTTTACAATTTACAGAACACTTGACTTGTTGACATTGTATGTTCTTGCTCATTGTTGCTTTTTATCTATACTTATTTCTGTACACCTATTCTCACCTACAGTGTGTGCATGTATATAATATTGTTTTGCTTATGTCGTATGTCTGTTTTTATCTCCCTGTAAGTTGTTTTGTGTGTATGTACTCAGAGTATGTACACATACATGGCCAATAAAGCCAATTCTGATATTTACACGAGTCTATGCCTCATAATCTGAGCTTTCTGTGGTCCAACAGCCCACAAAGTAATATGCAACACATGAAAACTTTGCTCAGACTTCTACTGACTCTTTGAAACCCTTACATGTGTTCATGGTGGCGGGGTGGTTGGGGGGACTTCCACAAGGATCCTGAACTAGTCTGGGTGCGGCCCTGGCTCATTAATGCGACGGAGCAGAGCAGCAGAGTGGGCGGAGAGGCTCTGCGACTTGGCCCTCTGCTTCTCCCTCCCGCCTCCGGGACATCCATTCATCCACCCGGATAAACACTCCATCCCTCCTGCTGCCACCGTTACATCATGTGAGAGACAACCAGTGACGGTTTCGACTACTTGAACGGGAACTGAACGGGAGACCATCAATAAACTTCAGAGTTGGATCCTAAACTCACTGCAGCGGCAGATACGATGAGTACCGTCTGCCTCACTCTGCAGGGTAAGTCCAAGTCATTTTACTGAGCAGGCAAAATGCAGAATGCTGCGCCAGAATTCTGCAAAGACACAAAGTTGTTTCCTAGTTCAGTTTGTGCAGTTTAAACACGAGCACAAAACTTGGATGAAAGCAAAGCTGACTTGTGCATATCCCATCAGCTCTGCAGCATGGATGCTTGTCTCTTGTCTTGTTGCAGCGCTGCTTCTGTGTGGATTCGTCAGGGCGCAGCAGCTGCTGCTGCCCGGGTCCTGCAACTTTGAGCTGGGCACCTGTGGCTACGCATCAGACCCAGAGTACGGCAGCTGGAGAATGAATGAAGAAGGTACAGTGTCAACAATCACCTCAGCTTATTGACAGATATAGACATGCTTAGAGTACTGCAGCATTACGCATATTTCCATTTAAATATGCATCTTGAAATCCAGCTGTTTGGAAAGGTGTGTGGCGTGTAAGTGACTCTGCTGTAGAACCAGGTAGCAGATATTCTGTAGTCACACAAAAATCAAATGTTAGATGTGCTGGCCAGTCAAACCAGGCGGATGAGATTTAAGAATGTACAATGAATGAATGCTGAATGATTTTTATTGTTAATATAAGCACATACCATCGGGAAAGCATCGTAAAACACATTTAAACATGGGGGGTGCTTTGTGACTTTCTCTGATGTGTAACAATCTGTGACCCCCCATGAGGCCATAACAGTCAACAGCCTTTGAGGACTGTGGAGATTTTGGATCGAGCCAGGTGCTGCTGTGAACAAGACCTGACAGTTGACCTGATAGCTGGTGGAGTTAGCTCCAGTAATGCCCGGTCACATGAACTCCCCTCGTCTTCTTTAACCCTTTAAATCAGCAGACAGTTAAATGAACTGAGAGGTGAGTTCACGCTGACTTTCTGGGGCAAGAGTCTCTGAGAGGCAAAAACATACATTTTGCCCTATGTGACTATATACAGCACAGCAAATTTATGGTCCACAGCCAAAATAAGCTTTCAAAGGCAGATGTCGTTAAATTAATATATAAGAATAGACTACCACTGTGTTTGTAATGTACTGTAAGTTATTTTATTCAACACTCCTACACTTCAAGAATTAGTTTTAATTATGACTGTCTGATTTGTATTTTTTTTTCAGTGGTTGATTAAAATAGTTGCATTTAGGTAGTCATACCAGGACGTGCAATAATGTCTCTACTGTAATGAGAAATGCAATTGTTTAGCTTATATAATACATAAACATAACAGATGGTATAAGCAGGATCATTGACACTGACATGGTGGGATCAAGTTTACTTTGGAAGCCCAGATGAAATGGGGTTTGGAGATTTGCCTACATTGAAAATGTTGGCTGTGCTCCAAATGATCACAGTGTTGAGAATCTCTCTGAGAAGCTCACAGGTAAGACACACAGATGGCTAATTACAGTTAGACACTGGAGCTGTATGCAAATACAGATGAGAGAATACGGCTGCAGCACTCCTTACACACAGTACCTTCAGCTGCATGCAACAGGTGAAACAGGCATTTAATTGACTGAAAAGAGGACTTAATTCATTCTACACATATGACACATAAAACAAAAGAGATACTATTGATCCACGGATTAATGGTAGAGCTCGGACACCACTGGTTAAGTGATGGTGAAGTGATTGTGGTCACAAAGCGTCATGTCAGGTCTCCCACTGGACTCTGCCATTGTGATGGCTCTTGTAGTAAAAGCCTACCTGGCTAAAATTCTTCAAACCACATCCACTCCTTCTTCCTCAGTGAAAACAGTGAGTGTACAGTATCATTATTCAAATACGTTTCATTTTAAAAGTTTAACTACTGGACACAAGATGTGTCCTCCTTCACTGTGAAGTTTGCGTTCAGGGTCTGAGTGCTGCAGATTTCAAGTTTCCACATCACACTTGTAAATCTCCAGTCAGCGTTGATTTATGTCTCAAGGGTAGGTGGGGTGATTTTAACATTAGCTGCAGTGGTCAGGGATTTTAATCCTGTCCACAGTGCACACGTGGGTCATTTTTCACCCCCACCCCAGTAATACTGTAGTTACAGCCACAATTACATACTGTTTGTCTGTGAACTGGCTGGCCCTCCTGTAATTTAGATCCAGTCCAGAGCTATGTCCTTGTATTTTAAAGTGCTCTGAGGTTTTTCCATGTGAGGAGCTGCATGTCCTACCTATTTCATTTTATTTTTTTATCAGCTGAGTGTGAAATTTAGCTTTTGTCTGGAAATGGAGGATGTCCAATAATGTCCAACAGAGAAGCTAATTCAGGAACCAGTAAGCCATCAGGAGAGCTGGAACCTGTAAAACCTCTTCAGTACTGCTGTAATGTCAGCTACTGGTACTTAGTGTACATTCTTTTTGGGCCCTGTTTTTGTTTGTTTGTTATATTGGCACCATTAAAAGTAATATGAATTAGCTATTAGCAGTTCCAATTTGTAGTGAACCCACGAATGCACAGAGAATTGTCACTGGATTACTGTGACACTGAAGAAAAATTCAACGTGATGATTCTCAGGCAGGCTCTGAAGTGTATTGTTTCAATGTTTTCTGAGTAGATTTGCGGACATTTATTGGGAGAGACATCAGAGATAATGATATCTTTGGAAGCCTGAGTCAAACTGAATGATATCAATATGTGGGTCATGTCTGTGTTCAGATTTGAATGAGCTCTGACTCGGAGTATGTCTCACATTACTCCCTCTGTGCCTCACCTCCAGCTCTTCAGTGCCCCCCTGGGGGGACTTCTGCTTTTGTCTTTCGGCTCGGTCCTGCTGAATGTCCATGTCTTTTACAGACGATGGTTAAAATGCTGTCTGGAACAATGAGCTAAATTACAGAGAAGCACAGCGAATACTTCGTAATGTTAATCCCATCTGAGTGAGTCTAAAGTTGCATATTGAATCATAACTGGCTTCCAAACTAGTTGTGATCCTGCTCATATATTCACATTTTAAAGCGTGAAATACGGTGAGCACAGTGGAAGGGGTCTTTGATGCCAGGCAGCATTAGAGGCAGGCCTTCATTCCTGCATTTAGAAAATAACTTAACTCAAGATCCACTTATTCATCTTTTCAGCAGCCTTCAACTGCATCCTGCAGTCTACCTGGACCAGGTGGAGTTTGCTCAGTTGTCAGCTGTTTCAGTTCTCATCAAAGAGACTGTGATGACAATTGAGCAAATGCTATCCACCACGAGTGGAGGTGTTATTTGCATATTTCCCATGGCTGTTCCTCTGCAGTTTTGTCCTGTTTGTACTAAACTAGTTTAAACTAGTCCCTAATCTGCAGTATCTCTCTGATAAATCTTCTCTGTGGTCCTGTTTACACCTGGCATTAATATGTGTCTTGGGTGGTCTGATCATAAGTGTTGAGCTCTAACCACAGGTGTGAATGCAATCAGGATATACTACGAATGCATAGAGATCTGATGACTCAAATCACATGCGGAGGTGATCTGACTCTGTGCAGGACTGAAAAGGAGTAGAGCTCAAGGGCAGCACACACTGATGAAGCATGGTGTGTGTCAAAACACCTGTACAGACTGTAGTCAGTGTAAGCCTAGACACCAACGTGATCACCCCTGGTGGACAGGATGCATCACTAACATAGGAGCAGTTTTAATGTGGTTGTTCATCACTGTCCAGTTTTCCAGTGTGGATGTGCCTCGACGCTCCAGGAATCTCCATCAGCTCCATCTGCACGTCCCGGCTGCTGTACCCTGACCGGTGTGCTCTGCTGGCATTTACCCACACATGGCAAATACAAAAGCAAAAAGCGAAGCAAAACATTTTGTGGTATATTAAGAAAGAAAACAGGCTATTTTGTTCATTTTTGAAATTCTGTTGTTGAGTTACCACATGGCTTTTGGCAATATTCCTTTTATATTTGTATACGATCATCAGAATACAAGAAGTTTTGAACTGACACCTTCAATTCAATGACCAGTTCAGTTTTAATATTGTAGAATAATGACACGAGATCATAGGTTGGTAAATGTACCTAGAGAATATAATGAGTCTGGTGGAGAGGGTTAATAGCTCCTACTGTTGCCTTGATTTCAGTCCCTTAGGTCAGTGTGAGTCAGCCTGTACCGCAGCAGTGAAACCATATGATCACTCCTCATGTCATCCGTGCTGTCATATTACAGAGGAAGTGGTTGAATTGACTCATCAGTGATAACACATTGTGACAGATGACTGCATTTCCACTTTCGTGGCCATGAATCAGAATTTTCCAAAGTGAATCAGATGTTTTCTCTGCGTTTTTCTTCGTTCACGTTGGATTGAGTCGTTGCCGTCACAGTGTGGTCCCTCTCACTTCTGTCTGTACTGCATTGTCCTGAGGATGCTGTAGACAGCCCTGCATCTCCTCTGATACATGTGGTCTTACCAGCTGCTTCTCTCTCAGTAGAAGTCATCTGTAACAAAGAAATGCTTCACTGGTTCCCACATGCCAGCATTACCAATTGCATTTTTATAGGCTGGTTCTCTCATCTCAAAAGAGAATCTGCAAAACCAGTGGGAGTAAGCGATTAATGAAACTACTGGTCCCACAATGACTGCGCTGCAGAAGGATGTTGACTATGCGCCAACGTGTTACCTGTCCCTTTTGCTGCTTGTTTTTCAAGTTGTAGTAAAACTCATTCCTTACGATTACAACATTGTGCCTTTATGAGCAATTGAAACCGATAAAAACACCTTTTACAAGCTCCTCCTCAATATGTACAGTTGTCAGAGTCAGATTTTAGCAATGTCTAATGTGAGCTATTAAAGAAACGTAAACTATCACTGAATGTTTATCCTAACTTCTCATTAGAAAGGGGAAAGTGCTGTAGCTGCATGCTTGTCACACTCATGATTTCAGTGGATTGATGTGTGTGCATATGTTTACACTGAGCAAAAGAACAGTAAAGTAGAAGAGCTTGGACAGTGCTTATCTGTCTTAAGTCAGCCAATTTGAGACTTTGTACAGCAGTGCAGTTACATTTGACACTAGCAGTGTAGTCTTCAGTCAGAATCTGTTGTTAGTGAGGTGTAGTGTGGTGGCACTGAGACTCTTTAAATGGGTCAAACACACCGGAACGCCAAGCCACAATATTCCAGGGTAGCTGTGTTTCCACAGGCAGAGCTGCCAGGCAGGAGTCAGGTGGGCTCTGCCCTACTTTTTTCATTTTTGGGTTAAGAGACGAAGGTGGTGTGATACAAATGGCTGCAAACTGGACACACAAGGGGAAACCAGAGTGCCAGATTTGTTGGTGAATCTGGTGCCGGGGAAGAATTCAGTCAGGGTACGCTGTGAAAATGTGCTCATTCACACATACATGATTGGATTCAGAGGGAAGGGAGGTGACACTGGCCAGAGCTGTATACACATCACAGGACAGTGTCTCACATGGAGAATAGGAACTGAATATTGTAACAGGCACAAAATGAACATGCTCTCAAATCTACCCAATCTGACTGAAAATGACATTTTGTTGAATGAATGATGTAACTCGCACAATATTTTGATTTGTCTCACAAAATTAGAGAATTATTCTGGAGATATTAAATAATTTTCTCATAACATTATGAGAAGAAATGAGTTTTCATACCTTTATAACATTTTTATGTAAAATAAGGACTTTATTCTTGAAATATTACAACTTTACTTTGAAAATTTCAACTTCATTCTCATGACATCATAACTTCTCTTCTTTCTATTCTTAATATACATTTATATATGTATATATGTGTGTATGTATATATATGTGTGTGTGTAATTTTGGTAAAACTACAACTTTATCATCATAGTCTTCAAACTTTTTGAAAGTTACAACTTTCTTTAAACTTTTCTTCAAAATAAATCTCCAAATTTCACTACATTTTTCCTCATTAGTGGTTTCCTCCGTCCATTTTCTATCAGAGAAAAGAGTTTTTTTTTTTTCTCATTTTATGTCTGAGCTCTGAATTTTGATAGCAAGGCAGCCTAAGTTGACCTGACTTGAAACCTTACACCGTCCATATGTAACTACACTGAGTTATTGGCAAAAGAGTATTTGATTAGAAATTTTACAGTGTGAGGATGTGCTGAATTTTCATCTCCTGCATTATATAAGTGTGTCACCACATTCCACATGTCAAGTCAGACATTCCGACCGGCTCCCCCTTTTGTCCTGTTTTCCACCAGCTGCTGCGCTGTGTGAATCGAGCCACAAAGCGCCCCAAAGCAGCTCCCCCTGTTTATGATAATCTGTCAGCACAGTTTATGTTCCCCCTGTTAAGACAAGTGGCGGTCCTGAAAATTGTGTGTGCCATCTCTCTCTCAGCCAAGCTTTTAGGTCTCAGTGTGAACGCACTGTAGCAAGAACGCCTGCGACACAGAAAACAGCTCTACCCCAAACAGAAGCTCCTGCAGAGAACCAGCGTGGTTTGCACTAAACCCATAACCAGACTGAGATGGAATGAACTTGGAGATGGTGATAGACTACACCCACTGTGGCAATAAATAGGCTCATAAAAAGAAGACGGGACCACGGTGGTGTTTTCTGTTTGGTTGCCATGGCATTGTGGGCTTGAGCTGAGGAAGCTGCACCAAAAAAGAACCCAGGGCAGAGTTTGTGGTTAAAGCCAGGATGGATGTCCTAGGTGATTATATCCACTAAACAGAGACATCAGAGACAAAGACTTCAGGCTGTGCTGGAACAGGATAAACAGAAGGACAGGGATGGATGGAGAGAGGTGGAGAGCTGTCAGGGTCTCGCTGCTGTGTCACAGACCACCACGATGAATGCTCCTTATCTCCCTCTCTGGACTGTTAAGAGCTTCTCTTGGCCAATTTCTGACTTCAAATATGTTGACAACTTAAGGTGAAAAGTTCTGCTAATATTAGTGGCACTTCAGTCTGCAGAATACTCCGTAAACACTCCTCTCCTCTCCTCTCCTCTCCTCTCCTCTCCTCTCCTCTCCTCTCCTGGTCACAACTGAACAAAAGTTGAATTCAGAAGAACAAACAGTGCCCCATGTTGTGCTGCTAAAAATGCTGGATTCATGCAGTAGTTGATGCTGATAATGGAACAGAGCAAATCACTGCTGAAAGTCTACTTGTAAGATTCTCCATGAACTTCATTTGACCAAATAAGGGATCACAGATACAGCTGTAAATCCCCCTGCCTCCCCTCCCCAACCTGCTTTAGAACTGAGGGCACGTAAACCAGCTTTCTATAAACACAGTTTATATCCACTAAATTACCTTTCTGCTCTCTCAGACCTGCGTGAAAGAAGTCTCTCAGCTGTGACATACAGGGAAGATGGAAACTCTACTTCAGGGTCACCTCATTACTAATTTCCTCCAGAAAATACATCATTGTCTCTCTTTAATTGGTACTATGGCCAGTAAGTAATACACATATCCCAAGCCTGACGTGCATCTGTGGTCTGCACTTTAATGACACTTTACCTGTGCACCTTTCCTCTCAGCACCTTTCTGTGTCCACCTTTTGTTCTCCCCTTTTTTTCTGGAGCTCCAGTGGTGCACTCAGTCAGCAGTCTGCACTAATGACAGTACACTGCAGAGCAATGTCGACGTTGTGAGTTCACCTGGAGCAGTCTTTCACATTCATCATCAGAATGAAGAGCTTTCTGTTCTTATGAAGCATCGTCACTGCGACAGCCCTGCTTTTAACTCCCTCCTTGTCTTCAGTTTGAGTTCAAGTTCATTTCATAGTTGTGTATCACCGACTTTGCCGGAGGATTCTTGAACTCAAAGACAAGCCTCTCAAGCAGATTTGTTTTTGAGCTTAAATACATGTGGCTGTTGCAGTAAATACGCAGTTTTATAGGTTTATAGGTAATAACGCACGTCCTCTTCCTGATCCCCAAAAACAACAGCTGAAATCTGTAGATATGAACAAAATACGAATATGAACACGATCACCTTTAGCTGTCTGTAGATAATGTAAAAAATAACCACTGGAAGATGATCAGTAAGTGGAACCATCACAGCAGCTGTCAGCATGTGCAATATTCATCAATATATGTTCATTTTGTTGTCATAGGACATCTGATAACAGTGGATGCAGCCTTCTTACATGACCAAGAGCAGGCGGTTCTTGTCAGTCCAGTTCTGGACCATCAGGAGTGGAGCTGTGTGAGGCTGGTGTACCAGATCACTGGGCAGGGTTCCCTGCAGCTCCACCTCAGACCAGACGGCGATAACTTTGACTACCGTCTCTGGACGGCCAGCAAAGCCTCCGACAGCTGGCTCATCGCTAGTGTGGACCTGCCCAACACCACAATCCCCTACCAGGTGGGTACGGCTTAGGATAAGTTACTTTTAACTAATACTTTGCATTGCAAAGTTAGTTTGAATTCACTCACTGTGTGACAGGAATGGGTTCCATCCATTCACAACTCACACTGCTTTATATGAGCAGATTGGTGGTTAGGTGGTATTGGTGCTTGCTGTTAAGTCTAAATCCAGTTCCTCAGCCATAGCTGGTGGTTTCTACGGCCCGCCGCACCAAGTGTCACTGGAATCCCTAGGACGAAGGAGATAAAGACAGCGTGTGTGATTGATCTGAAAGCACTAACAAATCAGACAAACATCAGCCATTGTAAAAGTTAGTGAACAAGAGACACAAAAACTAATTTGCTGATTGTTTAATGGTGGAAACCTATTAAAGCAGAAATAAATGATCAGACACAGACACCTTTGCATATCTCATTTTCATCCAATGATTACATCCATTCAGTGAAGTAAATATAAAGTAAGTACAAAGAATAGCGCCACTTGACACTGACTGTGTTCCTGCTTTAGTTCTCCAGTTGAATTGCAAAGCTACATTACAGCTTCCTCTATACAAGACCTACTTGAAAGAATCCCAACCTTGACACACACACACACACACACACACACACACACACACACACACACACACACACACACACACACACACACACACACACACACACATATATATATATATGTTAGCTTTGCTTGCTAATCTAAATTCAAAGAAAGCTAACCCTCCTTAAATACAGAGTGAGCTTGAGGCTGAGGCCCACAAGTGCTTTAAAAGAAGCAATGATGCCATCTGAGCCTCTTTCTAAATTTAACTAGCTTCTTTATTGTTAACCAGAGTACTAACCTCCTCCATAACAGCCCTGTTTAGAAGAACATTTCTTAAAATGAACATACAGAACCTGAGAAAGAATAAATGGCATAACAGGGTGACTGTGAGGTTGTTGCACATGCCAATGCTGAGGGGAAAACAGAACGACATGATGTTGGTATTTAAAGTAATGGCATGACAAACATTTCAAGGCTGACTCCATCGTTATCTTAAATTACTAAAGTATGGCTACAGACCAGAGTTTATAGCTCTAGAATTAGAACTTGCATTATTGGCCCGGAAGGGTCGTCTGTCTGTGAGCAGACATGAGCACATTTACCGTTTGTAAGTTAGTCAGAGTTCATTCCCTGCACTGACAATAACAGAGCAAACTTAGTGGTGACTTAGTTGGCATTTTAAAGACAAGGTGGAGGTGATGTGTTGATGTGATATGACGTGATGTGCTATGTGATATGGTGGCATGATGGAGTGTGACGTGACATAATGTGTGATGCCAGTGTTTATGTGTTTCACTGAACATATCACAGTCACTCTAAATTCTCTGATTTTAATGTACTGTTTACTACTGCTATCACTCACTGGACTCACACTGAGTGATATCTCTGACATGCTTTCTCCATAACTTCTAGAACACTTCATTCCTCAGAAAACACAAGGAAGCTGCATTTTGTCAATATGCTGTGCTACGATGTGACGTGATTTTGCCATCATGTAATGTAGATCTAATCAAATGTAAAATGGCTGCCTTCTATCCCAGTTTGGTGTAAGTCTGTTTTTTTTTTTCCACAGATTTTGCTGGAAGGTCGACCTGGACTTGGCTCAGGGAATAGCGTCGCCATCTTTGAAATTCACATTGTTCCTGGTTACTGTATAGGTCAGTGTCAACATTATATCAGTCAAATGTTTCACCTTTGATGCACAGTCTGATGTGAAACTGTATTTATTCCTGTAAAATATGTCAGACACAGTACGGAATAAGGCTTTTCTTTGCTGTTCTTGTGACCAGAGTGTAATTTTGAGGAGCATCACCTTTGTGGCTACAGCAACAGCTGGAACCCGAATGTCAACTGGTATGTTGGGGGGAGTGTGACTAGAGAGCCTGAATCTAACCTGCTGGCAAACCACACCAACAATAACCAGAGAGGTAAATACACACATACACTCACACATGCATATGTATACACAGAGAAAAGATAAGCCTCTTCATAGTATCAGATATTCCTCTTCCTTTTATTCTCTCGAAAAGTTTGTAGCTTGCTCCAGCAGTCAAATTTAAGTCCAGTTTGGATTCTCAGCAGTTACAGTGGATTCTAACAGCAGTCCCAGTATACTGGAAAAAGTATCAAATGTCCATAGAAACGTTTCAAACCATTACTGCAGCATAAACCACTTCCTGTCTGTCTGTTTCTCCCCAAACTAAAATATGCTAAATATACAGCTTCCATATGTCACTTGTGTGGTTTACTGTATACATCTGTAGCTCCCAACTGGTTTTTACTGTGCAGAAAGCTGCACAGTACTGAGGTTTGACTTCTGCATCTGACAGCTGCGCTTTGCTCAAGATATGAGGAAACAAAGGAGCAAGTTTGATTCATGACTGCGTCATAACAGCGTACCGGCATGGCTTGATTCGTGAAAGAGGAGCAAACAAGCAAACATTTTTACTATCAACCCAGAGTAAATCATGTTACAGGAGTGCCAAGGCTGTCACAGCAGAGTGGATAAATCAGCTTTATACAGATCACTGCCCCCATGAGCATTCTCCATTATAGCAAGTGACAGTGTAATGTCATCTACTGTATAATTTAATATATTGTGTCATCCATGTCCATGACTGTCAAGTCAATTTGGCTGTCTACCACCTGAATCATGCACCACTTTGCTTTAGCAGTACATTTTTTTGCTTTTTAATGTCATGTTGAGTATTCCTTTTTTGTGTGTGTGTCACAGTTCGGCTCTATGATGGCATGGTGTTGACAGTTATAGTAATATTTTCCCCTTTTTTTTGATTCCCTAATATAACTACCTACACTGTCACATTTCTTCTGTTTCTATCTGATTGTAACAGAACTTGAAGCTTATTTATTAGCTTTTGTTCATCAGTTATGCTTATGATCAAATTTCATAACTCTACACCTCCTCATGAACAGGTGGTGTAATCAACAGTCATTGGGTCATTCACAGAACACATAGTTTATACAAATGTTTAAACTGGAATAGAATGAAATAAAAATACAATAAAACAGTATCTACAGTAATATACACCTGGAAAATATGTACAGTATGTGTGGAGGATGAGTTGGGGAGTCTCACAGACTGAGGAAAGGTGTAGCAGCAGATACTTCTGTATGGCTTGTCAGACGGCAGCAGGGTGAACAGGCTGTGACTGGGGTGAGTATTGTCTTTTCGTAGCCGTTGGGCTCTGCACAGTCACCTCACCTCACTGACATCACTGATGCTCTATATGTATTGATCATTTGAGAATACTACCCACATTCTAATGATACAAAGTTGGCTGGAAATTGGCAGATTGTCTGTAAGACACTTTTAGAGGTCTTTGAAGTGACTATAGACCCCTGCCCTGATATAACTCTTTTTGGTGTACCCTCTGCCTTCAGATTGACTTCTTGGCGTGCTATATGTTGCTTCCTCATAGTCTAATCCTTCTGAAATGGGAATGCGCAATTCCTCCATCTCATACGCAGCGGATCAGGAATGTCTTATGTAAAACAAGGGTAGACAAAAGTAAGCACACACTGTGAGCTTTGTCTGGTAAATTCTCTGAGATATGGCGACTTTTTCTGACATATGTAGAGTGGAGCGAAACTTACATGAGAATCCTACATGCAAGTGTGATGATTTTTTTTGTCTTTATCTTAATTTCCTGGTTATGTAAAATAAGCAGATTTCTGCTTACAACTGTTGTGTGTTGGCCGTTTGGTCAAGCAGCTTTGGGATGCAGTGCTCTAGCTCCTGCTTTGGCTGGTTTTGTTTGTGTGAGTGGTGTTGTAGCTTGGGCTCATCTTTGTGTTGTGCATCTTGGGATGACTTGGTTGACTTGTGAGCCTTTGTTTTAGAGGAACTGTTGGGTAGCTGTGTTAGTTTAGCATTGCATGTTAGGTCAGTTTTGTGTGGGTTAGGGTTAGGGATGTTGTGATTGAGCCAGATCTCGAGAGACTCCCAATCGTAAGCACAATAGTCTCTGATCTCCCTTTGCTGGGTTAGTCTTATTTCATCCATTTTACTTTCCTGTAACCGGAAAGCATACTTATGGTGCCACTTGGTCTGGCTGGGTGGTCAGAAAATTTTGTGGACAGTGATTGTCTCAAGGTCCACTGCACTTAATCCAGTTCCTGTGTTTTCTTTCGTGATGTTGACTGTTTCGTTCTTCTGTGCTGTGCAATATGTGCTACGAGCCACTGACCGCCTCATCTGCACACACTGCCATCACCATGGTTATAGTGGTAATGAGCTTCATTTAAATAAACTTCAACTTGAATGAGGCAAAATCCTTGGCCACGACACAATCTGCGTGGATCATAAAATATTCCCACTTCTAATCAGTTCATGGTCATGGTCTTCGTGGTGCCGAATCCAACTGTATATCAAGTTGCAGAGACAAGTAGTGCTCTGTAGTTTGGCAGTCAGTTTAGATTGATGGTTCTGGAGGCAGAATCTGTAATCAGGAAGGTGTGCTGGCCAGTGAAATGAGCTACTGTATTGTTTGGTTAGAATGAAGACCTGCATGTGTTGACCTCTGTGGCTTGTGGTTATATATCTCATACGTATCTAACAGCATGCTGTAGTCAGCGCTTTTCATTTGCACAGTTCTACGACAATTTGGAAATTCACACACATCCTATATATGTGACTGTGTCAGTCCATTACCATGTACCCCCAGCTCATCTATCTTATCTCATCTATCTTCCTATCTGCTCTAGGCCACCACATGTATGTGGACTCTGTGTACGCCAAGGACTTTCAGGAAGTGGCCAAGCTGACCTCACCTATGACTACAGTGCCCATGGCCGGCTGCCTGTCCTTCTACTACAACCGAGACCAGGAGAGGGGAAACATCTTCTCAGTTTACACCCGAGACCAGCTGGGCCACTATGAGGAGATCTGGCGACCGGAGGTGTATGCTACTGCTGGCTGGACTCTGATCAGTGTTGACATCAAGGCCCCACACCCACTGGAGGTCAGTACTGGAACCAGCATGCACACTTCTATTATTATAAACAGCAGTTTATCCAGATTATCAAAACCGCTTTATCTGGACAGGAACTTCTACAACTACAGTAAGTACAGTAGGTGAAAGTGTGCTGATATCAATTTTCATACTACGATTATTGTAGCCAAAAACATCCTGGGAAATGGTATCACAATCATTATCCAACTATCATGAAATGCTACTATTAGAGCTGAAATATAGCAAAATGACTTGACACCATGTTTGCCTTGGATTTTATCAGACCTAACACAGCACACTGCAAGTTTGATGGACTCTGCAAAAGCACCAACACAAAACACACTTGAGAACACCATCAAAAAATTCAGTTGACTGGGAAAGACTTTGAGTGTGCTGTGGTGTCTGTGTCTCTTAGACTTCATGCATCTGCTCATTTTTTCATGCATGCTCTGATGTCTTTTGGGTGTTAATTACAGTGTGTCTGAGAGCTCAGCACACTGCAACCAAAACAGAAAACACAGCCAAATGCAGAAACTCTGCAAGTATCACAGACAGCAAGGCAAAGTGTATCCAGGCTTGTTGAAAAAACTTACAGTTTAGCTCGTTTTCCAAAACCACTTACAGATACAGCTTCAGTAACTTCAAACCATGCAACAACAAACACGTCCAGTTTCTGTTGTCATCTGTGCTACTGACAGCATTTCTGTATTTGGTTGAGTTTTCTCTCTTTGCAGCATCTTCGCTAAATGCTGCACATGTGTTAAGCTTTCAGGCCACCGCAGTTAGTGGTTAAAATAACATTTCAAAGACACAAAAACACCCAGAACACAAAGTAATAGCAATGGAGCATTGCACAGAAACACTTGGTTCCTATAAGCCACCTGCATCAGCGGCTCCTCTGCACACTACCACCTCAATGCCAGTACACATATCCAATAATATCAAGTAATATGAGCAATGTGTCCCTCCAAAGCTGATATGAAACCTTCTCCACAGGCAGAGCTGAAGCTGACGCATGAGGAATGCCGTGTGTGATATTGAGGTGGCCACATGTTGGTTTTGGAACCTCAAGGAGGACATTCACATCCAACACCAAAACTGCAATCTTACCCCATGCACAACCATTTGTTATCGTGTGACCAAAGTTCCATACTTCAGGTTATGTAGGTCATGAACTGAGACCCAAAGCAGCTCGGTTTGTTGTTGAAGACTGTGAGATATGGTTGAAAGCTCCGAGAAGTAACCTTGTGTTGAGATTTTTTTGTCACACAAGATCAAAGTGGTAATAAACTGAAATTATACTTCAGAGTACACTCAAGCTTCAAACCTGCTCTGATTTGTAATATTTATTCTATTTTTGAAAACTATAAAATCACGCTCTGATGATTAGCAGTGGTCTCTCTGTGGGAACACAGTGAGTCAGCTCGAGAACCATGGTCTTACTACTCATTTTGGATTGTCATTTTTTGCTTTAATGAGTTGAAGAAAACAAAACAAATGTCCTCTGATTGTCTGTAGAAGCATGGTGCCAGGCTCTTCAGGCCTCTGTGCCACAATACTGATTTATTCCCATACGGCTTCAAGAATGATACTTTAACTAAGGAGTTTTAGTTTCATGGTGCAGTGTAGGTGTAGTACAGTGGTGTATGCTGGCTGCAGTAATGACACTGAAAAGATGGAGCTAACTGAAATAATGAACTTGTCGTTTGTTCCTTTAACAACCATCTCAGCTGCTGATACTATGAGTTCATGGTATCATGAAGGGAGTGTATAGGTGCAATGAGTACAGCAAACAGGAGATGCTGTGAGGACCAGTGTGAGCACAAACATGTCTAATCCTACAATGAATCATATCAGAAACAAAAAAATAAAAAAGAAGGAAAGAGAAAGATTAACACAAAACTGTTATCGGCTGTTTCTGCCAGTTTAGTGCCGTAAAACGGAAGGCTAAGGTGTTGCCTGTTTCCACTACAGTTTGGCTAACATTTCTGTGGTCACTGCCGGATCTGTTATCAGCTGGTCACACTGTTCATCACTGTTCAATCAATGATTAGTCATGCTATGAAAATACTGTTGACTCTTGATAAAAGTCTCTTTGCTGGCCAGGAAAGAGATATGAGGGTTTGTGCTCCCTGCAGGTGGATATCACAGGGTTCTCAACAGCTTGAGAAATCCCATGTACTAGCTCTGCAAAATGTTGCCTCTCCCAGTTTACAGAAACTTACACTGATGTGTTTCAGTTGTAACAGCTACACTGAATATTTGATTTCTGCCTTAATACGGTTTTTGCACTATTAAAAGTTGACATCTCTGGCTTTTTCTCACCACCTGGCTAGGTATTCACTAATGTGGAACATGATCTCCAAGTGCAGAAACAATGAGGCCAGTCACGCCTCTCTCATACCGTATGGGTCTGGCCAAAACAGTATTCCTGTTTAAATAATTCAAAGCAAACAACAGCCAAATAACCTAACCAACAATCAATAACCAAACCTGGAATCAGATGCATGCAATATATACAGACCACTTACATAGAAAGGGTTGCACTATAGAACATTGTACTAAAGAGTAAGAAAGTGGCATGACGAAGTGATGATGTGAAATATTCCAAAGTACTGTAGAAATATATACACATGTGCAGTTATTAATATTTATGCATGTGCAATGTACAAATCAAATAACATTAATGATGACTACTTTCAGCATTTATTGCAGTGCATGTCAGACCTATGCAGTTTATGTATAATTACTTCTGTGGCTTTGGAGGAGCCTTGTCAAATCTGAAAATAACCCCGATAGTGTCATCAGGGTGATCTCATCTTGGGCTTAGACATTGAACATTTCTAAGAGAAACTGCACAGAAGGAGCCAAAGACGTGGGTGGATGTGGCAACAAAAGATGCCATTAAGTTGCATCATTGGAAATGTAGGATCCAGTGATGTTAGAGCTTGAGCCATAGGGACCAGAAGGGATGTTCTTAGCCTCTGTTTCACAGATTTTACCATTCTTCTTAAATCTGTCTTGTAGTCCCCCAACATCATGAAAACACAATACTACTTAACTGGAGAACTGTGAAACTATGTGAAACATACTGCACTTCAAACAAATGCGTCCCTTCTGTCGAAGTGAGCTTCATAGCTGCTGCACACTTCTTGCAGTCATCAGCAGTGAGTGTTGTCCTGACCAATGTCTGAGTATAAATGATTGGAACGGCCTGTGGGGGGAAGCTCATCCTCAGCCTGCCTGTGTTGGCCTTGTTAGTGTGGAGGAGTTCGTCTGACTTCAGCAGCTGAAAAACTGCACTTTTGACTATCCTTCCCCTCATTCTGGACAGTCTAGTGTAGATGCAGATGTATATGTAGGTGTAGGCTGACACCACCTTTACAGAGGCATTCTACACCACCCGCACAGGGTTTGTGTCCTGTCTGAATCTTTTCTCTTTCCAGATTGTATGTTTTCAGCAAGACATTTTTCTGATTCAGTAACTATAAATATAATGCAGTAATGGCAGATGAGACCTGTACAGTTCAAGTGTCCTCAAGGTAAATAATGATGTGCGTTCATAAAAAGCTCTTTTGATTTCCAGTTCTTCCAAGACAGACATTCATGAGTCAGATGGTTTGCTTTTTGACAGTATTCACCGCAGTGAACCAAGCCTTGTCTACTCCTCAGACAGGAAAAAGACTGGAGCACACTGATGTTTTCCAGAGATGTCAGCAGTATATCTCAATGGAATTTGAGTTGAACTATTGAAGAGTAGATTCCAGACTGGGAATTGCCAGAGTTTACGTCCCAGTGCCACCCACCATGTATTGTAATAACCAAATTGTCGCAAGAATACAAGTATATTGTAAAGTGAGAGACAGTAAAGAACAGAAAGTGCAAGTTTTGCATCAAAGGTTTCTAATACAAAAGAGGAAGCATGAAAAATGTATTTAGTTCTTTATGCTCAGAGTATGAGTTCAGTGTGTCTGCACACAGTAAATTAATCCTGCTGTCATCGGAATGATTTGTCATTCAGGAGTTCTACGTAGTGTTAAACAAGATCCTGTGTGTTCGTACAAAACAAACCCATTTTGTTTCTACATGAATAAGATCACATAAAATGATGCAGTTACTTGTCGCTTAGATATGTAAGAAAATAAAATGAAAATAAAACCATTTGTACCGTTACTTGTATCCATATACATAAACAAATAAATAGCTATACATGCATACACCCAGAGAATATGTACAGTGTGCGTAGTGTCAGTGCAAAGCTCCATGTCATTTATTTATGGTGGATTGTGGAGGATGAGTTGAGGAGTCTCACAGCCTGAGGAAAGAAACTGCTCTGTAGTCTGGTGGTACAGCAGCTGATACTTCTGCCAGACGGCAGCAGGGTGAACAGGCTGTGGTTGGGGTGAGTAAAATCGAAAATCAGCTCCTTGGTTTTATTGACGGTGAACAATAGGTTGTTCTCTGTGCACCACCCCGCAAGATTGGTCATTTCTTCTTGACATGAATTCTCATTGCTGTTTGAAATCTGGCCAATGATGGCGATGGTGTCCACAAACATCACAACAGAGTTCCTTCCATGTTGAAGATTGCAGTTGTGGGTATACAGCAGGGGGCTGAGCACACAGCCTGGGGTGGCTCCACTGTGGAGCACTACAGTGGAGGAGGTTTGAGTGCCAATCCAAACTGTCTGGATCTGTTTGTGAGGAAGTCCAATATCCAGTTGCAGAGTATGATACTCAAGCCCAGAGTGCTAAGTTTGCCTGTCAGTTTCATGGGAGAGATTGTGTTGAATCCTAATCTGAAGTGAAAAAGCAGCATTTGATGTAAGTCTTGTTATTTTCAAGGTGTGTGAAGACTGAGAGGTGGTCAGTGGAGATGGCATGCTCTGTGGATCTATCGGTTCTGAATATAAACTGGCGAGGGTCCAGTCTCGCTGGGAAGTTGTCTTTGATGAATGCCGGAGAACCAGTCTCAATGCATTTCATCAGAATAGGGGTGAGTACCACAGAGCTGCAGTCATTTAGACTGCACACAGCAGACTTTTTCAGTACAAAGACAATGGTGGCTGTCATAAAGCAGGTGGGAATGCTTTCAGACAATCACTTTGGAAGTGGCATAGTTAAAATGTCGTTAGTGATAATATATCAACTAGCTAGTTGGCGCATGCTCTGAAAACACTGCCAGGAATATAATCAGGTCTAGCAGCTTTGCGCACATGCACACTGAGCAGGATTCTTCAAACATACTTTCATCCAAGCTTTCTGGTTGGGAATGATTTTATTGTCTTTGTGATCACCACATCACCAGCACATTTCGCTGATGCATGATTGATGTGGTTCTCCTCGGTTGCAGCAGTCAACCTGATGTAGCTTCGTCTGTCCACATTTGAAGTATTTTTTCTGATGGTTTGATCCTTTTAATCAGCTGGTAATAAGTTGGCAGGAGAAGCAGGGAAATGTGGTCTAATTGTTTGAAGTGGAGGTGGGCGGCTCTGTTGCCGCCAAGAATGTTTGTGTAAACATGATCCTGGGTATTGTTTCCCCCTGACATCTGGGAAACATTGTCCATCAACTTTGACTATGTTTGAACACCATGCATCATTGATGAAAAGAACTGATGAGTCCACCTCCCCTCATCTTACCAGAGACTTGTGTTCTGTCAGTGCTGAACACAGTCCACCTGTCAGGTGCTATAGCTTGATCCAGGATGTTGTGAGGGAGCCAGGTCACTGCAAAGAGAATAGAAGAGACGTACTTTATTTATTACATCACATCACAATGCACACTACATGCACACGCCATGCTTCTTGTGAAATTATTTCTCCACATTTGACCCACCCTTGGTAAGTCCTTCCTCCGCGGCAGACCAGGAGTGGTGGGCTGCCAGCCGACAGCGGCGCCCGAGGAGTCGGACCCAGTTCTTTTCGTCACCATTGGTCAGGTGGTGATCTTATTGCATGTTTTTTTAGTGGGGGTTTTTTATGGAGGAAACCCCAGGTGAACACAGGGAGAACATGCAAACTCCACACGGAAAGGCCCCTTTCCTCAAGATAAGAGGCAGAAGGCACCGAAGGCAAAGAGTCTCTGGTTCCCTGTTGCTGGGTTAGCCGGAGTAAACTGTTCTTGGCTTTTGTGTGTGCTGCCGTTATTAGATGGTGCTGTGTTTTGAATCAACATGTGATCGTTAGCTACACCATTCCATTCTCCCAAATTAACAAGCTGACAGTCCTGTGAGGATGTAAGCAGAAGACCCACCCGCTCTGCAAGCCTATGTGTGTGTGTGTGTGTGTGTGTGTGTGTGTGTGTGTGTGTGTGTGTGTGTGTATTACTCATGTTGTGGGAACATAAATCAATTTACAGAGTCACATTGTGAGGACTCACCTTACTTGTGGGGACAACATGCAGGTCCCCATAACGTAAATCATTACAGTTTAGAGTGAAGACTTGTGTTAAGGTTAAGGTAAGGTTAGGCTTAGTTTAAGGTTAGGGTAAGGGTCAGGCAAGTAGTGGTTATGGTAAATCTACAGGAAATGAATGTAAGTCTATGTAATGTCCCCAGAAGTGAGGAAAACCTAGTATTTGTGGGCGTGGGTGTGTTTGTGAGAGAGAGAAAAATTTAACCAATAACCAAATAACTGGACATTAATCTGCCCAGGCTATGCTACCCATCCTTGGACTGAAGGTTAGAATGAGATTTAGTGAGAATGCCCACAATTACTCTTCATGACTCTTTATTTCCTTTACATTCATACTGAGAGTAGCAGAGGACTTTGAAATTGATGCATAACAAGCACAGATTGTTACATAAGAATGCATGCCCACTGGGCATGGGGCTGCTGGGGGCCACCGGCAAGGTGTTTCCACATTGAAGGTGTCAACCCTAGTCTCTTATCTCTCTTCACCCTCTTCCTGGGTCGCGCTTGTGGTGGCGTTAAATCCAGCTGGTCTGCCTGGAAAGTCTGAAGATTTTTGGGTTTTGGGCAGTGATTGTCTGATGGTCTGCTGCTCTCCCAATCTCTATGCTTCCTTTCCCAATGCTAATGAGTGTTTCTTTTCTGTCATTGGTAATGCGTTCACCTGTAATAAGGTTTGAAGTAGATACACACAGCCATCACCACTATTTAAAACCTCTGCAGAGCTAACTTTAGTTTCTCAGACAGACTGGAGGCCCAGTGCTTCTAAGGCAATAAACCTAAAACGATGATATACCCATGTGATTCTGAAGACACTTTTAAAAATGATGTCATTAAAGTTGTGATTGTTGTGTTTTGAAAATTCACAATTTCAATATAAAAAAGATTACTCATTCAGTGCTAGTTGTAGTAACCCCTTGGCTGGAGGTGCGCTCTCATTTCAAATGATTTAAACTGTAAGTGTGTGCAGCATTGCAGAGTATTGTAAATACTGTGAATGAGCTGTTGGTACTGGCCTCAGCTTTCTGAAGTCAGGTCCTGCTTAGTTGGTTTGTGAGAGATAGTTGGTGCTAACCCCTGCTCATTTTATTTCTAATGAACTTATTTCAAGTGTCTGCTATTAGACTAGTGTGCTTTCAGACATATCAGTGCAGGCAGACGTTGCTGTGAGCCTCTTGTTTCCGTTCATTTAGTTTCTTTTTATGCTGCAGAAAGATCACATTTTTCCAAACATCATGAAAGAAAAACACATGGTGCTTTTTTCTTATTGTTGTGTTGTGCGCAGCAGCGTAGACACACGCACTCACATGCAGTCACTCCTCTGTGGCTTTCCACTGCACATTCAGCTGTGTGTTCTTCCCTATGACTCCACGGTTTCCTCTCCTTGTGCATTCAGCCAGAACACCTCCCACAGCCTGCTGCTGCCTCTGTGGAAAGAAGCTTGCGTAACATTACTAACTGGGTCGGCTCCTCTGTCCAGCCGAGCCAAGAGTCGTACAGAGCTTTTCCACCAAACAGCGCTGACTAACCCATGTTACTGAATTTACTCTGCACTGATGTCACTGTCTGGCTTCTCCAGCTGTCTCGTCTATCAGTGTCTGTCATGCTCACAACATGTGTTTAACAATTTGCGGAGCATGTTCTCAGGCTTAATAGGTCTAAGTCATACATTGCTCATGTACCATCTGTTAACGGTTGCTTTTTATGTCTCTGTATGTTACCAGGTGGTATTTGAGGTGGCTTTTAACAGTGCCAGAGGTGGATACGTGGCCATTGATGACATCTCCTTTTCCCCTGAATTCTGCCATACTGACACAGGTTAGAGGAGGCATTTATGTCTTTAGTGGTAAGGGCTGACCACAGACACAGACTGTATTATATCACCATCAAGGTTTAATTTGGCTGGATTTAAATTTGCTGGACTCTGAAATCTGACTTGTGGCCACTAGAGGCTGCAATGTTAATCGCACCTCACAAAGCAAAAGTGTTGGACTTATGGAAGAGTATACTAACTCTTTTGTTATCAGTTTTACAGTTAGGCTCAAAGAGTTACAACAGCTACCCACAGTAAGCCCTCTGGGTGGTACTTCAAACAGGGACTTAAAGGCAAACCACAGGCCAGCACATGTCACTCAAGACCCCTGGATAAAATGTAAGCTGAATAAGGAAAGGAAATGAATCAGAACTGAGTTAAACTATTGAGTTACATTCAGAAGACAAGAGAAAATGAGGACGAGCATGAAAACAGGAAGCAGAGGAAAATGAAGGATGAAGAAGAGAGCTAAAGGAAGTGAAGAAAAGGGTTAAAAATATGACAGCCAGGGAGAGAGGAACCGAGGGACAAATGTGAGAGATTTAAAGGAAGGAGGGAGGAGAGAGCAAGAGAAAGATAAAGACAAGTCAGGCACCCAACACACATAGCATCAGTATTAACTGTTAACTTACGTTAAGGTAATTTATCCTGATTTAACCTAATTTAACCTGAGAGTGGCACTAAAGTAAATGGCTTCTTCTCAACATTAAAATCAGTGAACACATTTGTGCCTTTTTCCATGATGTTAAATCTGTGGAAGATGTAACCTTAACCCCTGGTCCCTGTTTTACTTGGATGATGCACACTATTCTTATCATTGACCTCTGTTAACCAGGCAGGTTCATATTGGAGATGCTGTGTTTTGTGTTCCAGAGCCGACCTTTGACCCCTCGATAGCCAACTGTGACTTTGAGAATGGGCTGTGTCTGTACTATCAGGAGAGAGCAGAGAGTAAGGTGTGGAACAGAGTTTCAGTTAAGCCTAATGCCTACAGGATAGGAGACCATACCACAGGAGCAGGTGAGTCACACTGCACCGCAGACTCCAGCACCGAATGCTGCTGTGTGGCAACACTGAGATGGATCATTTAGATATGTGGTGTGTAAAACAAATGCCTTCTGTGTTTTTCTGTACATGAGCATGAGCATTATCATGATCTAGAGTCAACATCTTTCTTTATGACTTCATTTCTGCTCTAAAAATAACAATCCTACAGTGAGCTTGATGTCATTTATCAATGTACAGAGTAATAATATAAATGGATCACAAACGCTGCTGGTGCACCATTTAAAAATATCTATATCTTGACCAATGAACTGTGTTTATGAAGTGGTAGGAAAGAAATGCAAAGGCCATTGTTTAGCACTTTTCCATTGCAGGAGCTTCACAAACTGTAACCAGCGCCTCCTCTAACCTGAATTTGAAAAACGTTGTGAGGCTGTGGCTGAGGTTCCTCCTTGCATTTCTGTTGTATTTCACACGTGGGAACATTTTAGACATACACCACTAAAAAGTTAAAAGCATGAGTGTGTCATTTTCATGGGCTGCTTGGAGAGTGACGTGACCAGTTGTGGGACTTACAATCATGGAAGGTCCATTTTGTGGTTTTGTTGAATCCAGGCCCTGCTGGCATCACAAAAGCTGGCCAGAGGCCCAAAACAACATCCAACACAACAAACCGCTTCAGGGTTTTTCAGTTTACTTCACTGTGTGCATTGTGATCCTTTTTTTTCTAGAATTTTGTTTCATCTTTTAAAATTCTTTCCCCGCATTGTTTATGTGTACAGTATTAGTGTAATCTCTTGGCCAGCATCCTGATTCAGTCCTGGGAGCTCATTCCTAAATCGGGTGGAGAACAGAGGAAACCTGTGACAGTGGTTACATTACATTACATTTTGCTAATGTTATGTAAGTGAGAACTGACTAGCTATTACATTCTAATAAACAAATATCATGAGAAATTTGGGAAAATGGACACATTTCATCATTCAGAGTTAAAAAATGTGCAGATCATTTCCTTCTAAAGTAAAGCTGTGGTGCAACTCGTTATGCAAGGAAAGAACAGTGACCTGGCTTTCATTATCTCCAACATCTGCACAGTTGATAGGTGGGTTTTAACAGCACGCTGTATATTACACATCATTACAGTGTCGTCCTGAAATAGAAATTTTGTGAAATTGTTCCACTGTTAGTATATGTGATCCTTGCAACTCTACACCCACAAGAGAAAATCAGTGTTCTTATGATGCAGAGGGCATTTTACTTTACACCATTATCACTGTAGTTAAACACATATTTGAACTAACTTTACTGCTGTTCTGTCCTTAATGATGTTCTTTGTCTTATTTTCTTAGGTTGTTTCCTGCTGGCAAACACTCGTTTCACTTCGAGGCCTGGTTATATGGGTCGGCTTCATGGTCCCTTCTTACCAGGGAACCACAAATACTGCCTGAGGTTCTACTACCTGCTTCACGGATTTAGGAAAGTAGACAATGCTCTGGTTCTGTACATTTATGACGAGAATAATGTGGCCCAGGAGAAGGTATGGACACTGGCTGACACTTCCAGGGCTGTATGGACTGAGGTGGAGATCACCTACATGAAGCCCATGCTGTCCAAGGTATGAAACAATAGATGGGCCATGTATGTGGAGGTTGATGTTTCTGAATGACCTGAATGGAAGAATTGAAACACAGGATGAGAGATGAATAGCGTGAATGGACTGGGACGGTAACTGGATGAATGTTTCAGTAGCAGCCTTTTTCTCTGTTTCCCAGTTTGTGTTTGCCAGCATATGCAAGAACTTCTGGGAATGTGGCCTGGTGGCCATTGATGACATCACCGTGACCCTGGGGGACTGTCAAATCACAGCAGGTGAAAGACTCCCAAAAATATTCACTTTGAAGTTCCTAAAACTTTATATTGTTTTCTTAGATCAAGTCAAAACAACACAAGAAAATCATGTGCCAGAGAGAGTAGAACATAACTATTACAGATTAACTATTACAGATTTAATGATAACTTGCAGCCTTCTTGGACTTATATGGGATACATAAGAGAGACAAACACAATTACAGTCAGAGAGGTGTTGTCGTGCTTTGGCCCCAGTCTTAAAGGGCTGCTATAAGTTTTGTGTTTCAAGAGGGGACCATATGGAGGTTTATGTTTGCTGCGCTTGAAGCTGTAAATCTTTTTTCAGTGAAAAAAGACTGAAATTTCCAGGAATGGTAAGGGTTTAAAGGCTCCAGCGTGTGCATTGGGTGTTTATGTCCTTCTTAAAGCAATGAAAGACATCACTCAAAACAAGTCTGTAAATGCATTTCTGTTTTTAGTGGACAGTGTGTTCTTATTCAGCCATAATGGTACTTGAATATTTAACTTCTTAACCTTGTACGGAGCAACTGAGTCAACAATTCTGTGATAGGAAAGTTTAGAATTGGCTCCTCATTATTCTTAAAACAAACAAACAAACAAACAAACAAAAAAGTGGTATTTGATTTGAAAAATACACAAGTGTAGATATTACATGTATTTGCCATCAAAGGCTGAGGTAAACTGACCTCAGAACAGACCAGATGTACAGATGTGCATGTCACTGCATTTGCACTCTGATCTCTATTATCTATTCATTTATAGAATAATATCTTTGTATTGTTCTGAAGGTTAAGACAATGTTTCACATTGTGTGTAAGCTGAGCTTAGATCAGACAATTGGCTCCCAAAACAGCTTTTTCTTCAGCTGGTTAAAGGAACTGGAAGGGCCAAAGCTTAGATGGCTGCGCCTATACTCATAGAATGTGGAGTTACGGTATGTAACCAACATTCGCCCTTCATTTAAAAGAGCCACATACCAATGGTGTGACTTCATCACTCACTCAGTAAGTCACAAACTTTCAAGGTGACTGTGGCCAAGTATATGTTTTAGAATCAATGTCATTATGTTATTGTTTTTTCCCGACCACTGACCTGTGTGCTGTGCCTCCTCTCACAGAGTGATCCGTTTTCTCAGTAAATGGAGCCTCGAGTGTCCTTCTTCACCTTATACACTGACTGTGTGTGTTTGCTCCACAGGCTCACTCCCAGGTCAGTGTAACTTTGAAAGTGGAATCTGTGGCTATATCCAGGATAAGAGAGAAGACAAAGCCGACTGGATGCGAGTCCGAGGACACACCCCCACCTCCTATACAGGACCCAGAGGAGACCACACCACTGGGGTGGGTGAGTCATTGCTTTATTCATTCATTCCGGCATGACGGCTGGATGGAACCCCGTGCATGATGTGAAAAAAGAAGGATTAATACATCATCCCACTGTTTAAGATTTTAATCTCAGCCCATCAGACTTTGACAAACATGTATTTATATAATTCTGCTGAAGATGTCTGAATGTTGGAGCTGTTGGATGTTTATATGCACTCTGTTCTCATTGTTGTCTTTTACACAGTAATCTGTTCTTCTTTGTGTTTTGTCCTCTTACAGCTGCAATAACAAGTCTCAGCTGGGATTGATAAAGTTCCACAATGTAAAGTGTGTTATTCATGGTTCTCTCCGCTCTGTGCTTCTCCAGGGTACTTCATGTACATCGAGGCGTCCCTCATGCGTCCTGGTCACAAAGCTCGGCTGTTGACCTCTGACCTGCGGGGCTCCTCTTCCCCTCAGTGTTTGATCTTTTATTACCACATGTATGGATCAGGCACCGGGATACTGAGCGTGCTTCTGCGACACAGCAGCAGAGAGCAGGACACGCTGCTGTGGAGACGGCGCGGTGAGCAGAGCGTCAGCTGGATGAGGGCAATGGTGGACTACCACTGTGATGTCCGGCACCAGGTACGTAGATGACAGGAGTCAGAGACTGTCTCCTAACATACGGTAGTGAGAGACACCATGAAATAGCAAACAACAGCTAGTAGCTTTGCTTGTATGTACTCATAATTGAATTAATGTGGCTAACACAGACTGTGGTACAACAAGCTGTAACTTATTTGCTCTAAGAGTACAAAACCTCTTTGCATTGTGGAATTGTGCTTTGCATTGCATGCATTATGGTCACATTTCTTGCAAAATAATTTTTATAGCCCTGTTATTTGTATCTTCAAATAATTAAGCATCTGTTATGAGTCTTTGAGTATCATGAAAAGCACTATATAAGTTTAATATAGTATTATTATTATTATTATTCTGGCTGGTCAAAAGGTATGTATCCAGTCTCAGGGCCACAGCTGGGCCATAGGGTCTCTTGAAAACGTAAAGCTTTTTATGACATACAATATCACGGCTTATCGTCAAATTTGCCTCTGCAGTGATATGCAGCATGAATCCATATTTTGTTAGAGACGCCTGTGCATTAGATTCTCTGTTCTCACAAAGACAACATGACCTGGCATGAACATGGTGTAGCAGGCCTAACGATCAAACCTAAAGAAACTATTTGTCATATGTTTTGACACTGGCTGTCATAATTGTCAGCTGCATTACAAAAACAGTCTCGCCACAAGGTCTATTCAGGAGCTACTCTGGGCCTTTTCAAGCCACACTCAGCCCACACTAACTGACACATACTGGTTGTTACTTTGGGTCAGATGTGATTGGTTGTTGTAGTCTCAGGTGAATTAAATGGCTGTGCTACATGTAACAGCCTGTCTGAAGAAACTTACCAAACATAAACAGTTTCTTATTGTCTGTTCTGTAATTTTTCACTCAGTTGCCTGACTACCAGCTTTATTTAGCATTCTTAGTCATGTGTCACAATTGAAATTGAATTTTTAGTCTAAATAAATCAGGTCCATAATACACTGGTGCCACTCTGGTCTGTGGCTAGTGGACGTCACCGTTTCATCTTGACATGGTCTTTGGTTAATGTAGTCACATAGTTTCTGTTTCTGGCAGATTATATTTGAAGCCATCCGAGGCCCATCACTACGAAGTGATATCGCTATTGATGACATCCGTTTTAAAAGGGGACCGTGTGAAGGTTGGTATAATACACAGTCTGAACAGCTGTTGTCGTGTCTCACTGTCACCTCTCTGTCAAACGTATGCGGACGTATTATTACTGGACAGACCAAAATTTGAATTCTTTTTCCTGTAAAACTAGACTTTGAAATGATTAAGATATTTGTACAATAACATTGTTAAATCAACACTATGCACACTGTTAGATGAGTGGAAGTGTAACATGTGTGTTTTGTCCTCCTTCAGATCCTGGAGACGTCACTCCATACTCGGGCTTCTCAGAATATTTCAATGAGATTGAGAACTGAGGTTGGCGGGGAGTCTTTCTCCATAAATGCTTGGTAGTTTTTCAGTGTGGGTGGCTTTCAGAAGTGTGAATGTGAACAATCGACCATGACAATTTACACAGTTGTAGAGCAATGGTTATGCTGCAGTCAGGACCTCCACCACACTGCACTGCTGTCTTTCTTCACTTCCCAGTCAAGCAGTTTCAATCGTTGTTCTTTAATCCTCAATGTTTCTGTGATCACAGTGCAAGATAATGGAATGTGTGATTTATCCAATTACATGTCACAACAGTTGCACCTCATTCTCATGACACCCAATCACACAACTACAATTAAGTCCCTTTTGACACTATGCACAGAAAGATGTACAAATATTTGTCAAATATGCCCAAAGGTGAAGGAAAGTGGGTATTTCAGTTACAAAGCAGTACTGGTCTGTCATTTTCATAGAAAGTCTGACTCCTGGAGGAAACACAACATTGAGGATTGCCTGTCATGACATCACCCAGGGCCAAACACATCTGGATCAAGATTTTTCCTCTAGAGCCTGATAATCATTTACATCTTTACATTAAAACAGCAGTGCTGGGGGACACACAGGAGCCTACGTGACAAGTTTGGGAGCTCACATTCTTCAAAATATTGATATACGAACACATAAGTCAAGTTTCTTACTAAGTTATCAGCAGAAAAACTACTCCCAGTAGCACTAAACACTGATGTTTCATAGGCAGACACGGTGACACCATTAGGTCAGGCAAGATGGGACTCGCTCAAGATACAAATTCTGACAGTTTGTACAGTATTTTCTGACGACTATTTAGCTTTTCATTAGCTGTTTTCCCACATTTATCTGCATTCATATGCAGATATTTGTCTGTGGATCCTCTTGAGGGCCCATGAGAACAAACAAAACAAACACATACTAAATGGCTCCATTGAATACTGAGCAGCACTCCCAGTGACTAGCAAATAGACTTGACATGTAAAATAGCTGGGGCTCAGGGGGACGTCACAGACTCCAGAAAACAAGTGTATTCTGTATCTGGGAGGTCTGTTGCTAGTGTGACATTTAAGAGTGTGTGACTCTGCACTAAAAGGCAGAAAATATGCACAGTAAACTTTATGCATCAGCCAGTTCGCCTCCTAAGGGAGGCCTGTATGCCAGGTGTCCTGTAGCAAAGGAAGAAAAATGGAAACGTTTTAATATGAACCATATGGAGGAAGTGTTGGATTTGCATGAACAGCAAACAGCAGCAATAGCAAATGAAACACAGCACAGGGGAGGAGATCATAGAACAGGAAGGACACCTCATACAAACAGATCACATACACTCATAAAGGGGAGGAAACAAGAAACAGGTTTCGTTGTAATTGCCTGTCTCTTGCCTCCCTTCCCCACTTAAGGAGAAAAGAAACTATGGCTCACTGATGTGTCTTTAAAGATCCTCCCCACACATGTAAAAGGTATACATAAAAAAATGTCTAATGTGTGTCTGACGAGATTTTTGAAGAAAACAAAAGTACAATCACCACATTAATATCCTGAACCTACTCCTTCTGTGGCAGTTTAACTGCTAGACACAGATGTCTCCTACTTCACTGTAAAGTCCATTCTCACTGTATGCGCACTGGAGGCTTCAGGTTTCCCCGTCACATGTGTGTATGTGGAATACTGGACCAGGATTGGGACTGTTTGCGATGCATCTTCAAACCATATTTTCAGTCAGCACAGAGAATTTGTACACTTTCTGCAGATGAATGTGAAAACAGCCTTCTGGTGTCAAGCTCTGCACGTACATCATTCTGCACAGTGACTCAAACATTCTGTAGGAACGAGAGAAAAATACATTTCCAATAGGAGGGGGGATTTTTTCACAAGCAATGAAGCTTTATGGTACGAATATATCAGCCTTTAATACACACAACACTTGTTAGGAGGATACATTCATTTTTGGTTTGTATATTTTTTGCCAATCTCATCCTACACACGATTTCCAGTCAGGAATTTATGAATTGGATGTTGATTCCAGCCCAAAAAGGGAGAACTAAAACTGACTTACAATTCAGATAATCAACCTTTCAGCTCAGGGAGCTCAATTGGATTTAAGAGAACTGGAAAACTGTATGGAAGAAAATAAGGGGTGAAACAAATGTTTACACACTGTGGTGCATAGTGGCACAGGGCCTCGACTGCTGCTGTGTAGAGAGGAAGCAAAGTACACAAAGCACACATCCACACAACATTACCACGAAAGCATTAAGAATCTGCAGTACACTTTGCTTTTGCAGACAAACCTGCCACCATCCCTGTGAGCCTGGAGCTGTCAGTAAGGATCAGACATTCATTTTGAGAACATTAATCTTTTTAATAATGCTTCCTTCATTTGGACTTCCATTGCTGCACTGTGTGCTCATTCACTCTGTTCTGTATATATTTGTTTATAGTATCAGTTGTTTGAATTTCGACGTGGCTGGAGGTCCAGGAGATGGGGATGCTTAACTATGGACAGGTTTCAACTTTGAAT
Source organism: Chaetodon trifascialis (assembly GCF_039877785.1). Lineage (NCBI taxonomy): Eukaryota > Metazoa > Chordata > Actinopteri > Chaetodontiformes > Chaetodontidae > Chaetodon > Chaetodon trifascialis. The sequence continues at coordinate 26,185,727 of NC_092061.1, read as the reverse complement.
GCCAATACATAAAACTCTGCTGATATTTACATATCTCATCTCAGAAGGCTGCGTTGGTTATTTTTTCATCAGATTTCACTCAGTAATAATTCCACCTCCCCTGGTCTCGGCACTTAGATACTGATCGCTTTTTTTGTCTGGTGTTTTTTAATGAATCCTCTGTCATCAGTACATCCACATCTTTTCAAGGCATGGATTCAGTAAGGTGCTGGAAACCTTCCCTAGAGGTTTGACCCATGCTAACCCAGTAGCATCATATGGGTCTGCTTCAAACCTCTGCAAACACCTGACTGCTCAGCTGTGCATGTACTGTAGATGTCCTGTGCACCACTGTCGAGCTGTTATTGTACCTTGGTCTTCACTCAGAGGAAACGTCTCTGCTGGCCTCTAGACTCTAATTCTTCTTTATCTCACTCTAATATTACCTCTAGACACTGTAGTGCATGGACCTGTCATGACTGTTCTGAGATGCTGGAGCCACCATGTCAGGCACGAATAAACATACATCACACTATTGGTCCTTAAAGAATCATTTGATTTTTTACAGCTTTCTACAACTCACATGGTACTCACCAAAGTAACTGCCAAGATCTGGGAACACAGTGACGTAGTTATAAATACCAGCGTTTTTTCACGATTCAAAGTACTGGTGTGAGTATGCTGCAAATGAAGTGCCTGTCAGATGATTGAACACCATCTTGAGGAAGTGCACACTCACTGATTGGCATCTCAATAAATCAGAGATTCACAACAAATAATTTCATGTGTGCATATAATTGTGATTCAGAGTGCTTGCTTGCTGATATTTTGATAGTGACAGCTAGCGTTCACAAAACAGAACAGCTTCTTAATGCACTCAACATGCCAAATATTTCAGTCTTGAAATAAGTCACGGGCCATACAGATTAAGGTGTTGGGCCCCACGTGGCCGCGGGCCAGAGTTTAGACACTTAGATTTACTTGTCTGCATTCCATGGTAACGGGTTTTGACAGATACAAAAGGCTGAATGACTTTCCTTCAAGATGTCTGGGCACACCCTGGCAGACGAGGTGAGGAGCTCAGGCATTCACAACAACTCCAAGTTAAACCGCTGCTCCTTCACATTAAACAGGTGAGGACTCTCAAGCATCTGATCAGGACGACCCTGGACACCTCCCTGTGGGGTTATTCTGACACGACCAGCTGGGGGCAGATCTGGACCACAAGACTGTAAATTCTCATATAAAAGCTAGTGTTCAAATAATGACTGAGTCTTCAGTAATAGCCAATACGATCAAATAAGTGCCAGAAGAAAAAACAGGCTGCAGGAGCTACAAGACTTATTATGAAAATTCTCGAGGAAATGTAGAAAGTGACCTGATCTGCTGTTGCACCGATGGAATCTGACAGTTTCTTATCTTTCCCATGAGGAACTGGAGCACATGGTTGGGAAGAAGGACACCAGGCTTCCTGTCTAAGCCAATGGATGGACGGAACCCTGGGAGCTTGTTTAAAATCTGTATCTTTATGATCGTCTACTATGAAAACAAGACCCAAGTTGTAATAAACAATAAAAAACAGTCCCTGACCTCTTGACCCTGTCTGCTTGATTGCTTTTTTATATTTCAGTAACATGATCATCAGGAGATGCTGTATCTCGACATACACGAGCTGGTGGTGACTGAACGTGATGGACTGAAGAATAGTGATGTAGTTTAATCAGTCTGTCCATCAACAACTGCTAACCATAGCATGGTGTTACACAAATGATGTAAGAGAAAGTACCTTATGGTTTATTATTATTGTACATTCAATAGTGATCCTAAACTTTGACTGCTGGAGCTAATGATTATCAGTTTTTACATATTTCTTTCCCAACCAAACCTCATTGCCTGTGTGTGCTTTGCTATAGTTGGATGAAATTTATCTTACGGCCCCAAGTAGCATCTTATGGACAACACACACCTCAAGTAATACATTATGAGTGAAATTAGAAAAGCTCATGTTTTGAAGCATTTTATTTTCTTTGTCTTCCATTCTTTCTTTTTTTTTATATAATCCATTCTATGGCCTACATGCAGGACATAGATAGTATGTAAAGAATAAAGGAGAATAAAGATCAACAGAAACATTTTCCACAGGCAGTTTTATACTGTTTGATGTGTCATACATCTGTGACTCATATTGCAACACAAAAATCACGAAAGGAATATCACCAAATAATTCTACATTAAGAAACTGAATTTTGCCAAAAAGTTGACACTGTGTACAAGCTTCCAATCTGCCGTGTCAGTATTTAGCATGTATATCACTCACACAGCTTTCTATTATGTCTGTTCTATTCACTGAACACATTTTGACATGTGACAGCCCGGAAAGCACAGATCTAAAAAATTAAATGAATAGTTGCAGTATTGTTAGTTTTAATTTATCTACTGTTAAACCTGACTCAGTGATGTGTGAATTCAAGCCTGCAGGAAGCTTTCTATCAACATCACCAGAACCAGAATCCACTGAGAGGCTTCTAAATAACATTTGCTTGTGGCAAAAATGTCTTTTTCACAACATGAACAATGTTTAATTAAGAGCCACACATACATTTTCAAGGATCAAGCATTAAGAAGGAATAGTATAGTTTGCATGTGAATCCATAACTGTCCAGGAAAGTTCCAAACACTGACCTTGAACCAGCTGACAGAGGTCTGTGTGCTACCATCTCTGTTCTGTCGGGTCACTGATTCTGCCCACATCTGAGGGCGGAGTGGAGCTGAGTGCCCTCTGCGGTCTGTGAGGTGAGAGCACCCTCTAATGGTTGGAATATTCCTCTGATCTGAGAGAGCAGAATCAGTTTCACTCACAGCCTTGTTCTGTATGGTGTTATAGTGGTATGGTCATGAAGATTCTCTCATTATTGTCCTTTTCAGAATGTAAGGTTGAAGAGTGCATTGCTACAGAGGCAAATCACAGCTGGATCACCAACCAGACGAAAGCAGGCAGCTGACCCAGGGCTCCAGACCAACAGCTCCTCATTTGTGGTGTGGCAACTGATATGTGATTTCACAGAAAATGTATTTTAAAAATATGCAGCACTAAGCTGACTTAATAAGGACCTTAACATGGGCCCTGGCTGAAGGGTCCCTGTGTCAAAGTTTTAAGACCTTCATTTTTCTCAGTGAAGGATCATGATGACCGTAAATTGTTATGTATCCAAATGGCCATCATAGTCTGGCCTTTCAGAAAGTTTCTATGAACACTGGGAATAGGCTATTTATCATGCCTGCGCTGAGTGGTGCTTTGGGCTAATCCTAGAATGGGTACCTGGGGGGAATGGAAGGCAGCAGCTAGCTGCAGCTGGTCCACGTCTTTCCTGTGGGGGTACTCGATGGAGAAGGAATGGGGTTCCCTCAATCCACTGGAACACCCAGATCCATCTCTTCAGCTTTGCTTAGGAAGGTCGGAGTAATCACTCCAACCGCAACTTCCTCATCACCCTCAAAACCATCTCTTCCATCTAACTGGAAACATTGGTGTGTTACCACTACTCTTTATTCGTTATTCATCACACTACACAACATGCACACACATGCCATGCTTAATGAAATTCTTCTTCTGCGTTTAACCCATCCTGGTAAGTCCTTCCTCCGCGGCAGACCAGGAGCAGTGGGCTGATAGCCGACCGGCACCCAGGGACGCAATTCCTTCTTTGTCACCATTGGTCAGGTGGTGATCGTCATGTATGTTTTAGAGGGGGCTTCTTTTTATGGAGGAAACCCCAGGTGAACACGGGGAGAACATGCAAACTCCACACAGAAAGGCCCCTTTCCTTGAGATAAGGGGCAGCAGGCAGACACCAAAGGCATGGTGGAGGACACGCCCTCAGCGCCCCAGGCGGGAATCGAACCCGGGACCTTCTAGCTGTGAGGCAACCTTTTCCACCCAATCCGTACAATTAAACCTCTCCCACCTGAACAACCTGCTCCACTGGGTGTGATCCTGGCTACATCTGTCATTCATTCCTATCGTGTATGTTTTATGAGTCCTTCAAAAAAACAGTTTCTGTATTAAGTATTGGTCATTTCAGTGATTTAGAAGACAGAGATGAGGTGAAATTGAGTGCAGTGGCCAGTCCTTTTTTTTCCCCCCTGACTTTGCCCCTCAAAGAACTTTAGGCCAACTTCCAAACATCTGCACATCATCTTGGTTAGAACTGCATCAGCAGCAAAAAAATTAGAAGAAATCAGACCCAGTCCATACTTTACAAAGTCCAACAGAGCAAATCAAATACTTTAAACTGGAGTGATTTTGACGTGGCATGTTTCATGGCATAAGCATCTTCTTAATCAAAACCTCCCACTCCTCATCACTCTAGGTCCCTTTCCCAATGCTGCTTTAGGGCCTCCATTATACCACTGAATTTACTAACAAGACAGTAATAGATGGAACTTAGGCCAAGTGGAAGATTACTATGTCATCAATTTCTGAGACAATATCAGTTAACAGTAATGGTCTGGATCCTGGATGTCTGTCGAGACCTACACAACAGTTAACAAATTTTCAGAGAAGCAGAGTTACTAAACTTAAATGTTTCTTTGCTTATATGTATAGTTTTCAGAATGAGAGTCTTGGTATCATCAGAGAGGGCTGGTTCAGTTCCCAAGGATAGAAAACTCACCGTATGAGGAGTCAAGAACACCACCACCACTCTTTGTCACCAAGATGACAAAGAGTTTTTTCCAATATCGAATTTCTGAAGGGTGGAGAATGTTCAGAGACCGCACAGAAACATTAAAAAAGTCACCATCAGGCAACAATTTAAAGTCCAAACAGGATTTCGTCCACTTCAACCTACAAATGATCTGAGCTTTGATGGACTGTAGGAAGAAAAGGAAATACCTTGATGAACAACTCCTCCAGGCTCAGCACAACAGAAGGAGACACTGAAACTCAGGACTAGTTGCCAGTGCCAGTGAGCAGGTTGGGGTCAGTGTAAGCTGCTGTAGGCCCTGGCCTACAGTTTCAGCCATCTTGGAATTCTGGAACTTAAAGCACCAGGTTTCCATCAGCTCAAGGTTAACAGACTCATAGTCTTCACTGAGGCTGCTTTCTGGAATATGGCCCCAGTGGTTATTTATTGTGGGTAAAACCTCTGGTCCAGATTTATATTCCAATTATACAAGTAGTAGGGGTTCATGTGGTCCTCATGTGAATGCACTTAATACAGGCTGGCTCCCACTATAGTTCATAATTTCATGACAATGATGTGCAGATTTTCTCTTTTTGGAGGCTGGTCCCAAGAAACACAATAGAGCATCCCAAAGCTTCAAGCTGTGACACAGCGGGGAAGCTGAAGACTTCACGGAGGCTTCAAAATGGAGTCATTATGGACAAATACTAGTTTGTAAAGTAGGCTTGATGCAAACCCTGGCTTACACTGTATGATAGAGAGCAAGTTACTCAGCAAAAGATACACAGTTCTTCAATCTGGAAATGTATTTATTCTGCTACTGGAGTTATAAAGCAGAATGTAGAGCACGGCAAGCATTCACAAGAGAACCTACACTGAAGGGCAATTACATTTCTGTCCCTCCCACTCCCAGTCAGGATTTTTATTCTTATCTCCAGTACTGAACTTAATTTAGCACCTAACCAAGTTAAAAGGCAAGCAAGCCAATAAAGTTCCTCATCAACCAGGAAAACAAAATTTTTAAAAGTCAAAACAGTACGCAATATGAACATGGCTATGCTTTCCACAAACCAAAATGTTTTTCTTTTAATCTATTTAAAGATTATACAAATACTTTCATATATATGAAAGCAAAAAGACGTAACACTGACATTTAGGGCTGACAACTTCACTACTAACAAAGATCTATCAACACTAAAAGTTCTTCTGAATCTTTGTGTGATGCCTCATGGGTCTTTTATCTTTAGTGTAGCCGAGCGCTGAGACGTAACAAGACCACAGCATCACACGTCACTTGCATTAAGCACAGTAATTCATATTCAAAAGAAAAACTTTGAAAGTCAGGTTGGCCAAATGAACGCTTCACAACACTAACAACAACACAGTCCATCTCTGAATGCAACTATACAGATGAATGAAGGCATTTACATTGATCACTGCTTTTCCTCCTGACTCACAACAAAGGGAGGTCTGGCTCCATTTTTCATCCTGTGATTGCCACCGACCCCCACGACTTAGAATCAAACAAAAACACAGTTAAGAGGGGAGGAGCAGCAGCAGCAACAGCAGCATCAGCAGCAGCAGCAGCAGAAGCTTAAGAGGCCACTGTCATTAGCACTTCTATTACTTCTATATACACTTCAGGGGCTGTCCCAGTTATTAATACAACCCCTTGGATCACTGATATCAGACAACAAAGAAGAGGTTATAGGAAGGCCTAACGTAGATGGAAAAAAAATCTAAACTTGAAGTTCATCGCCTGAAGGAGCTATGGTTTAAATTGAACCAGATTATTAAAGATACACGAGCTGCCTACTTTTCTGGCTTGATTAAGTAGTAATAAACACAACCCAAGGTTCCTGTTTATCACCATTAACCAGTTTGTACATCCATCAATGTCCTATCATTTTATGTTAAGATCAATGGTCTGAGGGCCAACTGTCAACTGTTCAATCTTCCACACCATTCAGCCACCCTTCTTTAATGTCTGAACTGGCTCCTGTCTCCCTGCAGATCCTTAACACTGTAGCTCATATGCATCCCTCCTTCATTTCCTGTGATAGTTTCTACAATAATCCTAAAATCCTTCTTTCCTGTCTCAGGTGCCATCTGGGTCTGTCCCTGACTGTTTTGAAGTTGCCAGTGTTCAGCCACTTCTTAAAAATCTTTCTAGACCCTAGTTAGAGAACTACAGACCAAGCTACCCTTTTATCAGACGACACTCTGAGATCGGTTGAGGGTTGGTCAAGGTCTTTGACAAATTTCAATCTGGCTTCCATCTCATGCACAGTACTCAGAGTAACAAATGATATTCTTACACATGCACACAAAGTTGAATACTCCATTGTTATCCCACTAGATTTGAGTGCTGCCTTTGACAGCATTGATCATGCCATCTTACTCCATAGGTTGGATAACTGTTAGCATTCCTGGGACAGCTTCAAAAAGGTTTGATTCCCATTTGACTGATACATATTTTAATGTCTGCATCTACAGTCACGGGTCCTCCTCAGCTCCCCTGCTGTGTGGGGTCCGTCAGGGTCAGTCCTTGGACCAATCCTTTTTAAATTGTACGCATTTCCTCTGGGTTATTTAATCAGCTGTTTTCAGGACGTGTCATATCACTGTACGCTGATGATACACAGATCTATTTCTCTGCTCCACCCAGCAGCCTGAATCAACTGTCCTCCGTCAATGATTGCTTAGCTGCCACCAAAGAATGGATGTCTCTTAACTTCCTCCACCTAACCCCTGACAAAACAGAAATTCTTTTAATTGGTCCTGATAACTTCTCCTCTGCAGTTGATGAGTTTATTGGTCCATTTCACTTTAACATCAAATCTGCTGCTAAGATCTTGGTATCACCTTCAATCAGCGTTTGACCAATGCGTCCTGAAGCTGTACCCCTGTTCTTGTTTCCCTCCACTGGTTTCTTGTAAAATTCAGAATAAACTACAAGATCCTGTTGATTATTTATGAGGCTCTACATGAACTTGCCCCAAGTTACATCTGATCTCCTCAGGCCGCATTCCACTTCAATCCTATTATCTTGGCTTTTTATGCATCCCCGCTTGGACTGCTTTTTGCTGTGTCATCCTCAACCCTCTGGAATCATCTATGCAGTTTACTGAATCTTGGGACTGTTTTAAGTGGCTTCTAGAGTCTCATCTTTATAGGCAAGAATTTTTATAGATCTCTGTTTTGCTTTGTTTTAGTCTCTCTCATTGTGCTGTGTTTTATATTAGAATTTAGTTTTATATCATTTGTTCGTTAATATTTTTGTGTGCGTGTGTGGAAAGCACTTTGTAACTGTGTGTTTTAAAAAGTGCCATATAAATAAAGCTTTACTTACTTATGAAGCACATCAGATAAAAACTGCTTTATCTAGTACAGAGGTTTGAACCCCAACTTTAAGAAATCTACAACTAAAACAGCACACAAATTGACATTTTTTTGTGTAATACAGTGTGAAGCTGCAATTACACTGGTACATCTTAAAAAGGGTGGGGGTCAACAACAGCAACACTGGACTTTAGCCAGTACACAGGAGACAGCGCATACAACATGTTAGTACATTTTTGTATGTAGATTACTTTAAATTAGTAACAGAAACTTAGAAACTATCATAATCTTTCTTGTCCTTTTTGCCTTCACCCTCGAAGCTGTCTGTCCCATCACTGTTGTCACGGCGACGCTTGCGGCTGTTGCGGATGTTGAAGCGAGGGTTGATCTGTGGCAGAGGGTCCATACCCAAAACTTTGTGGATCTGACGGAATGCCAACAGCCTCAGAGCAAACTGTACAAAAACACAAAGAACATTTCAAAACAATTAGCAGCCAGCAGAGGGCGTCTCAATGTCTTTATGAAAGATATCCCCAAAACATTTCATGTGATGCCTGACATGCCCAGGTGAACAGCTGGTACCAAACAACAGGTAATAACACCAGACAATATAATGCCAAATTATGCCCCAATATTTAAATCAAATATAACTGGAGACAATGTAATTCTACATGATTCAAATTAAAATCCATAAAAGGTCGTTCTCTGTTTTCCAGACTTACATTCAAACGCTACTTTTGGATTCAGTGCATTTACCATCACATGACAGGCTCAGTCATTTCTCTGATTTAAACTGTTCACGACATGACACAAGTTTCAGTCTAATGTCTTCATGTCTCAGTTTGATAAGTTTAGAATTTAAGAGCTTGTACTTGGGCACTTGAGGTAATGTCTTCTCTCTGCTGCTCTCCCATAGGTGTAAGGGTATCGACAGGCTTCTTTTCACAAGGATCAACCAATCCTGGCCCACCTGTTAAAGGAAGTAAAAGAACATTAAGCAAAATTTTATTTTATCATGTTTTCAGTGTCCTCTCGATGGTAAATGGAGATCTGTGAGAATTACAGAACTGGACGGAATATTCACTAACATTTGAAATGTACAAATAAAACTCTTAAAATTAATCACATTTTGATCAACACAGACGTGTTGCCTGATATTTTTGTGCAATTTGATTACGCATTTGGCAAGTCAGCTCTATACATACACGTCACAAGATATTTACTGTCACTGTGTCCTACTTTCATGCGCAATTTAGGGATGTTTTGGTAGCCTTTGACCAAGTCAGTCAGGCAAAGTCAGTCAACTCTTTGACTTCATAAATATTCATCAGTTTAAGTGAAATAGTCAAGTTCCTCCCATTTTGAAATACATGATGGTTCAACTTTCTTGGACCAACTGTTGATTTTTGACAAGAATTTAAAGTTCAGAGTGCAGAATTGTTAAAAATTGTAGTTTTTGAAAACAAGCTCCACTGTTCAATCACAACCATATTTCAGATATTGACTTGGACATGATCCTAGATCATTGCATGAGTGAAGACTTTGAAGGGATTTAGTTTAAAAAAAAAAAAAAAAAAAAAAGGTATTAAGTGTATTTTGTGGTGAAATGGAGGTTGTCACTATAATGACATGTGTGATTCCAGTGAGAAACTTGCTGTCTTCACTTAGAGACTATTTTTCCAGAGGATCACAGAGGACTGATAGAGAGCTTCATCATGAGGCAACGACAATCACCTGAAGCTCAATATCAGCAAAACCAATGAGCTTGTTGTGGACTACAATGCTTCAAATACGGATGTTGCTGCAAAGAAGCTACAAACTACAATGTAGATGCTTCACACACATCTTCAACCCAGCAGCACTGAAGACCTAAATCACACAGTTTCAAGATTACTACCAAATTCTTAACAGTTCATCCTTGAATCTAAGTGGGCATTTGTGCAAAAATATAATGAAATTCCCTCCAGGCGGAGATGTTGTGTTCATGAGAATAGGATGGACAGACAACATAGTAGCATAATGCCTCTGGCTACTGCCGTAGCCAGCGCGGAGACCTGAAAACATCAGAAATGTAGAGTTTTGTCGAACAGGAACAATGTTGTCATAATGAATTCCAAAGTAACGAGTAACAGGTTACCTTTGAACAAAGCCAGGTTAGCCGTTTCCTCACAGCTCCTTGTCCTTGTGCTAAGTTAAGCTAATGTCTTCTGGCTACTTTCATACTAAAAATGGACACGGTATGGAAAGTCCTCCTTGGAGAGAATTTCTTAGAGAACGACATAAGGTTCTCAGTCAGGTTCCGTTAGTGTATGTAACTACAGTGAGTATGAATCCAAAGAAGTGTCCCCCTTTCAGCTGAGACACTTACTGGCGAACAGAGCCATGAACATGAACCACACTTATTTTATCTAAAAGGACAGTAACACTTATCAATACATCAGAAAATGAAGACTAAATATCTTACCAGGGAGTAAAATTCCAGACGAAATACATTCAAAGACACGTCTCAGTGCATCACCTGGGCTGAGGGGGGCAGAGGCGCTGCTGATGGCCTTCTCAACTAGCAGCTCCATGGCCTGAACACAGTGAACAGTGAATATGGCTTACATGCCTGGCAAACACAGACAGTCTCTGCTTGCATTAAAATAGTCAGTATACAACACACTGTCATGACACGAACTGCTTAAACGACCTGGATGAATGAGAATATTCACAGGCAAAGGTTGTGAGACTTCCACTTGAATAATTACTAGGTAATCAGAAAGTCTTGATTTAACAATCAACGCATGCTTTGCTCATTAATGTCAACTCTGATCAGGGACAGCCCAGAGTCAAACAGTGCATAGGTGTCTCATAACATATACTTACCCATCCTGGGAAGGGCGACCACGTAGGAACTCGCTGACAAAGATCTCGCAGGATTCGGATGATGATCACACAGGACTGAAGTCCATTGGCTCTAGCCTTTTGATGCAATAAAGTTAGGTTTACGGAGTGACCAAGAGTGACAAGGGATGGACCAAAAACAAGTGAATCAGTTCTGTCATAGAGGTCCAAACACTACTGTGCATAATGGAAGCTTGAGTATGGTTGGTGTGTATAAGCTGTAAGAGTTTGCAATCAGCTGCCATTCCCAGTAGTCTTGTGCCTCACAGTTAGTAAGGGAGTTCAAAGTTTGCAAGATGCACAAGAAATGAGGACTTTTCTTGCCATCTTCTAAACCCTGACCCCAGGTTTATCCAGGTATCTCACAAACAGGTACTTAAAAGTACAAGAGTACACCTGAGAGGAGAGTATAGGGACTGAAAGAGCCAAGGAAATCTGCTTTACTTTGCCTGTGCTTTAGCTCAGGTAGCAGAAACACAGGAAACTACTCAGATGTTCCTTTTTCTCTCAATCCCCATTCTACAAAAATATATAGAATAAAACAATACAAACGTTGAACATGAAAGCACTTCTTGATGGCACAACTTTGTGCAAGTTATTGTGCAGCCTTATGGAATCACATGTAGCTCTAATGCAGTACTTGGAAAATTGAAAGGGGAATACAAGGATGCCAGTTTTTTGCTACAATTTTTCATTAGAGCTTCAAATGAACTTCGATTTATAATCAATACATATGATGGACATGAACCAGATCCTTGTTGAAATAAGTGGCATCCTTGAATATTTTTTGCTTCAAATAGTCATAGTTTTCCTCATTATTATAAAATGAAAACCAAATGTGTAAAACACAAATAAATAAATAAACAAATAAATAATGCATCTCATAAGGCTACAATAAGAAAGTAAAATGATGTTCCGAACCTGGAACCACTTAGCGTGGCGCAGAGCAGCCAGAGCGTCAAGGCATTTTTGCCTGTCCAAGACGTCCGCTGGGTCTTTCACCAAACTCGAAGTTACATCTAAAAATGGATTTGAAGTGTCAAAATGGTGATGAGGAATGGGTGTTTGACCAGGTCAGCGAGGCTGGCAAAGAACAAACACATTGCCACACATACCAATGTTTTTTTTCCCAAGACAACCTACAGTTGGTTGCTTATTTTGCAATTTCCAAAAGGTTACTGGTATTATTATTTATAAAAAAAACAAAACAAAACAAAAAAAAACTGACGACAAAACCAACACACTGTCAACATAAGTGAAAATATTCAAATTGACTGTGTATAATATGTTAAGTCATTAAAAAAGGGTTATGAATTTACTGACTCAACATTGAAGACAAATTGCCTGATGTGCTTGAAAAAATAAAGCTAAATTACATGGGTTTAGGTCAGAAATGTCTTGAAGCCAGTACCATTTTATCAGGCAATTGTGCTGGAAACCTTAGGATTACCTTGTAAGTACCATGGTAATTTTGAATTTCTTCTTTGCTCAAGCATTGTGAAAGAGGAGGGTTTCCATGGCTACTGATTATTAGTCTGCCCTTGGTGCAGAGAGAAAGAAAAGGCAAGTGGCTAAGAGGGAGTGACCTGATAAAAAGTGGCATGGCAGTAGTAGGTGTGGCAAAGTTTTTGGGATGTGAGAAAACCTTGGTCAAAAATCCTTCCGAAGCTGTTGGGCTAAACCTCTGATGGGAGACAATGTACTGGATTTTTTTTTTCTCCAAAGAAATAATGGGCTCTTTTGTACTGGACTTCTAAAAATTACTACGAATATCAAAAAGGAGGAAGCAATGGGTGCTGAAGAAGAGAAAAAAACATGAGAACTACCAGCAAACAAAAGGGGTTAGGATATCACTGCATGCATACCTAACATCAGTAGGCTGGAATCAGACCCCTAACAATCATTGTATACCAAAGGCTGTACTCAGGTCCAACCAAAGATTCCTCAGTCATAGCCTTCTTGCCTGAATCTTTTATAATACTCCCCTAAGAATAATTTGAAATAATCAGGTTTCAAAACAATATTGTTCCTGGTTTAGCTTCATATGTCCATTGTCAATCAACTCAAAAGAGAGAATGGTCCATCTTGATATTATTTGTCCTTATCTTTCCATTGTCTGTGCAATCAAAATGACAAAAACTGGCCAAAGGCTTTCTTTTTGCTGAGCCAGTCTGAATATCATCTCCTACTGAGCCCAATTTTGAGTCGTGTGTGTGAAGGAACATGTCAACTCAGGGGAGCACTTCAGAACAGGGGACCTCAGCAAGGTGAACTGTTCACCAGTACACAAAAGGAAGATTTGTTTCCTGTGAGAAAATAACATCCAATGTCCTCTGCCAAATCTGGTTTTCAGAAAGGGTTGCAAAATCCAAATGCATTTGCACAATTCGTTCCAAATCAAACTTGAGGAACAGAAGTGCCTCCTGTTGTCTATTTGTTCATCTGCAGGAATTGTCTTTTTTTTGTCTCCTTATCTCAGAAAGAAAATTTGGAGAAAAAAATACTGTAAATGCATGTCTCCCTTTGAATACAGCTAACAATAAAATGGAACCAGAATGCCCTGGAACACAGGAAACAAAATAGAATCTCACCTGGGAAAAACTAGACTTAACACAATGCAAACACTGATCATGCTTTGTTTAAAGGATATCGATAGCATTTGAGAGGTAGGAGTTACAGAGCAAAAGTCCCTAAGAGCAATACTGCTGGCACTTGCCTCTTTCATCAAATTTACACTAGGAGTGATTGGCCTTCACATAAATAGAACCTGGTACCAATAACGGCAGATTATCTAAATGTAATGTTTAATTGAAAAAGTTGTTTAAACAAAGATGGTATTAAAAATTTAAATTTTGCCCAAAAAACCCTGGAGGGTAACTTCAGTTATTCTAAATGTGATGGTCCTGCACTTCCTTGGTTGCCCTGTCATTTCTGATTTCTGAAGATGATAAATGAAGAGATGTTTGCCAGGATGATCAAATTTAAAGCCAAATAAAACTATTTTTTGTGGAGTGCCAGCAGGACCGTGCTCTTCAGGGTGTCAACCAACATATTGAAACTGATTTCATAGAAAGATAGCAGAAAGACAAGAAAAGAGGTGCAATGGGAAAGGCTGTGATGGGTTTCCCAACCTCCGTCCCGGCCATTTTCCTCTCTGATGATAGGTGAAGTCAGTGTGATAGTCACTTGCATCTTTGGCTCGGTACAGGACGTCAGAATGATGGCTGCTTCCTGGATAGATCCCTTGACTTCATATTTTTCTGGTGTTACCATCTGGAAGAAATGGCGTAGATGCAAATGTGCAAAGATTATTTTAAAGTCCATTATACACACATTTAGTTGACAGTCATTCCTCGAAGTAATGGCAGGGACCATACAGTACCTAGTGGATGTCGTCTATACTATTTTTACAACCCAATTGTATAACTAAACCAAAGGCAACAAGGTGTCTTACAAAGAAAAGTATCTATTAGAGTAGCCACTGAAGAAATTCATTGTGGTGTGATATTTGTAAAGGTAGTACTGTTAGTTGTTTGGGGAGGTGCTCCACAATGCGGGTGAGGAGGTCCTTGGTGGGTTTCTCAGAGCAGAGCAGGACGAGGTTGACATTCTTGTCCCCACGTAGAAGCAAACCTTTGGCCAGGACTCCAACCCTCATCACTCCCTTCAGGGCTCTAGACAGTTACACAAGGAAGATGGAAAAGGAAAACATGTCATCATTTTGACATGTGAAATACATCCAAACACAGGACTGAACTGGCTTGTTGCAATAAACAATGTATACTACTACTTTAAAAAGGAAAGAGGATTTGACTTGTTCAGAAAATAACCGTTTCACTCAACTGTTCTAAACAGCCAAATTTGAAAGTGCTGACGTTGTGTTCAGAGGACAGACGACATGAAACAAGACGACATGAAACAAGGAAACATGCTAGCACCTACATTTATCCAACTTACTCTATGAACTAGCCAACAAAACGCAGAAAGTAAGGTAGGGAGATTCATTCCAAAAATGCACTTTTTTTAGCCAAGGCCTCTATTAGTTTGGATGATGGTAGAAAAATCATTCTAACTTAACTGATTTCAGACAATCTGACAGAAATAAGCAGCTCAACCATCATACCTGTCTTTAGAAGGTTCTTTCTTCTCTTTGTCCTCTTCTTTAGTCTTGTCCTGGTCTGTAATGATGTCAGAGACCAGTCTGAGGGCACGTTCTGTGATGGACACGATCTTCTGGATAGACTGGAGCTCATCTTCTGACGGGTAGATGGCTGCATGCTTGGTCATGACATAGCGGTCATCTGAAGAATCAGGTCGACGGGGGGGCTGGAAGAAAGCGCAAGCCTGTGTTTAATGGTCATTGTAGTTCATTAAAAGTAAAGCAAAAAACAGACAACTGGAAGAAAGTGCACACAGCATTACTGATTTACAATTTTAGTTCAATATCAAAATGAGTGTTCAAGTAGTTTTCACAAGTATTTTGTCCAATTTTGTGATCAGACCTTTGTTCATCTCTCCTCACAACCACTACGTCACTTGACCTGAGCCATTGTTAACACTGCAGGTGACCCGTGAACATCCAACATCTCCCTGATTTCAACCTTTTCTGTTTCCGTTTGTGTGTTTTGTCAATATGTGAAAAAAAAAAAAGAAAAAAAAAAGTTGTTTTGTTGTTTTACGACTGAATAAAACCAAATTAACTGGGAAAACATTAACAGGGATAATGTTCAATCAGTGGCCAATAATCACAGTAAGATCAACATGTATAATGTTTCTAAAATCTTTTAGCTACTTATTAGCTAGCTTCTTCCCCCAGGCCATCAGACTGCTGAACTCTAAATGAGTATTCTTTTGCACCACTATTAAAAAACTTCATGTCATTTTTCACAATTGCACTTTGAATTAACCTTATTCCTGCTGCTATTTTTATCTTACTGTACATTCCTGCAGGTTATTCTATACACTATTTATTTCACATACTGTATATATCATAATACTCTGCTGTTTATTTTAACATACCTGTACATATTACTACACACACACACACACATATATATATATACACACACACACACACACACATGTACATATACATACATACATACACACACATACACACATATATACACACACACACACACATATAGATAGATAGATAGATAGATAGATAGATAGATAGATAGATAGATAGATAGATAGATAGATAGATAGATAGAGAGAGTAATATGTGCGTGTGTGTGTGTGTGTGTGTGTACTTTTTAAATATTTTCAACCCTGTGCTGAGCCTGTTGCAATCGAAATTTCGTTCGGTGTACACTTGCTGTCTACTGAATATTGTCTAAAATCTTATTTGATTCTGACGCAGCCTCTCCACAGAAACAGTATTGTTGTATTCTGCTGTGTATGTAGATGGTTTTAACAAAGGTGTGTGGGGTTTAGATGTCAACAAGCAGATAGTAAAGTAATAGCTTGTAGTGTCACCAGGGGGTAACTATTAGTGTGTTAACAACTTACGGTCCTTAACAACATACTCAGCGACACTGAATAAGCACAACCAAAAAGTCCTACCACAGGTCCCTGGGGCTGCAGGCCAGGCATGCCAGGTCGGACTCCAAGTAGACCAGGAGGCCCCTGTGGATACCCTCCGTCTGGTATACGACGTCGGTCATCCCAGTGGTGCTGTTCTTCCTCCATACGTCTCCAGTACATGTCTTCTTCATAACGCCTGAAAATATAAATTACAGCTAGCATCCTTCCCAGTTTAAAACTGTACAAATGGATGGTTGACAAATTAAAGGAAAAAGCAAAATGAAAGTGTTGCAGCAAGCTGTTGTTCCACCATGACACTGGCAAACCGCTTCAGTGCTCCTGGCATAGATTATCCAGGTTTATGAAACTCTACTGGAGGGATAAACACCATTCTTACAGAATATATTCCCTCTGTTGGTATGTGTGTAAGAGCCTCAGTCATCTAAGTCATGGTATATTCAAAAGTGCCAAGCCAAAAGAAAGCAACTGGACTTTTTGCTTCCCATCAAAAAGGCTTCTTCAGCTCTGACTTCAAAGCATGAAATCCCAGGTGTTTAATCTCTTTAGGGTTGTTTACACCTCGAGTTGTCAAGATAGGTGGACTAACAACCCACATGTGACCCCAAAGACTCTAAAAGGTGTAAACAACCATACAAAAAAGTTAAGTGCCCGGAATTCAGGCTGCGTTCAGACTGACTTCAGGCCCGTGTGTAAATAAAACTCAGCTTATTCAGATGAATGAGACTGCAGTGACACAGAAGACACCTAGAATGCAGAAGACTCACAAGGGTCACAATGTCATCTTGCACGGTGCTGCTGTAGCCAATCAAATACATGGAAGTGCACATCCAACATCATTTCTGTTCTGTTTACTTCATGGTCATAGCAAAATGACTCAGTCAGAACCGAAGAAGCCTTAAGGATTGCTGACACATCTTCTAATATAAAGCAAGTTAAGTAGATATGTATCATCTACTGTGCCTTTCCTCCATAACAACCATTGGTAAGAAAAAAAAGACCATACCGCATCTCCATCCTCCAGCGCTCCTCCTCCTCTCTTCTTCTCCAATACTCCTCTTTCTGCATCTGCTTTCTCATCTTTTCTTCCTGAATCTTTCTGGCTCGAATGCTGGGCTTGACCTCCACCTGCAGATCTGGGTTCACCTTTTTCTACAAAATATGTAATAAACGATTTCACAGGTGTAATATAGAAAATGGAAACAAGAAATCTCCCTTCAGCTACACAGTGAACTTGAATGTCTTAAGTTAAACATGAAGCAAAGAGCACTTTTTGATTGCTGCTAGATCTCACAATAACAATCAGAGTAGTGCTAGGTAGTATGACCAAAAATGTATATCATGGAATTTTACAAAATTATGACGGTATCACAGTATATGACGGTATTTATTTTCTTTGTTCTGGAAGACAGATGTTTTAACACAGGTATATCCAGGCGCTCATTTGAGCAGAGTACCGTTATCTCGTCCAAGAGAGAGAGAAACTCCTCAGTTGAAAACACTTTTTCAGCCTTTTTTTCTGCTTGCTAATGTTCTTATCGCTCATAAAAGGACAAAATGCAAATAAAACAGCAAAATAACACTTCAGGCTGCTCAGCAGAGTCCTCTGTGAGCACTCTGCTCATTCATGTGTAAAAGAGATGCAGGAACTGTGAAACGGTGAAACTAACTGCGCAGTTAAACCTGCCAATAGCTCAGCAACCAATTGGTCAATTTTGATGACCGACACCTCTATTGACCAGTCAGAGTCAAGAGATTCGAGGGGCCACGCCCAAATTCACCATAGTAACACCAATGATGATCCAGAAGTAAGCCCAGAGATAGGTTATTGCATGAAGAGCGCTCCCTCCACTCTAGAAACCCCCTCCTCTTTATATAAACAACCAGGACCTTTGTGATTGCCGAGTTTCTGTGTCCTTTTCAATGTCTGTCTCATCCATCTTCACCATAACGTAACACCAGAGCACTACAGTTTACCCTCACCACGCTGCACACCATGCTTGTTTAGAAGCGCAACATTGACGGTCCCGTCTGAAACAGTGTCACGCAGTGCAGCGTTCCGGACCTTGTGTAATCACATACACTGTGTGGCTGTATATTAAAAATTCACATCATAACAAAAATATATACTGGTATTCGGTGTGAACCGGTATACCGCCCAGCCCTAAATCAGTCACTAGAAACTAGGCAGAAATACATGGCAGTTTTATGACTTAACCACAAAATTACAGCATGGAAGTTGAGTGGTATACCCTGGATTGGAAAGGTCGGTCGTCAATAACAGGGTAAACACCTAATTCCTTTCACACATGTAGTCTATCCATGAAATTTTCAGGAATGCTTCATGCCTAGGAGCAGGGATTGATATTCAGGGCATTCTGTACTGCCAATTCTGCACCTCCTGGTAACATTTCAAGGAAAATTCTGGTTTGGTTGTGTTGTGAATGAAATATGAGCATCATGCACAACCTGCATGATGCTCATGCTTTATAGTTTGCAATCCATCTATGTCACTGATGAATAGGGCTTAATAACTTTTCAGCTTCATTCACTTCAGAATGGTCAGTGGCCAAAAAAATGTTCCATCTGTGTGTCTATTCCGATTAGTGTGTACAAGTGTGACCCATTTGCTGATGTCTTCCTGCAGACAGCTTAGTTCAGCTCTGCAGCTCTTAAATAGGATGACTTTTCTTTGTTCATAAAACAAATAAATCACATTACTAAAATATGTACTACAGGAACAAATATGCACCTTCATTTCCTGCTTTGAAACACCTGAGAAATACATGCATGTATTAAAATTCTGTGAAGTGGTGCATGTCATCTACAAACCTTATACTGCAGGCGATGCCTACGTCCTTTTAGATGCATTTCCTTTGCATTTGGATCATTGAAACTACATTCACACAGTTTGCAATGGAAGCGGATGACTTTGCCCTCATCGTTTCGGACCTAGAAAAGAGTTCCACATATTACACTCAAGATTTAAATGTATATCTGGTCAGTAAGTACACATCTATTGTTGGCTCTAGCCCATGCAGCATGAAAAACTTACTTCCTCAACATAGTCATGACCAACGGGCTGGACGTCACTCTGCAGTGCAGCCAGGGCCGACGTGGACAGAGAATCTGACACTTCAGTCTTCAGGTCCTGACTACCTGAAGAGGGCGTTGCAGGCTTAGAAACCTCCACTTTCGCCTCCGCTCTGGCCTCTTCCATCTTCACTGTGGTCTGTAATTTATTTCCACCTGCAAAGGAATTACATCATTTAATCATAGAGTAAAAACAAGACAATGTGACAAAACTGTCAAGGTGGTAAGAACTCAATACTTTTAGGATTGATTAAATGGCTTTACAAAAGATTTTTCTACACAGAACAATAACTAGAATTATTATAGAATAAGTCATTTAAAATGACCGCCACCCAAATAAATGTATAGACCTGTAATGAACATAGTATTGACACTCCAACTATAAAACTCAGTGCAGTTTAAGAAAAAAGAGTCACACAAAGATGACACAATCACATAGCTGATATTCTGAGAGATTAATTAATTGTTCAATATTTGACCACAGAAAACATCTGCTTGTTCTAATGAAATACAACCGAAGATGTCATGTGTGCTTTGACAATAACGAAGCAAGATTATATTTAAAAATCAAACAAACAAACTATTGGTTCAAATATTTCAGGAATTTCTGAAAAGGTGAGTAAGACGTGCTTACTAACCAACAAAATTGATCTTGGGCGCGTTGACTTTCTTTCCAGCTGAGGCAGAGCTGGCAGCAGATATGCTGTTGGCTAACGGGTTTTTGACACCTGCCACACTACTGCTGACTATGTTGACGGGTTTCAGGTAGGGGGGGCTGGAGCTGCTGGCAGACGAGGAGGAGGCAGCCATACACAGAGAGCTGGTGGTGCTGGAACTGCTCAAAGTAGCTGTGGTGGTCTTGCTGGGGGCAGCTGTGGTGGAGGATGATGTCTGAGTGACCATGCTGGGCTCAGTAGAGGGAATGGGTTTACCAAGTTTGGTATGAAGCTTCACAACCTAGAGAAGAGAAATTAAGTTACAGAAGGAACATTTTCAGTAAGTCTGACAACACAGTAAACTACTGATTTCCAACAACACAATTTTTTTCATGACTAAAGAAGGAAAGTTTTTTTAAACTTCAGATTTTGTTGATTGACTCTATTTGACTTTCTATTGTGTTGTATCTCTACAAACAGTGCAAGATCTTGCAATTAAGAAAATTTGGCAACAAATAAATGAAATTATTGAACAAATAAATGAAATTATTGGACAAAAAACAAACAAACAAACAAACAAACAAACAAACAAACAAACAAACAAACACAAACCGCACTTGAGGACAGGGTTAACACCACTTAGCTCCAGGGTAGACATGTAATGTCCAACTCATATCCATACCTTCTGGTGCTTGGCTCCACGGATATGGGCAGCATAGGCGTCGGCACCAGTGCAGGAAACATCGCAAAGTTCACAGCGGAGCTGGTTCTGAGCATTGCGGGCCAACACCCCTCCACCACTTCCACTGCTGGTGCTGCTCTGGGAAACCTTCAGTGCCGCTTCCTTCTTCTTGTGCTTCTGGCCTTCTAGATGCTCTTTGTAAGTCTAATGCATTCAATGTTTGGAGGGAAACAAAGCCATTAGTCACACAAATATTTAGTTACTCTGTAAGATTTTTAGACTGTAAATCTAAAGACATCAATTAATCTGCACTCATCCACGGTTTTCTTTCCTCTTTACACTTTTTACATGTTTCTAACCTAAATCACTCTGCAAATATGTGTATGTGTACTGGAAAGTGACTGAAAAGACTGACACTCTGCAGTGACCAAACCAGTGTGCCCCCAACAATACTACAAGTTACATTTTTTTAGTGTGATTTTTCAGGGCCTGAGGCCCTTTGGATTATTTTGCATTATGAAAAGCCTTGCCCTGGGGGAGTCCCGTTGGGTTACAGGTGTACAATAGAAAACACAGTGGACTGTTAAAACAGAAGGTGGTTTATACTGACATATCGTAAACTTTAAAAACACTTAGCACATTTGACAACATGGTGTGATTGTGGGGTATACTGAACTTACCTGCGGGCCAGCACAGCTGATCTTACAGACATCACAATAGTGGATCTGAGGGGGCTTGGGTGGTTGCTTGGGCCGAAGCTGCTTACTCTGAAAGGGGGGTTTCTTAGTGAAAGTGTTCCCCGTCCACGCTGCTGTCGCTGCTACAGCTGCCACTGCCTGCTTCTGCTGCTGCTGTTGCTGCTGGTAGTAGCTGGAGGCTGCCGAGTAAACTGCTGCCTCATAGCCTGAGTATGAGGTTCCTGGAAAACGATAGACAAGGGCTTACTTATAACCTACTCAATGCTCTGTCATTTCAAAGCTGTTTGAAACAGCTCCATGAAAAAGTAAAGGTTTATGCCTTCGGTTGGTCACAGACTTGGAGACGAACACTAAATGATTCTCGTAAGCATAATTTTTATTTGGGAAAAATTGGAAAAAAACCCTTTCATCCAGCACCATTATAAGGCGAAACTAGTGATATTCCCATAAGCCTCAGCTGTGCTGTATGTTTAGCAAAAATTCTCAAATATTAGCATGCTAACAAGCTAAACTAAGATAAACTAAGTAAACATTATACCTGCTAAAAGTCAGCATGTCAGAATTTTGAGCACATCACTTTGAGCATGTTGGCAAGCTGAGTGGTGCTTTCAGCTAAATGCTAACACTCAGTAGCACAGGTGTAGTGCTGCTGGAGCACAATGGAACAATGCTCTGCCACACGTTTCTCCAAGTAAAGAAAGGGAATATTTGCAGTTTGAAAAATCAGGTTAAAATTCTTGAAGATTCAGTCATCACTAAAGCAATGTCATGCACAAGAGCCAATAAAAATAAATGGAATTGTCAAAACTGTCATTTTGCCATTTAAGGCATGTTTCTTGATGCACAGCATCAACTCATTCATTGAGTAACACGCAAAGAAACATGCAACCTAAAAAGATGCCGGTAGCCTCTAAGCAGCACAGTGAATTAAATTATTTTTTCCTCTAGGAAATAATGTTAACTAGTAAAGTTGAAAAGGACCCTAAACATCCTTTCATTCACCATTCACTCTTCTGGCAGCTTCTTTGTATGTGATGCATTTGCAAAGAAACATCACAATGACAGCCTGCTCAACTTGTCCTGCTTGTGCTACATCCACAGTGCCTGCAGGAAATGAAAGCTTGCTTCGCTGCATTTTCATTTCATTCATTAGATGACACTGACCTCTGTCTGTACTGCAACTTTTCCTCAGAATGAATGTTTTGAATGCAGCTTCACTTGTTAGATGGACGAAAGTAAAATGAAATCATTCATTACTTGTGTTTGTTCCCCTCATGCGATACCAATTACAACCTACTACATCCATGATATCGCCTAATACTCCTTAGCTAGATGTGCTGACTGCTAGGTACTATTCTAAAAATAATGAAATTATTCATACAGTAAGTCAAACATTTGATCGTGTGGTCAGTTATAGTTGACTAATGTACTATATGTAAACTTGCCACCATAGGAACAGTCAAGGGGCCTTCACATGATAAGAAATTTGCTCTTCGCTCACCACCAGGTAGGGCGCAGAGGCGCTGAGCAGAGGCGGCGGAGCTCAGGTATACGTCATCAACAAGTGCAAGCGATTCACCGTTGCTAGGCAACGCAAGTACTTCCTTTCACTCTGGAAAGCTAATCGTTGTTTGTAAATTATTACACACAATGTATCTGAGTCGCAAAAGAAGGCCCTTGCAGTAGCGTCGTAGTAGCAGTAGTAGTAGTAGTTGCTATTCCAGGCAGACGCAGTGACTACTGCGTACACAAACAGCTAAGCTAACGTTAGCATTGTATTTAGCTTATCGGTAGTTCATAAACACTGCCTGGAGCTGTTATCTCATTGGTTGCGCTTTGAAAGGTCAGCAGCAAACAAGGTCAAAGTTCAAGTAATTTGAACTTTGAGCGCAGCGGTAAGCGGCAGATCCGAGCGGTGCGCCACGCCGAGGGTAGCGGTGCCGTTTAGTCGGGCACCAGCGCTCTCTCCATAGGAAAACAATGGGACAGCCGGCGCAAAGCGTTTTTACCGCTGATCATGTGTAGGGGCCTTAACATAATCTTTTAAACAAGAATGTGGACATGTGCGTGCAATAAGTGCACTCTTTCACTGAAACAAAAAGCACTACACCTCTGCTCAATCAGCTGTACACTTTTATGGCCCTATCGTCCAGCCAACACAAAGCAGCCCAGAGCAAGTGTCATCGCTAGCTGTCATTAATTATCAATGTCTGAACTATACTTTATTTCCTAGTAATGCATCTTAGAATGCTGTTTTATACTGTTTTTAATCAAGACATTAGTGAATGTAGCACATTAACTAGCTAACTTAAGTTTTTTTGTTTTGTTTTTTTAAATAATGGTATCCATACAAATCATAGGTCAGAATCATGATCTTAAATCGTGTGTGTGTGTGTGTGTGTGTGTGTGTTTTGATTTCTGTATCTAATCAGAAAAATACATCATGTACATGTACACTGAAATGTGAAAACCAAAAACAGCCTCCTGGTTTTCCAAGAACAATCTTTTGTACCATTTCAAGCAGCACTCCATTCAGTGTCAAAGCTTACCAGAGTAGGTGACAGCATTGGTGCTGTAAGTTGGGCTTTGGGAGTAAGAAGGGACCACAGATGCAGCAGCAGCCACAGGCTGGACAGTGGAGGTCACTGGGTATATGGAAAATGTGGATGAGGCTGGACTGGGAGCAGCTGGCTTTATCACAGTCACCTGTCGAGTCTGCTGGCTCTGGGTGTATGATGTTACCCCCTGGCTATATCCTGGTTTGGGGGCTACAAAACACCAAAGTGGACATACATATGTCTCAAAATCATGTTCTTTAAAATGCACAGCAAAATGTTGAATGAGTACTACTGAATAAACTTGGTAACTACATCTACATCATGGCATACAGGGTACATACATTCAAAAGTCCAACACTTCCACTTGATCAGCTTTGGCTATGGGATGGTTGTTGTCTGTTAAGTAACCCATCATAGTTAACACTAGGTAATACCCCATTCAGACCCACACGGTGGCGTGATGAAGGGGTCTCTATGAATGGACCGATGCTTGCCAGCCTACCCTCCTCCTGAACATGATTGGGCACAGTCTGGAGGGTGCCGGCAGAAGTAAGGTAACAAGCTGTCTCATATGAATTAGCCAAAGCTGGCTAAACACTCAATTGGTAGAACAGTGGCGTATGCTTGTTGTCTGAAGGGTGTATAAGTGAATGAAAATGCAATGAGTGTGCATTTAGCATACCTGTCTGGTAGTAGGAATCTGCCACACTGGGTTGTGGCTGTGCAGCAGCAACAGCTGCTGTCGCAGTGGGTTGTTGGTAGTACTGCTTACTATCATAAGCTACAGCAGGAGCTGTGGACCGCACATACGAGTAAGAGTCCTGCAAAGGGAAACAGTAAAACAGAGTTAGAGGGTTGGTGGTTGAATCCCCTGCTACTCCTGTCCACAGAAAGACACTGAATCCCATATTAGTTAAGATGCTACCATCAGCGTGAGAATTTAATCAGCTAATGTTAGCACTCCTGAAACATCTGGTCATCAGCATAATACTGGCAATACCCCATTACTTAGGTTCAAATATTTTTGGAAGCCCACAGACCGTTTTGTGAAGACAGCTGACAAAGGCAAGAGACAAACAACTGCAAGTCAAATGAAAAATGAATATAAAAAATACAAAAAAAGAACAGATGCAATATGTGCATGTGAAGCGCACAGTGTTGATTATTTAACTTCTTAGATAAGATTAGCACACTGTGCCTTCAAAGATGTAATGGAAATATGTAACATGGGGGGTTACTGGTGAGGGTTGATCTGCATTGTTTTACCAGCGCAAGACCCAAAGTGTCACATAATGGAAGAATAGGGTATTCTCTCAATTCAATTTCTGAATTCAGCTAATAAACTTTTCAAATTGACTGTGAAATTTCATTATTTATTTAGGTATTCATTCATCTATTATTAAATGACATGACTGAATTTTACCCAATTAACTTATTCATA